>NW_006408526.1:37153356-37210481 GCF_000296735.1 Chrysochloris asiatica | reverse complement strand
CTTATATGGAAAGTGAGAGGGAGTGTAGTGTTGTGGATCAAAACATTGAGGCTGAATGATGGCTCTATTGTATCATCCACACATCAAGTACTAAATAAGTGAAAATGAGTAGTATAATTAATTATTTAAAAGAAAGCAATTTGTCTAAGGCCTCAAAGTGAGTCAGCACGGTACTACTCAAGAGGAGACTCCTCATTATGCTGCCTTCCTCATGGACCTTCTGGGCAGCACAAATGGCTCTATATGGGCAAATGATTCATAACTGGACAGTTCTTCCACAGAGTATGGAAGCGGGAGAGCAAGAGATAGGCCAATCTTATCCTGACAGCTGGCCCACCCTGGGTAACAGGGATGAGTCAGCCATGCTCAGCACACAAGGTGTCCCAATCCGAGGCATATCATTGTGGGTCCCTGTCTCAGCAGTTATTGTGTGATGACAATAGATGACTTGCCTCTTTGTGTTTCATTCCCTTACAACACTCAGTAATCTTCCAGCCTCCAAAGAGAAGCACATTTTCCCTCAACCCTGCAGGGACCAAATGAGCAAGATGGGTGCATGCACATGTGTGTGTGTGCACTTGTATGTGCATATAAAACTACATTTATTAGCAGAGCAGTGTACCAGCCAAGTATCTTAGTAGAAGAACAGGGACAGGACAGCTAAACAATGGATGAACAAGACTCTACTTCAGAGGACCTAGCTTTATTTAGGAGTATTCCTATCAGTTATGAACTGAACTGTGTCTCTCTAACATGTGTTGGCTTTCTAACTCTTATACCTGTGGGTATACAATGCAATCAGCCAATCAGATGAGGTTGTACCAAGCATAGACTGAATGTGAAATCTAATCACTTCCAAGTTATATAAAGAAGCAGCATAGAAACAGCACACGAATGGAATCATCTACAAGGCAAGTAACCAAGTAATCTCTGGTACTATCTATAACGAAGGAATTGACATGGCCGAGACCCTGATTTGGACTTTGAGCTTCCAGAACCATGAGAAAATCAATTTCTGTTCTCCAAAGTCACCCACTTGTGTATTTCTTTTACAGAAGCACCACGTAACTAAGACACTATCCAAGTTCTCAGAAGACCCACCCAGCGTATGTGGTTTCAGAGTTGATGGTAACTTAGGCTTATCCAGGAACTATATTCTGAGTCAAGATATTGTCTTACTGTATCCTGAGGCACAGGGAGAAAGAGAGAAAAGAAGGCAAGGACTCCTTTTCTTTTGTGAGCCATTCTGTTTCCATTTGACTGAGGAATGGAGTTGGCAAATATAAAAAAAGGTCAAAACTGTAGTTTGGAGGATATAAAATTTTTGGTGTGTGTGTTGTTTTTTGAACTGTACAAAATCTTGGCTTTTGACCTTAAGAACAATCATGTTGAGCCTCCCAGTTTTAAAACAAATGGAATACTTAATACATCACATTCTAGCATGCTTTTAAATAATGACTGCAAATGTATATTACCATGAATAAGGTTTAAATAAAAACAAATAATTATGAAATAAGGAACTTTTGGACAAATCTTATTACCATGGAGCAGCACCTAATTTAATTTTGTTTTCCTTATTTTGCTTAATTAAAAGAAAAAAGGAAAACAAAGCTTTAATTTCTTCCTCCAGGTGTCGAAAAGCCTTGGGTCTTGTTCTGCATAAAACATTTTCCCAAGACAGGTTGCTTACAGTATTTTGGCTTTATCAAAGCAGCTTTGACACGAAGAAGATCTTTGCTAACCATCTGTAATTTATCAGAAAGCAAATGTTCATTGCATCCTAGACATTCCTTATTATGCTTCAGTTATGGAAGAAAAAAGATAGGGCTCTCTGTTTCCTTTCAAATAGCTATACATGGACTAGGAGACAAGCACTTGCTTGGCTGTAAGGGGCCTGGTGTTTTATTCCTGGCCAGCTGTGATACTTTGAGCAAGTCATTTCCTTACTTGTCCCTCTATTTTTTTCACTTGAAAAATAAAGGCTTGGTTTTGAGGTCATCTTTGCTCATTTGATTTTCACAAAAAAACTCTCTGATGCATATTGGGTTGAATTTGAGAAAAATGAAAATGGAAGATCTGAGATTCTATACATCTGGGGCCAGCCAACTTTGGACCACAGGCTAAATCTGCTTTATGCACAGCCACAAGTTAAGAATGTTGTTTACATTTTTAAATGATCAGGGGGAAAAAAAATCAAAAGAAAAGGAGTTTTTCCCCCTGCCCGCGATCCATTTCCAGGCTATCACCTCGTCTCCCCACCGAAATGGCACTCACCGCTGCAGAACACCATCTCTCAGACATGTCGAAAAGGATGTTGTAAGCCCTAAAATAATGAGAGAAGGCCAGAGAGAGATGTTCTGAACAAGTGCAAGCCACAAGGTAGCAAGTCCAGTTCCAGACCTGAAGGGTGGCAAAAGCGCCTTAGTCTTAGAGTCTTCTCGTCTCATTCTGACCATGTTACCAAATGTTGCAAGGATTCTGGAAACCTCATGGTAGTAAAATGCCAGAAAGAAAATTCTGCAACAAAAGACTGTCTGACTGCTTATTATAATGATCCAGAGTTTTATGAAGAATGCAAAATGGATACCTGAGAGAAAAGGAAGAATTCAGAAAAACTGGAATTCTTACTAAGTATAGGCTACAAAAGCTTCCCACAAGCATGTAGCCCAACTTTTAAACGGCATTCAGGAACTCTAAGATTTACAGAAGGCACAATCTATGGTATTAATGGAATCTGGATAAGGAGTATCTTTTTTGCTTTATTCTAAATTATGGAAATGTTGTTGGCTTTATCTGTTATCTGAAATAAAGTTTAGTTTTTGTTTTTTGAAAAAAAAGAAAGGAGTTTTTTGTGTCATATGAAAATGACATGCAATTCAAAATACAGTGTCTATAAATACACATTCATTGGATGAAATATAGCTGTCTCATTTATTTATATGTCGTCTATCTATGTATGTTTTTGTAAGGCAACAAGAGTTGGGTTTTGTGGGACAACAGAGACCATATGGCCCGCAAAGCCTAAAATATGTACTCTCAGATTCTTTACAGTTTGTTGACCCTTGCTATAGATCCATAAGTCTCAAATTTAATACACATACAAATTACTGGGCAATCTGATTAAAATGCTGGTTCTAATTCAGTAGGTCTGGGTGGAGCTGGGATGATGCATTCCTAACAAGTTCCTGGGTGGTAGCAAAGCTGCCAGTCTAGTGACCATGTTTGGAATGTTAGGGCTAAGCTCTAATTATGTCCTGAACTTGCTCAGTGTTCTTCAGTGCCTTTCCATAACCTTCAAACTAAAATGCAGACTCCTTTGCAGGGTATGTTTTTTTCCAGTTTCTACAGCTTCATTGCCTGCAGCTTCTTCATGTGCATCTCTTGCACACTCACTGAAACACACTCACCTGTGTGCACACACCTGCACACAGCTACTTGATGTCCTCTGGTTGTCATGTGTCTCTATGCACATTGACCTATTTTCTAGAGCATGCCACTTCACCCACACCTTCACTTTCAACATATCCAATTGTTCAGTTTCTCCTTGTCCTTCAATTCCTAGCACAAGCGGCACCTCCTTTGAAAGAAGCCTTGGCAGATTCTCCAAGGGTGGACTTAGTACCCTGTGTCCCTCTTCACCCTCTGAATTAAGGGGCTAAGGCACTGAGGTTTATTGCTTATTCTGATATACCCATTACCACTTGGCACAATCTACATCATTTACGCAATTTGAAAAAGAACAAATCAATTGTCCAGGGTCTTTGAAAAGTTGAGACTAGTACCATACTTTCTGACTCCTTGTGTGGGGTTTGTATGCCGCAGAAACTGCTCTTATGTGCTCTAACTGAAGTGTCCCTGGGTGGTGCAAATTACTGAAGGTTGGTGGTTTGAGCCTACCCAGAGGCACCTTGAAAGAAAGGCCTAGTGATCTAATTCTGAAAAATTAGGCTCTGAAAACCCAATGGAGCACATATGGGTCTGACACCTATGTTGCTTTCAGTCAGAGTCAACTTGATGTCAATTAGTTTGGTTGGTCCTAACTGATGGAGACATTATTAGTTCAATAGTGTTTTAAACAGGAACATTCATGCTATACTTTGAACATCCTGGAATATTTGGGAGTAACAGCTCCTCCCAACTGCTGGTTACTCTGTGGAGCACAGGAGACTCCTGAGTCCAGGAATCAGTTCCTAAAGGATCAGGGAGGAATTTTCCAACCCCCTGCATCCAATGCAGGGAGTGGATGGCAATCATGGCGGCAAGATTGGCACTCACTTATTGAGTCCTGGAGTCCTGGTGTGGTGCTGTGGGCTCACGGGTCAGACTGCAAAGTCGTCTGAACTGCAAGGTCGGTGCTTCAAGCTTACCAGCTGCTCCTTGGAAATCCTATACAGGGTAGCTATGGGTCGAAAACGGCTCGACGGCACTTAACAACAACAACAACAACATATTGAGTCATGAACTCCTGACATGTGCTGTAGGATCAGCCCTGGACTATAAACCACAAGGTCGGCTGCTCAAGCCCACCAGCTGCTCCCCGGAAATCCTGTACAGGGAACTGACTCAAAGGTACTAACAGCAACAACAACATATAGGATCTTTGAGGTGTTTGTTTGTTTTGCTTTGTTAAGTGCCGTCGAATTGGTTCTGACTCATAGCGATGCTATAGAGGGCTTTCCAGGGACAGCTGGTGGGTTTGAACTGCCAATCAGACAAACAGATTAGGAAGAAAAGCAGTCTACTAAAAATTAGCCAAGGAAAAGCCAATGGCTCTCAAGAGAATGTTGTCTGGTGTGGTGCTGGACCATGAACCCCCTGGTTGGATGCCACTCAAAATATACAGTTGTTCCAACAATGGACTCAAGAATAGTAACAATAATGGGGATGGTACAGGACAGAACAATGATTCATACTATTGTACTTGTTGTTGGGTGTCTCCAACTCAATGTCATCTCATAGAGATTCATGTGACAGAGTAGAAATGCCCCATAAGGTTTTCTTAGCTATAATTTTTGGGAGAAAATCACCAGGTCTTTCTCCTGAAGAACCCCTGGGTTGGTTCAGACTACCAACCTTTCAGTAAGCCACTGAGCACTTAACTAGTTCTGCCACCAACGCTCATGACGTTGCCCTGAATCGGAGTTTATTTGATGGCAGTTAACAACAACAATCTTTATTAAGTTCTCAGGGGCAGGGACAAGTCTTATTTTGCTTTCCACTGTCTCCCTAGCATCTAGTACAGGAAGGAGTAATAATATATGTTGGCTGAATTAAGCACCATGCAAAAGCTAGGGAAATAGTAGAGATTGACATCTCACTCCAGGGAGCCACAGCCTAGTGTGGGAGACAGATGCAAACAGACTGTGATAATGCAATATGAGAAGTGCTCCGATAGAGGTATGAGGTACACATGACAAAATCTGCTGGGGGTGGGGGTCACCTATGCACATGCACCAGCACACAGACTTGACTTCAGGATTGGAATGGAGAGAGCAGGGTAGGGAGTGAGAAAGGAGTCATGCAATCTGAGAAATGTTCTCAGAGTGTGTTTGAAAATGATGCACACAATTTCACTTAGAGAAAAATGCACCCAGAAATACTGCGTCCATTGGCTCACTGACACATTTGAACAAGACCATGAGGTGTTGAAAATGCAGGGTCTTAGGCAGTGAAAGATAGCTGAGGTGTACAGCAGAAAGTGGAGAAGAGAGGCTAGGAAGCTAAGTGAGGAACCAGAAAGACTGTGATGAACTCCAGATCCACAGAGAGATCTGGAAGCACAAAGAAAGGAGCTGAAGCGAAAGAAACAGAAGTCATTGCAATGGGGGAAGGATGCCCACATCTAAAACTTGAAAGCGAAATCTTCATAGGCCTGTTAAAAACGATATGGAAAGGCAAAGACTAAAGCCAAACTCATCTGGGTTTATTATACAATCACTTATAAGCTGGGCTAAATCCTTTAATTTATTGCTGGCTTTTCTCATTTATAAAATGGGAATGCTATTAGTACTCACCATTGAGTCAGCTCCCAACTCATTGCAACCCCATGCACACGACAAGATCTGCTGCTCAGTCCTACACCTTCCCATGGTTGGTTGTGGATCGGACTGTTGTGAACCATAGAGTTTTTGCTGGCTGACTTTTGGAAGCAGATTGCCAGCCCTTTCCTCCTAGTTTGCCATATTCTAGAAGCACTGTTGAAACCTGTTCAGCATCAGAGTAACACACACTGACAGGTGGGTGGTGGCTGCTCATGAGGAGAACTAGCAGGGAATCGAACCAGGTCTCCCTCCTGGAAGGCAAGAATTCTACTTCAGAACTACCAACATCTACCTACTAATCCTCAGTAAAACAACATGTAGTAAGCTTACAACCATTGTGGTGTTGTGTAAAGCACTGGACTGCAAGGTCAGTTTGAACCACAAGGTCGGCAGTTCAAAGTCACCAGCCACTCCTTGGAAACTCTATACAGGTTGCTATGAGTCGGAACCGACTCCATGGCACTTAACAACAGCAAGCTCACAACAAAGGAAAGCTCTGTTTCTATATAATTAAGAAGTTCCAAACACCCTGCTCTTGTTTTCATGGATTCTGACTCATAGTTATCCTATAGGAGAGAGTAAAACTGTCTCATAAGATTTTCTATGCTGTAAGTCTTTATAGGAAAAAATCACCAGGTCTTTTCTTCCACAAAGCAACTGGTGGTTCCATCTGCTGACCTTTTGGTTAGCAGCCAAATGCTTAACCATTTTGCTGCCAGGGCTCCTTAGACACACTAAAACTCTTTTGAAAACTGGAGGAAAATGACTTCCGTTCCAGAACATACCCTAACGTAATGTTTACGCACCATTTCCACACTCCTTCCCTTCACAAGCTCAAGGAATCGCAGGGATCAGGAGCACATCCTGTTTATCTCTACAGCCTGTGAGGTGTTCCTTGAAATGCTGGAGAACCACCAAATTTGCACAGATGGGCAAATCAGATGTAAATGATCTTACCCGAAGTCCCAGGACAGATGAGCAACTGAGCTAGCTCTAGAACTTTGACCTCACAGTCCATTGGTTTCTTGAGACCACAGAGTCTCAGACCAAACAAAACAAAGCCTGTGATCTCATTCAGTGACATACAAATTCCTCCCCAGTCCCAGCCAAATGGGAACTGCCACTAAAGCACTGAGCATCCCATGTTCCTTCCTCCTCCTCAGCAGCCGCATCCCTACATGCAGCATCATGGAGCAAGTACAACACTTGAAACAACTCTTAAAACACTTTCCTGCAATGTGGCCTATAAACACAGGAAATAGCAGCTGGCTGCTTTGTCAGTAAAACTTATTTGCCAGTCAGGGTGTGAGAACTCTGTGTGTGTCTTTAAAACTGTGATCCAGGAACCAAAATAAACCAGCAGAGCAGAAACTGAGGCATCCTCAGTTTGTCAGATGAATCAGAAGAACTACAGTAGGAAAATGCTCTGCCACTTACTAGCTTCTTGCTGTTAGGTGCTGTTGAGTTGGTTCTGACTCACAGAACTCTGTGTACAAAAGAACGAAACTGCTGGTCCCATATCATCCTCACAGCTGCTACTGATAGAGCACCTATTTGCAGCCATGGTGTGAACCCATCTTGTTGAGGGTCTTCCTCTTTTTCACAGGTCCTCTATTCTACCAAGCATGATGTCCTTCTCCAGGGACTAGTCCCTCCTGATAGTATGTCCAAAATACATTGAGACCGAGTCTCGCCATCCTTGCTTCTAGGGCATTTTGGCTATACTTCTTCCAAGATAGATTTGTTCTGGAAGTCTATGGTATATTCAATATTCTTTGCTTATTAGCAGTGCATGTTAAAATACCTTTTTTGACCCTCTATCTTCTCATTTGTAAACTGGGTTTATTAATGCTAACTGCATAGGGTTGCAGTGTGATTAAATTAGATCGTATTTATAAGGTGCAGAGGCTAGTGACCAGCACGTAAATGACGATTAAAAAATGGTATTTACAACCAGCAACTTTGAGCATGTAATCTGAATTCACTGAATGATATATGCATCTTCAAGCAGAGTGTTGCACTACCTTCGGAACAATTCCATAGCAACATTCGCAACTGTTTGTGGCACTTACCAAATAAAAAAACCAAAAAACAAAACCCATTACCACTGAGTTGATTCTGACTCCTAGCAATTCAATCAGACAAAGCAAAACAGCTCTTTGTTTTCTAAGACTGTAAACCTTCACTGGAGAGATAGCCTCATCTTTCCTTCCTGGAGCAGTTGGTGAGTTTGAACCACCAATCTTGCAGCCCAACAATTAACCCACTGCATCACCAGGGCTCCTTTTGGCACTTAGAGGAGTATGACATGATTGTTTATTTATCTGCCTGCCTTCCTTACCAAACTGGCAGCATCTGACACCTGAGAAAGAGACATTCTGAATCCTTGAAACACAACTCTAAAATGATGAGTATTTTGGCGGGAGTCCAGCTGAGAAGGGCTGAAGAACTATGATAGTACTTCCTTCTTTACCATGCCCTTCTTTTCTTTCTCTAAAAGAAGAAAACTCCCTCTTTACAAAAAGCATTTCCAGTGCAAAGAGGTCCAAAAAAGGAAATACGCCCTGGACTCTTCAGTAAAAAGTGTCGCAATATCCATTTTTCTCCATTGACAGAAATTGCAGTGACAACAGAAAGAACATGGGTCCTTCTGGAATTTCGTATTGTAAGGAGTTAGAAGCTGACCTAAGTCTATTCTTCCCACTGTGGAAAATTTCAGCCTGCTAAACCTGAAGTCCATGACAAACCCAAAGCCTTCCTCAAGAGCCTCAAGAGCCTGCTTTCCTTTTCTCTCTAGTTTAACTCTTCTTTCCCACCCAGAGGCACCTCGGAAGAAAAGCCTGGTGATCAATGTCTGAAGATTACACATGAATTAGAAATGACTTGACAGCAACTCACTTAGGTTTCTTTTCCCCTTCCTCCTTGATGGATGCTCTGTTCTGGCTGGGTCACAGCAGACTTGCTTCCCATCTCTTTCATTTCATCTTGTTCATTGTTGTTTCCCTGAGCTTCCATTTATTTGCCATCTTACTATCCTATGCCTAAGGTTGAGCCAATGGCTAGTACATGTTGGAGGGTATTTACCCAAAACATGAGTGTTCACAACTTACTTCTTCCCAAGGTCCTTGCTCACCTCCCATTCCTTCCACCCTTTTGTAAGGATAATCAATTCTTAAATAACTCTGATGGGATCACTGCAAAGATGGTGCCTGGGAATATGAGGTTCAGAAAATCTTAGAGATAGGGCACCAAGACACTTTAGAGACAATGCACTAGGAGAAAAGCTCTACATCCTTGTGGGATTTCTGCAATGGCCCTTCCTACATGTTGGCTGTTCAATGCCTTAGGGGAATCAATGAGGTAACTTTATGGTCATTCTCTCTGCTCCTATCACTCTGTAACTGCCTAGTTATACTGCTGAATAGCTTTGTGGGCCCTTTCACCTCTGTGTGTCTCATCATTTAAATGGAGGAAATGATCTGCTTTACTGTCAGAGCTGTAGACATGAAAGCACTAACTCTCATATATAAGGAACAACCTCAGTGTTTTATCCCTCCCGAAGGCCTCAGATCCCAGGCTGGCCCAGCCTAATACCCCAGGGACTTCAGATATGTTACCTACTCCAGCCCTAAACTCTTGAGACCTTCTAAGGAGGCCTATAAGGAAGCTTACTGGTGTTCGGACCTCACCAGAGAGAAAACACTATATCAGGAGGCAGAGAATACTATAGTAGGACCACTGGTTTCCAAAATTGCTTCTCCTGGCCCACTGCAATCTTGCCCTGTTCCCCTTCCCAGTAAGTACAAGGATGCATTGAGGTCTATAAAATAAGCAATCCCATTTCATGTGACTAAGTACAAGGATGCATTGAGGTCTATAAAATAAGCAATCCCTTTTCATGTGACATCTCTCCAGATATTAGAGGAGAGCCTCTCCCTCTATCTTTTCACATTGGATCAAAGCCTTCTGCTTCAGTCGGTCTTTCCCAAGAGGTTGGGAGCTCCTTTTGGTCGGGGATGTCACTGACTCACATTTGTAATTCCAGCACTAAGCACAGTTTCCTGGGGCCATCACTCACTCAATGTTTGTGGCGTTAATAGAACCCTTTTTCTGTCCTCCTCAGTATTTTCCATATCCCTTCAAGTCTTCTCAGACTAAACATAATTAACCCCATTGCCTGTTTCCTGGAGTCTTGGTGTGGCACTGTAGGATAAGCACTAGACTGCTGACAGAAAAGTCGGTAGTTCAAACCCACCAGCTGCTCCTCGGAAACCCTATTCAGGGTTGATATGAGTTGGAAATGACTCAACAATACTTAATAACAACAACTTGTTTCCTAGGTCAGCTCAGAAAACTGTATAACAAGAGAAGGAGAAATGAAAAACAAACAAAAGCACTTCAAATGTTGAGATTTCTCCCCTCATTCTCTGTACCCTTCAGGGTCAGATTCTTTAGCAAACAGCAAGCCCCTCCGAAGAGCGAACACATTCACAAGTCACAATGCTTCTTATTGAAGCGTTTCTTCTTTTTTTTTTGGTGTCTAGTCTCTCTTCCTCCACCAGCTCATCTTTCCCAGCCCTAGTCTCTGGGGCTGGCAGCCTTGCTCACCAGCTTCCTGCCAAGGCTTGATGGATGAAGTGATCTGTGGTGCCTGAAGCAAGCAGATAGCAAAGGGCATGGTTGTCTGCCCAGTCTTACATTTGGAGGAAGATAAAAACTTCAGATACTCTTTTCCATCCTGAGGCACTAAAGCTGCTGCAGGCTTGAGGCCTGATGTCTCCAGCCAGCTCATCATGACTGATCAGTTGATTTTCAAGACGAATTACAAGTTGACTTCCACATGGCCCCTTGTCATTATCGAGCACATGACTCAACAGGCCCCAGAGCCATAGATTCCTCTTGATAATAGAGCAACAGCTTTGTGGACTTGAGAGGCCAGCCAGAAGAGCAGGTATGGTGTGGTTACAATTCTACATTGAGGAAGAGAATAGTTATGGATCAAACTATGACATCCCAAAATATGTGTTGGCATCCTAACCCCTTGTGTATGTAATCCTCTTAGTAAATAAAGGGTTTCTTTGTGATGTTAATTATATCATACTCAGGTAGAAAACAAAACAAATGCACTGCTATTGAGTTTAAATTCTGATTCATAGGGACTCTATGTAGGGTTTCAGATACTATAAATCTTAACTGGAGTAGACAGCCTCATCTTTGTCCCATGGAGCAGCTAGTAGGTTTGAACAGACAACTCTGTAGTTAGTAACCCAATGCCACTAGGGCTCCTTATACTCAGGTAGAGTGGGTTCTAAATCCAATCACTTCTGAGCTATGAAAAAACATATTGGATACAAAGGTCTACACACATGGGGAAGACAGATGTTTTCCAGTTTCTTGCTATGGAGCCAAGATGCCGGATGAAGATTGCTATGCCAACAAGAAACTTGTGGTCTACACACCAAAAAAAGCATCAACATGGTCAAGACGCTGACTCGAACTTTGAGTCTCTAGAACTGTGAGAAAATAAATTCCTATTCTTTTAAGTCACTTACCTGACCAGCAACAGGTAACTAAGAGCCAGTCCACATTTCTAAGCCAGCTGCCCTCATCTCCTTGACCTCCTCCCCAGTCAACTGAACGCTCTTTAAATTGTCCCAAGGCCTGAGGACTTAAAAATGTTATTATAAGTCTCTTGCAAAGACTTAGAACAATTGATTAGCTTATATCCAGAGTTCCCTTCTGCACCCGACCCAACTCTGTGATTCCAAAGTCAGCAGTGTTGACCACCATATATATCTCCTACTTAAAGTGCACTTAAGACAGGCTCTGCACTAAAGATCTCATATGTTTTATGTCACTTCATCATTTTAATAATTCTTTAAAGTAGATATCATTATCACCATTTAATGGATGGGTACACTGAGACTTGGAGGGGTTTAATAACGTGCCTAAAAAGGAGCTCTGGTAGCGTAGTGGTTATGAATCGGGCTGTGAACTGCAAGGTCAGCAGTTCGAAACTACCAGCTGTTCCGCAGGAGACAGATGAGGCTCTCTGTTCCCGTAAAGATTTACAGCATGGGAAGCCCTGTACAGGGTCGCTATGAGTCGGAACCAACTCCACGGCACATAACAACAATAACAAAGTAGAATAGGAATTTGAATGCACATCTGTTGGGCCATACACTGTCCAAAGAGCTCTTCATTGATGCCCCAGATATAGGAACAAGTTTCCCATTTCTGTTGTGGAGGTTCAATTTGCAACAAGTGAAGGCTGGCATAGTTGGTATTCTGTAACTCTTGGGTATAGCCTTTAAACCTGTCTTTTCGTAGTTGGGAACTGAGATGGGTAATACATATAACACCCAGAAAGGAGGATAATACCAGGTGCCAGACCGCATCACTAGCCAGCCAATCACATTGAGCTAACTGAGACCGAGTAACAGACCAAACCTACGTGCAAATCAGGTTGCCCTTTTGAACCCAGTTTTGTGTAATCTAAGGACATTAAGAAATTTATTTGGGCTTCACGTTTCCTTCCTTCTGTTAGTCATCAAAGCTCTCCTAAATGCAAGTTGCATGTCCGGACTGTAGTTGCTAGTTAAGAACTCTGACTTTGGAACCAGACAGCCTGTTTTGCATCCTGGTTCTACCGCTCATTAGCTATGTGATTTTGGTAAAGTCTCAGCTGTGTGATTCCGTTTGCTTATTTATAAAATGGGGATAATAATAGTTTCCATGGGAAGGTCAGTGGCTCTGTAGAATAAGCACTGAACTGCTAACCACAAGGTCATTGGTTCGAGCCCACCAGCTGCTCTATGGGAGAAAGATGAGGCTCTACAGTCTCAGGAACTCTCTGAGTTGGAGCCAAACTGAGGGCACTTAATAACAACAGTTTCTATCTCAAAGAGGTGTCCTAAAGAATAAATAAGCCAGCAGACATGCAAAATATTTAAACTATTGTCTGCCACACAGTAGGTAATCAGTATAAGATTGTTGTTGTTGTTGTTAAGTGCTGTTGAGTCAATTCCAACCCATAGCGACCTTGTATAGGGTTTCCAAGGAGCAGCTGGTGAGCTTGAACCACCGACCTTGCAGTTCAAATGACTTTGCGGTCTGACGCATTATTAGATATGAATATTTGCCACCGGATACGTTCCACCACTTATTTGTCAGTTTCTCATACTGGGGAGGCTTGCGTGTGGCTGTGACACTGGAAACTATACCACATGTATTTTCAATATCAGCAGTGTCAACCATGATGGACAGGTTTCAGCAGAGTTTCCAGTCTAAGACAGACTAGGAAGAAGGAGAAGTAGACCACTTCTGAATGTTTAGTCACTGAAAACCTATGGATAGTAGTGAAAGATTTCTAGATATAGTGCCAGAAAATGAAAACATTATGAGTGGCACCAGAATATTGCCAGCTACAGTGCCAGGAAATGAGCAACTCAGATTGGAAAAACTGAAAATACAACCGGGGAAGAGCTGCCTCCTCACGCAATTGGAGTAAAACATTAAGGACCTTCATTTGCTGATAAGGAGAAACAGCTGCAAACATCCATTAATAATCAGAACATGGAATGTGTGAAGTATGCATGAGTCTAGGAAAACTGGAAGTTGTCAAAAAGAAATGGAAAGCATAAACATCAATATCTTAGGCATTAGTGAGCTGAAATGGATGGGTATTGGTCATATTGAATCTGATAATCGCATGATTTACTATGCCGGAAATGATCAATTAAAGAGGAAAGGTATCACCTTCACCATCAAAAAGAACATTTCAAGATTTATCTTGAGGTATAATGTCTGTGATAGTATACTATCCATACATCTACAAGGAAGACCAGTTAATACTGCTATTATCCAAATTTATGCACCAACCACAAAAGCCAGTGATGATGAAATTGAAGAATTCTACCAACTACTTCAGAAAAAAATTGATCAAACATGCAATCATGGTGTATGACAATGACTGCTGATTGAAATGTGAAGGTTGGGAACAGATAGAAAGATCAATAGGTGGAAAATATGACCTTGGTGATAGAAATGATGCTGGAGAATGCATGACAGAATTTTGCTAGACCAGTGACTTCTTCATTGTAAATTCCTTTTGTAAACAACATAAAAGGCAACCATACACATGGACTTCACTAGAAGGAGTACATAGGAATCAAATCAACTATATCTGTGGGAAAAGATAGTGGAAAGGCTCAATATCATCAGCCAAAACAAGGCCAGGGTCGACTATTGAACAGACCATTAATTATACATATGTAAGTGGAAGCTAAAGAAAATTAAAACTCGTTCACAAAAGCCAAAATACGACCTTGAACATATCCCACCTGAATTTATACATCATCTCAATAATACATTTGATGCATTAGACACTAATGACCGGAAACCAGAAGAGTTGTGGGATGACATAAAGAACAACATACAGGAAGAAAGCAAAAGGTCATTAAGCAGACAATAAAGAAAGAAAAGATCAAAATGGATGTCTGAAGAGACTGAAAGTTGCTCCCCAGCATAGAGATGTTAAAGTGAATGGAAGAAATGAGAAAGTAAAAGCTGAATAGAAATTTTCAAAGAGCAACTCAAAAAGACAAAGTATGTTGAAATGTGCAAAGACTTGGAGTTAGAAAACCAAAAGTATGAACACACTCAGCATTTCTTAAGCTGAAAGAACTGAAGAAAAAACTCAAGTATTGACTTTGCAATAATGAAGGGTTCCATCTTGGTGTGGTGCTATAGGATAAGCAAGATCAGTTTGAACTATAAGGTCAGTGGTTCAAACTCACCATCTGCTTCTTAGAAACTTTATACAGGGTCAGTATGAGTCAGACCCAACTTAACTTATGGCACCTAACAACAAACTTTAACAACATAGGCAAAAAAGTCCTAGTGTGGCACTGTAGGATAAGCACTCAACTACAGGGTTCATTTGAACTGCAAGGTTGGCGGTTCAAACTTGCCAGTCAAGCCTGGGAAACCCTATACAGGGTTGCTATGAGTCAGAACCGACACAACGGCACTTAATAACAACATGGCAAAAATACTGAATGATGCAGAAAGCCCTAAGACAGTGGAAGGAATACAGTCACTGTGTCAGAAAGAAATATTGATATTCAACCATTTCAAGATGTGGCATATGATCAAGAACTGATGGTATTGAAGGAAGAAGTCCAAGCTACACTGAAGGTATTTTTGTGCCTATTCCAAATGTTCCATATTTGTGCCTATTCCCAAGAAAGTTGACTCAACATAATTTGGAAATAATCAAACAATATCATTAATATCACATGCAAGCAGAATTTTGCTGAAGATAATTTAAAAATGGCTGCAACAATACAGCAACAGGAATTCAAGCCAGATTCAGATGTCATTGCTGACATCAGATGGATCTTGACTGAAAGCACAGAATACCAGAATGATGCTTACTTGTGCTTTACTGACTATACAAAGGCTTTCAACTGTATGGATCATGGATAACATTGTGAAAAATAGGTATTCTAGAACACTTAATTGTGCTCATGAGAAACCTGTACATAGACCAAGAGGCAGTGGTTAGAACAGAAAAAAGGGATGCTGAGTGGTTTAATATCCGAAAAAAAATGTGTACCATGGTTGTTATGCTGAGGAAATAATCCAAGAAGCTGGATTATATGAGAAAGAGTGTGGCAGCAGGATTGGAGGAAGACTCATTAACAACCTGATATATGCAGATGATACAACATTGCTTGGCTGGAAGTGAAGAGGACTTAAAATACTTGCTGATGACGATCAAAGACTATAGCCTTCTCTATGGATTGTACTTCAATGTAAAGAAAACAAAAATCCTCAAAACCGGATCAATAAATAACATGATAAATAGAGAAAAGATTGAAGTTGTCAAAGACTTCATTTTGCTTGAATCCATCATCAATGCTCAGTTCATGGAAGCAGCAGTCAAGAAAACAAACAATATATTGCACTATGCAAATCTGCTACACAAGACCTCTTTAAAGAGTTCAAGAGCAAAGATGTCAGTTTGAGGACAAAGTTGCACCTGACCCAAGCCATGATAGTCTCAACAGTTTTATATGCATGTGAAAGCTGTACAATGAATAAGGAAGATTATAGAAAAACTGATGCATTTTGGTTATGGTGTTGGAGAAGAATATTGAAAGTACCATGGACTGCCAAAAAAATTAGCAAATCTGTGTTGGAAGAACAGCCAGAGTGCTCCAGAAGCCAGGATGGTGAGACTTCATCTCTCATACTTTGGACCCGTTATAAGAAGGGACTAGTCCCTAGAGAAGGACATTGTGTTTGGTAAAGTGAGGGTCAGCAAAAAAGAGAAAGACCCCACCAAGTTTGACTGGCACAGAAGCAGCAACAATGGACTCGAGTGTAACAACAACTGTAAGGATGGCGAAGGACCAGAAAGTGTTTTGTTCTGTTGTGCATAGGGTCGCTATGAGTTGGAACTGACTTGATGGTGCCTAACAACAACAATAACATGAATACTTTGTGCTCATGTTGGGAATATGAGGCTGATGCAACCACAGACAAGTAGCACACAATGGAAAAGGCAAAGGAAGTAAGCCTGGTTGATAGTCCTCTGTTCTGCATTTCTCTAAAGACATTATGTTTGGTATCTCTAAAGAGAGATGCAGATCAAGTGTGCAAGCTCCTGTGAACACACACACACAGTGTGGTAGAGAAAATAATGAACCTTCAAAGATGTCCATGTTCCAATCTCTAGAACCTGTGAATATGCTGAGCTAGCAAAAGGAATTTTGCACTTGGTTTAAGCTAAGGATCTTAAGCTAAAAGATATAAACACAAGGTTCCTTATAATAGAAAGAGTGATTTAAAAAATAAGAATTAGAGACAGAGAAGATACGATGATGCAAGAGAGGTTGGAATGATGTGCTTTGGAGATGGAGAAAGGAATCATTAGCCAAGGAAAGCAAGTGACCTCTAGAAGCTAAAGAAAGGTACTTCCCTACAGCCTCCAAAGGAATGCAGCAGTGCTTAAGATCCATTTCAAACTTCTGACCACCAAAGTATAAGAAAATAAATTCAGATGATTTTAAGACTGAAAACCACAAGGTCAGCAGTTCAAATCCACCAGCTGCTCCTCAGAAACCCTGTACTGGATCACTATGAGTCAGAACTGTCTTGACAACACTTAACGTATTTGTAGTAACTTGTTGCAGCACGAATAGACAGTTTATTATAGTCTCTTGTCACATTTGCTGCAATTTAGAAAACCTTTTCTATTTCACAAAAGCCACTTGCTAAGTCATTATGATTCATGTTCCTACTTCCCAAAAGGGGCAAGTGAAATATAGGCTTCCAGAAGGAAGTGCTCACTTTGCTGAAACTGGCTTTTCAAATGTCTCCCTCATGTTCCTGACCTCAACAGAATTAACCTCTTTGCAACAGTGGAGTTTGGAGAGGAAAGAAAACTAGAGCAGTCCTTTAGACACCACTTGGAATCAACAGGTTACCTACTTTCTATAAGAGTCTCAAAGTATCAGGGTCAACAACTAATGATAGTACTTATCACTTTCCACGTACATGACTTTGTGTGGTTTGTATTGCTTTTACACATATTGCTCCATTGTGATTCATCCAACCTATATAAATAACCTACTTAAAACCACATCCTCAGAAAGTGACAAATCCAGGAACTTGAATCCAGTCTTTTGTCTCTAAGCGAATCTTTTTTCCCCTATAGCAGAATAAAACTTGTTCTGACTTTCACGGGTGGGTAACTAACATAATCATGAATCACCTCCAAAATCTACTCTACCACTGGTGCGGCTCTTCCTCACCCATCCATTCCACACTCCTTCACAGAAGTAAATCATTCCAACTGGTCTATGGCTGAGTGAGATGCAAACAAATTGCAGGCAGTAGGAGGGGAGCAAGAGTAAAGAAAAGACAAAGTAACAACATGAAAGGGTTAATCCAGAAATAGATCAGTTCATTCCTCCAGAAAACTTTGTTAGAAAACTTTTTCTTGGAGCCAGAGGCTGAACTTGATGAAGATGCCTGATGTGGGGAAAAACAAAACAAAACTAGAAATCGGTGTGTGTGTGTGTGTGTGTGTGTGTGTGTGTGTGCACGCTCCAGTTCTATTATAGGACAGGCTGTTGGATCTGGTAAAAGTCACTTGGCTCATTTTTCTTAAATGTAAAAAGAGGGAGTTGGACTAGGTAAACTCTACCAGCAATTTCAGCTCTATATTCCTGAGTTTCTGTCTCTGGAGGTGTTTTTCCAAGCATCCCACTGGGATGCTTAAGTCACTGGAAGAAAGGCTTGGTGATCTAGCTTCAAAAATCATAGGGTAGTTTTACTCTGATACACATAAGGTAACCATGAGGTGGAACCCCTGGTGTGGTGGAATCCTAGGCAGGAACTTTTCATGAGCTTCTTCACCCTAAAGCAAAACATATCTTCTATCATACATGAATCTCAATCCAAAGGCAATTAGTTATTAGGAATAGTCTAGGATATTAATAATAATTATTGAGTACCTATTTTGCTCAATCCTCTAGACTATGAAGTAGTCCATTAAGTACTGTGTTAAGGACACTGTTCTTTAATCTTTTGGCAACTCATAAAGAAACATCGCTCATCAACTGACCTAACTTTGAAACTATATATTCTATACTTACATTTTTGGTATCTACCAACTCTTGGAAATTCAAGTCCTCCAAAATATATGACACATAATATAAAGGACAAATTTCCTTTTCTTGGTGTAATGTACTTTCTCCAACCTGACATCAGGTGCTCCTAGTTCAAGGTCTTCTGTTTATTTCCTCATCCATCTGATTATCATTTCCTTCAGAAGCATCCAAAAAACCCAACATCCATCCATATTGCATGCATCTCTACTTGACTTCAGGCTGTAGCTGAGTGCAGGCAAACTCAAGTGTGCAGGACAACTTGCATTGCCCTGTAATGATGTAGGTGATTGAAGCAAACATTCCCTCAGGAGCACAGGTATCATTCCAATCCTGGTCACTAGCCACCTCATGAACCTTGACATGTAAACAGAGCAGAGATGCCAAGCATACCTTGATGTGCTATTTCTGATGGGAGAAGCGGTGATATCAGGGGCTCTCAGCAACCTGAGACCAAAGAGTAAGGAATGAAGTTTTCCATTGTTTTATTCAAAGCACTTAGGGCAGTGATTGGCATACAATAAATGATCAGGAAAGATCTGCTGAATAAAGAAATGAATGAAAAGTCAGCTCAGACAGGATAATCAGATGACCTTGATAAGGTTTCTGGTGAGGATGCATAGTTCAGTTATGAAATGGATGGGGATAGGTAGGGAGGAATGAAAGTAAAATCTAGAGGTAGAATTTGGCAGTGGGAGAATTAAGTGGCAGATGAATTTTTATATCAGAGATTCCTGTAACCTGTCTATTCACAGCCAGATCTCAGTCAATAACCCGAGTTTTAGAAAAAAGATTCCAGCTTTTTGGAAAGAAAGCTGTTAGAAAGAAATGGCTAGAATGTCCTTGGCATGCTCGAAGAGCTAGAGAGGATTATCAGATACTCTACACAGAAGCTTTGGAATTCTCCTCTGGGAAAATCTTTGGCTGCGTTTGTAATCAAGGAATTGTTCTTATTTGAGGTGGTATGGCCATAGACAATGGGACTGGGATTGTATTTATTTAGGAAATACAAAGAAAAATAACATTTTGTTGGCTTGAAAACTTTTCAGGCAATTCTCCCTGTTTTCTTCCAACTATTCGTCATCTGCCTACTTCATCCATATTTTTCATCTACTCATCAGTTTGTTCCCTGGGATTCTGTCTTTGGAGGTTTGGCTTCTTTCCTCACTTTTTACACTCTACCTGGTTCATGACATTTATTTTCATGGCTTCCAATATTTATTGTTTTTTTTTAGGTGCCATACCAGAGTCCAGTTCCCATATGACAGAGCAGAACTTCCCCATGTGATTATTTTGTCTGTAATCTTTATGGAATTAGATAGCCAGATCTTCCTTTTCTGGAACCTCTGGATAGGTCTGAACCACCAGAGTTTCTGTTAGAAGCTGAGTACTTAATTACTTGCACCATCAGTATTTCTTGCTTCGAATATTAGTCCCTCAATCTCTGTTTCCAGCCCTAGTCTCCCCACCTGAGCTCTAGATATCAAACTCTGACTGCATCTGTATCTACATGCTCCATAACACCTAAAATGTCTCAGAACCAAACCACTGCCGTAGCCTCAAAATCTCCTCATCTTCGGCATCTCCCACCTGGGTGCAAAATGTCTCCATCTAGTTTCTCAAGTTAGAAATCTTAAGTTATATTTTAGTTCCACCACTCTCTACATACATATATCATGGTGGTGGTGGTGGTTGTATGCAGTTGAGTCGGTTCTGACTCATAGTGACCCTGTATAGGATTTCTGAAGCTGTAAATATTTATGGGAGCAGAAAGTCTCATCTTTCTCCTGTGGAGCAGCTGGTGGATTTGAACTGCTGATCTTGTTGTTAGCAGTCCAACGTGTAACCCACTATGTTACCAGGGCTCCTTCCAATAGATCATGTTGTTGTTATTATTGAGTGCTGTCGAGTAATTTCTGATTCTTAGTAAACCTATATAGGGTTTCCAAGGAGCAGCTGGTGGGTTTGAACCATGGACCTTGCAGTTAACTTATTCTACAATGTCAATTAAATCTCAAGAATGTCTCTATAATCTTGCTCTATTAATCTTTTTTCTTCCATTTCAACATTAAGTGTAAAATCCAGGGACATTAATTACAATTCTGCTCATCATGTTGTGCAATCATCACCACCATCTATTTCTAAATGTTTCCATCCCCCTTAACAGAAGCTCAATGCACCCTAAAAACTGACTCCTTCTTCCTCCCTCCCACCCACTTCCGGTAACTACTAATAAATGTTGCTTTCTCTACATTGGTCTCCTCTAGATATTTCACATAAGTGGGTTAATACAACATTTATCCTATTGTGATCTACTAATTTGAAAAGCATAATGTTTTCAAGGCTCATCTATGTTGCAGAATGTATTAGGACTTCATTTCTCTTTATGGCAGAGTAATTTTCCATGGTATGTGTACACCACATTTTGTTTATTCCTTCATCTGCTACTGGACTTTTAAGTTGTTTCCATCTTTGGACTATTATGAATAGTGCTGTAAAGAACATTGGCGTACATGTAGATGCATGTTTTCCTCAAATTGTATTCATCTTTCACCTGACTATTATATCTACTTTCAAACTGGCTTCCAGCCCTACTTTTTCCTCTGCTCCATTCCATTGTTTGTATTGACAGTTTGGCTGAATCATTTCTGGCCCCAACCAACCTCTCTGCTCTCATGTCTCACTGTTTCCCTCCCATCTCCTTACCTGCCCCTGCTCCAGTTCCCAAAGCCCATGTGCCTTATACTTCCAGGTCTAGAAAATCTCCATTCATTGTTTAAGGTCTGGCGCCACACCTCCTCTGCTTTCCCCAGCCTTCTCACATTGCATTCATCATTGTTTTTCCTATGATCCCAGAGTCCTTTCTTCAAATTTCTGTTTAAAACTAATTGTATTATACCCTTCTTATCAACTATGTCTTTCTGCCCTGAGAAAGGCTCCTGCAGAATAAAGTCAGTCTTTAAATCCCTAACAATGTTTGGTATATACTTAGTAAATACTTTATGGAAGAATCAATGAAATAATGTAAAACCTAATTGGGCTGCTAACCTCAAGGTCGGCAGTTCAAAACTAACAGCTGTTCTGCAGGAGAAAAATGAGGCTTTCTGCTTTTGTAAAGATTTGCAGCCTCGGAAACCTTGTGCAGGATCACTATGAGTTGGAACCAACTCCACGGTACTTAACAACAACAACAAAGTCAGCCCCAACTGTGGGTCTTTTGGTAGCCAAATAACTTGCTTTACTTTATACACTAGATAGTTTATACAACATCTAAGGTGCTCATTTACTTGGGGTGGAGAGAAGGAGGTAGCGAGATAGACAGTGGGAGAGAGATGAACAAAGTGTTTTTGTTTTGTTTTGTTTTAAGTTTTTATTGTGGATTGAGTGAACATTTACAGGGCAGATCATCAGTTTTACAGTCAAGAAATCATACACCTTATTTCATTACAATGATTATAATCCCCTCCATGTACCATCAGTTGATGAGCAGAGTTTTAAAAAGTCAAAATAAATTAAAATTTGCCTCTCTCTCTTTATATATATATATATATACTTACGTTGTTGTTACGTGCCATCGAGTCGGCTCTGACCCATAGCAACTTAATTCACCTCCTTTGTCTAATATAAGAAGACAAAGGAGGTGAATTAAGTTTAAAATGTATGATGGGAATGATGAACTGACTTTGGGAACACCAGCAGACAGTTCATAGGATTTGTTTAATATTCCACTATTGCTATATATTATATTTGTCTTCTTATATTACCCTTCTCATTCTCTCACACAGATCATGCCCCACCCCTTATATAACATTTATCACATTTTATCATAATTTTCTGTCTCGAATACTGGATTGTCATTTCCTTGAGTGCAGAGAGTATGTCTAAGTCTCTTTGTACTCCAGTTCTTAAAGTCTATAGATGCCAATTCATGATGACCCCATGTGTATCAGAGTAGAACTGTGCTCCACAGGGTTTTCAGTGGCTGATCTTTTGAAAGTGGATCACCAGGCCTTCTTCTAAAACACCTATGGGTGGGCTTGAACCCTCAACCTTTGGGTTAGCAGCAAGTGCTTCATGATTTATGCTATTCAGGGACTTCATAATCAATAATGAAACAAAAAACCCACTGTCACCAAGGCAGTTCCAACGCATACCAACCCTAGTCTATAATGGCTGGTCATAAGTAATTGAAAAAGTGTGTATGTTTGTATGCGTGTGTGTGTATACCTATGGAGAGACATTACAAAGGGAATTTGTCATGGAAATAAGACAAGAACTTTTTTGCCATGTAAACTATCACTCAATTCACAATAAAATTTTTTTTTTAAAAAAAACCCACTATGTTGCTTTTTCATGTGTTATTCCGGAAAGATTTCAGTTGTTAAAGATATAGGAATGGCCCCAAAGAAGAAAGATCATTATGAGTGGAAGTCATTGAGAACCTTGGGCAATCTGTTTGCCTCTTTGTTGGTAAAATGGGGAAAATCTCCTCTGTCTTGCTTGCTTCATAGTGAGGGGAGAAAAGAAGAAAGAAAATGAGAGAGGGGAAGGGAAAAGAAGAGAAAAGAAAAAGAGAAGGGAGGGAAGGGAACTAGAGAAGGATTTGTGTTAATCTTGGTTGAACTAACCCTCCAAGACGGGTAGCATCTTATTAGGCAAAGAGGAGGAAGGGCGGGCAGGGGGCAATTCAAGGATAGATTGACTAAGGAATGAGACAGCAGATACCACTGGTTCAGAACTCCATATAGCATGCATGTGTTTCAACAGACTGTCCACAAAAGCAGTCACTGAAGACAGACTTCTTTCTTCCTCTCAGTACTTCCTACTCAAGATGAAAGAATAAACATTTAGAGAATAAATGCTTTCAGTAAATATTTTTGAATGAGGCTGAACATTGAACACGGAAGTAGAATTCTAAATAATCATCTGCTACCTGACTCACGGAAGAGCTTTATTCAACAAAACCTGAAAGACCTGAGCTGTTCATCTGCCTCTGGCCATCTGTGCTGTCAGCTTCCCCGTGGCATTTTCCCGGCTGCTGTGAGCTGCTATGGTGGTATTGTTTTCAGCTTCTCAATCTGTGGCAGCAGCCCGGGTGCTGGCAGAATTCATTACCACCATTGCTTTATGTTCAAGAATGTTTATGCATCCACAGGGGCAAGAGAACACAATGGGAACTGTTAACACAGACAGCTGGAGACTCCACAGAAGGGAAGATGTCCCTTTAATTAAAAAGGTGCCCGTGAGCAATTTGTTTTCTCCAGATGTTGAAGTCAAGGCACTAAGTCCTCTTCCATTTCACCAGCACTTTGGTTGTACTAAGCAAGAAAGCACATTATGTGCCGATTTGAAAATTATACAAAAACGTATACGAGTAAGATGACTCCCCACCATTGTAATTACCTCGTATCTGTTTATTTACTCTCCAGAAAAGCAACAGTCCTGAAGAGTTTTCTTTAAAGAGAAAAGAGAAGAATTTGACAATAAAGCTCTAGGGGTGAGAGGGGAGAGAGAATGAAAGAAAAAAACAGAAAAGCCAAAAGCTCTAGAGGAGAAAAACATGTATGAAACTGTGAAAACATCCATGTGCTATCCAAAAGCACATGTTCATATCATTTCTGAGGCGCCAGAATACTGCAGTAGTCAACTAGAACCACTTTTACAGTTGGGAGCCCCGAAGTTCAAGAAGTAAAGGGATTTATCTGAATCCCAACAGCCTGTAAGTGAGAGCACAATGAGAACTCAAAGCCAGACTTTGGGGGGGGGGGGGGGGGGGGGGGAGTACATAGTTTGCTTTAAGGAGCTCTGGTAGTATAGTGGCTATGAGTCAGGCTGCTAACCTCAAGGTCAGCAGTTCGAAACCACCAGTGGCTCTGTGGAAGAGAGATGAGATTTTCTGCTCCTGTAAAAATTGCC
This sequence comes from Chrysochloris asiatica, assembly GCF_000296735.1. Classification (NCBI taxonomy): domain Eukaryota; kingdom Metazoa; phylum Chordata; class Mammalia; order Afrosoricida; family Chrysochloridae; genus Chrysochloris; species Chrysochloris asiatica. The sequence goes on along the minus strand of NW_006408526.1, from coordinate 37,185,844 downwards.
AGCTCGGAAACCTTATGTAGGGTCGATTAAGAGTCAGCACCTGCTCCACAGCACATAATCACCACCAGCAGCTTGCATTTCATTGTTGAGTTACCACTGAGTTCCCTTACAGGGTCTAGGCAAGTCCAGAGCCTTTCACATCTGTACATCTTTATTTGTGCAGGCCTAGAAAAGTCAGAAGTCCTGGTGTGGCGCTGTGGGATAAGCACTGGACTGCAAGATCAGTTTGAACCACAATGACAGTGGTTCCAACTCACCAGCCAGTCCTTGGTAACCTCATACAGGGTCACTGAGTCAGAACCGACTCAATGACAATTAACAACAACAGAAAAGTCAGATCTGCTACTCAGAGAACCACTGTGGACCACTTAGAGGAAGTGACTGACTTCAGTGTGTCAGGTGGTAAAATCTGACGTTCTTTCTTCCAAAGGATTGTATTTCATCTAGTAGGATGCTGCACACAGAATAAAAGCTCAGACACTTTCTAGATGTTCATCTGTGATCCATTCACCATGGACCTCGTCCTCATAAATCACATGTAGCAAAAAGCATGACTACAAAGTCATAAGGAAAATAGGGACATTCATAAAATGGAACAATACCCGTCAAGGAATGGACCCACTGGCAGAGGGTTCAGAGGACCATCCATCCTCCAGGGAAAAGAGAAACATCTGATTCTCCCATAAGCAACTGGCCCGTGGTCCCTGGGAGAACCTCCAATGGTGTGGAGCCCTGACGAGAACATTAGACATGGCGTTCTCCCCACAGTGAATCCTGTGTCCTGTTTGGTGCTGTGCAGAGACAATCCATTCTTGAGTGTACTTTTTCTGTATCTCCTTGGGGTTCAAGTCTGATTCCATGTAAGAGTAATCAGAAGACAGTCACATGGTACTCCTTTGAAATCCCAACTCCGGCCATTTATTACAATCAGAAGCTTGGGCAGTGCTACCTCTGCCTGGCCCTGCTTCTACTCAGCCCAGCATCCTTCAGAGTCCCCTACACACAGAAAAAGACATATGTGAGTGGACTAAAGTACTGAGGGAAAGCCATCTGCCGGACTCTGCCCTACACTTACTACTGCGTCCCTCTTGTTCAGTGAGAATTGGGGAGATGGGAAAGTGGAGCAGAATCTCTGATCAGACCGTGTCTTCGTATTTAAGAAATAAACAGAGGGAACCCTGTGGAATAGTATAACTACTTGAGTGGAAGGAATAGCTCCTTGCTACGATGCTGATCAGGTTTCAGCAGAACTTCCAAACTAGAAAGAAAGACCTGGACTTCTACTTCAAACAACTCAGCCAATGAATACCCAAAGGATCACAGTGAATACATCTGAACAGCAACTGGCCATGGGACTAGCATAGCCCTGGGAAGCATTTCATTCTACATTTGATTCCACTGTGCTTTAGGTCACTATGAATCAGACCAGGGTCAACTCCACGGAGGTTAACAACAACAATAAACTTTATATCGGTTTTATGAGTTAAGTATTGGCATTATCAGGAGTTCCTGGAGAGTACAAAGGATTAATGTGGTTGGCTACTAACCAAAAGGTTGGAAGTTTTTAGTCCATCCAGAGATGTATTCTATGATGAAGATTTCAGTGGAGCTTCCAAGACTAGACAAATTAGGACGAAAGGTCTGGCAAGCTACTCCTGAAAATCAACCAGTGAAAATCCTGTGGATCACAATGGTCTGAGGCCGGGCTCACTGTGAGTTGGGGGCTGACTCAAAGGCAGCTAACAACAATAACAAGATTGCAGGACTGCTGTGTTGATCAAGAGGAATATTTATATATAACGTGAGAGTCACTTGTAACTAGCAGAACGGCACTCAACGTAAGCCAGTGTTGTGTGGGTACATGGTCGTGGTGGGTAGACCAGACAGTTCTTTGTTCTGCTCATCTATAAATTCCCTTCAGCTGCAGGTGTCTTATCTTTCTATCCAAGGCCCCTGAGAAAGTAGCCTCAGTCCCCACCCCAGAGGATCCAATGTCTACCAGCAGGTAAGTAAGACAAAGCAGAGAAACTCAATACTTTAATTCATAGGCTCTGCAAGATCCTCTCAACTCCTCATGCAGCTGCTTTCAGTTGTTTGTCTCTGGGCAGTGAGGCCTACCTAACACAATTTACTGTCCAAAACAACGTTAAAAGACAGGGTTTCTTATAGATCTTCCCTTCTGACACTCTTGCTTTTTAATTAGTTATGTTGAGATTTCCTCCATAGGGAAAAAAGGACAACTCAACAGTGCATGTAAACCCTCTTCCGCTACCTCAACCACCACCTCGTCTCCTTTCTTTTCTTCTAATCCAACACAATAATATCATTGTATTCTTTTGTGTTGAGATTATAATTTTACTTTTTCCAAGTTCTTTCCTGTTCAGGCATTTGATTCTTACAAATCCCTTCCAGGTACACAGGGCAGGTATTATTATGCATAGAAGCTAACGAAGATACTGAGGAAAAGGGGTTACCGAGAATACAATCATGCATCTTTTAACATCCACGATACAATCTGTGAAATAGCACATTATGTGATTTGGACATCGTGTGAATGCCATATCACAGTTTGTTTCTGCTTTATTTTTTTAAGCATTTTGAACAAACTTCATGTTTGTATTTGGGCTGCAATCCGCATTAGCAATTTGTCCATACCCCTCTCACATTTTCATTAGCCTCATACCCCTCTCACATTTTCATTAGCCTTGTAACTTTCAGTGGAGTTGGTCCTTTTAACAGCTTGGAGATTTTAATCTTCTTTGTTTTTGAGGATTGTTGTGTGACAGCATAGTTTGAGATGGAACCGGAACATTTCTGGCCTCTGAGCTATCTGTCAGTCCACCCAGAGCCCTACTACATACAAGTCTTTCTTGCTGCTCCATGGCACCTAAATTGCAAGCAACAGTTTTCACTGATTTTCAGCCTTAGTGCTGTTTAATAACCTGTTTCACTTCCAAATCAATACGCCTTTGCTTCTTACTGCTGCTATCACTAGCTCTGGTTTTGCCACACTTGGGAGCCACTATCCACTTCATGATAATAGTTTGGAAAGAAAATTAAACAGAGAAATAACACTACGATACTCAAGAGGCAAGAAATACGCAAGATGGGATACTGCCTATGCTGTTATACAGTAAACGTTTTAGATAGAAAGTACAGCACAGTATATACATAAGTCAATAACATAGGCATTTATTATGACGGGTGCATTCTGGGCTATATATGTACTGTGCCATTATACGCCTGGCAGTAAAACCACTTTGTATGCAAGAGACAAGATATACGCCTGTTACATGTGGGAAGCTGTTGCATTCACTACTTCCGGGTCTCTGATTGGGATTTCTGGACTCTTTTATAACTTTGTGAGCTCATGGACATATATGTAGTCAGCTGTTGTCAGAATGGACATTATACAATGCATAGTCATTGACTGGAAAACTTCAAATATTGGTCAGATACTAGAACAGAACTCAAAGCCCCTGACTCCTGCACTGTGTTCTTTTGAAAGTTATTTGCTGTGAAGTAAGTTCTTGCCACAGGCAGCCCCCCTCTTGCACCAAAAAAAGTCAAGGTTGGAGCAGTAAGGACTTTTCAAATTCAATTGTCCACTGACTTGCTCAAAGTCCCACAAGCAGTCTCAAGGCACGGAAGCGATGAGACCCCCTTTCCTCCTGAAACCACAGAGGTCAATAGGGGAATATTACTGCTCTGAAATAAAATCGAACTGGCCAAAGCGACAGATGCACCAGAGTTCCTGACTGGCTTCCTCCTGTGTCATATATACTCAGACTCTCTCCTGCTCTAGAGGCTTCCTCTTCCCACAGGGCTTATCCCACACATAACTCTTCCTTTTTCTTCAGGTCAGCCTCACTCCAGTCTCAACAAAGTTGAACCTTTATTTATAGAACTTTTGGAATAGGGAGAGGCTAATATGTGCTACTGTCCTGGTGTGGCACCATAAGATAAGTACTTGAAATCAAGTTTGGTGGTTCAAACTCATCAGCCGCTTCTCAGAAATCCTACACAGTGTCTCTATGAGGCGAAACCAAGACAATGGCACTTAACAACAATGGGCATTGAAAGAAGAAAGGGATCTGTTATTTTGACCCCTTGATAGTTTTCTTCCAGATGCCTCCCTAATACCTCCTTACCTTGTGTTTACACACACATGTGCACACACACCATAAAAATGGTCGTTTCTCAGTCCTTTTGCATATGGGAGGTTCTTTTCTAGTATTGGCTAAGTAGTTGGACTGAAGTTCATATTGTGGGGTGGAAAAAAAAAACTAACACAGCTCCAGGAAAGTAATGAGCTAGAGAGAACCTACCCAAGGTCACCCTGCACTGCACCCTTCTCTCCTTATATCTCAGTCAAGCACAAAATAAGCCTGCACTAAGGAGCTCTGGTAGCGTAGTGGTTACGAATCGGGCTGCGAACCTTAAGGTCAGCGGTTCGAAACTACCAGCCGTTCCGCGGGAGTAAGATGAGGCTTTCTACTCCCGTAAGGATTTACACCCTCGGAAACCCTGTACAGGGTCGCTATGGGTCGGAACTGACTCGACGCACTTAACAACAACAATTAATCATACTTTTGTACTCTTTAGAGACAGTCAGCGTGGCTCTGAGAGGGTTAGGTGAGTTTTCCAAATCCATCCCACAGTGCAGATTGAGATTGAACCTGAGCCATTCCGGCCTCGGAGCTGTCTGCCAGTCCACCCAGAATCCCACCAGACCCATATATCACCCACACAGAAAACCACAGCTGTCAACCAGAGCCGCCTCCAATCTCTCAATAAAGGTTCATACTCCAGGCATCCAGGTAATCCCATCTTCAGGCATCCCATCTGCATCTTCCAGAGCCCAGAAGACGAGCACTTCTCTCTCCTGCCTTAATTTTCATCGTCTCCTCCCTCCCGTCTTAAGGCTCAAGAAAGAGACTACGTAAGCCTCATAGCCAAGTCTTTGAGGCTTTGCACGCCTTCTTCTCAACTCTCCAAATCTGAAGTTAAATGCCTGGATTCTGGAGTCCCAGATGGTCTCATGCATGGTCTTCTTACTGCTCTAATTTATGATGGGGAAGGCTGGCCTCATCAGTCTTTCTGGATTGAGGGAGAAGAAATGAAAGGCAGTAGCGAGGTGAGCTAGGTCAAGTGATTTTTAGAGCCCACTCTAAGAAGTTAACAAAGAACATCAAACCTAACCTCTCTCCCACCCAGGCTGTCTCATCATGACACACATTCTTCAGGAAAAAGAAGCAGGGCTAGCAATAATATTGACATTAGTAAGAGTCTAACTAGTTGTAGACTGAATAATGACTTCCTTACGATTTTTCATGATCTGATCCCTAGAAGCTGTGGATATTACCTTATGTCTTAGTTATCTAGTGCTGCTATAATATAAATACCACAAGTGGATGTCTTTAACAGACAAATTTATTCTCTCACGGTTTAGGAGACTAAAAGACCAAAATTCGAGTGCCAACTCTCGGGGAAGGTTTTCTGTCTTTGTTAGCTCTGGGGAAAGGTCCTTGTCTCCTCCCTTAAACATCTGTAGACCCAGCATTCCTTAAAGATCTCTATGTGTGTTGGCGTCAATCATCCTCTGGATCTAGGGACTTCACAGTGCAAAGACCCCAGGTCCAAAGGACAGACTCCACTCCTTGTTCTTCTTTCTTGATGGTAATAGTTACCTCTTTTTCTGCTCACTTCTCTCTCTTTTATCTTTGTCAAGTAAAAAGATGTTCAGACCACACCCCTGAGAAACGAACTCCTTTATAACAGATCAGCACTGCAATAGGATTAAGGCTATTGAACCCCACTCTTACCCTTTTATTGTTTTATCATATCAAACCACATGAAGAGGAATCATCACGTAACTGCCACATGACATCATTTCATAACTGCCAAACCATTGAGAATCATGACCCAGCCAAGCTTACACATATTTATGGGGGACACAATTCAATCTTAGAGGTTAAAAGAGGACTTTGCAGATGTGGTTAATGATCTTGAGATGGGGAGATAATCCTGGATTGTCTAGCTAAACCCTAAATGTAGTCACATGTATCCTTATAAAAGGGAAGAAGGGAGAGATTTGACCTAGACAGAAGAGAATGCACTACGAATACAACCATAGAGACAGAGACCAAAGTGATGGAGAAGCTTGAAGAGTCAATGAATATTCTCTCTTACAGCATCTGGAGTAGCACAGCTGTGCCAACACTTTAATTTTGGACCAGAGATACTGATTTTTTATTTCTGGACTTAAAAACTGTGAGAGAATACATTTCTTAATTTTTTTAAGTCACTTAATTTGTGGTAACTTGTAACAGCAGTCACACTTTAAAATCGACCCCTATGCCAGGCACTGTTCTAAGTATTTTCTGAGCATGAACTGTAGAGTACACACATACTGCTGGGTTTGAATCCCAGTTTCGCTGCTTGTTGTTGTGATCTAGAGCAGATTAAGTAACCTCTATAAGTCTGTTTCCCCATCCATAAAACGGGTATATGGAACTTTCTTTATTGGGTTTCTGGGATGTTAAAGTAGACAATACAGGTAAAGTGCTCAGAATAGTAGGCAGTAAATACTCAGCAAATGCTGACTGTTATGAAATACTCAGAGTTGAGAGAGCCAGAATTAGACCTTCATACTAATCTGCTACAAGGCAGAGTAGAAAAGAAGATGTCCCCTTCAAGCTGGTTTGAATTGTATAGCAATGATAGCTAATAAGTTCAGTTAAGTGTTGTTATTTTGTTAAGTGCCATTGAATCAGTTTTGTTTCATAGCCACCCTATATGGATTTTCCAAGGGACATCTGGTGAGTTTGAACCTATGACCTTGCTTGTCCTACAGCGCTACAACAGGACTCAGTTAAGTAGCCCTTCCTTTAGGCAACTGATGTCCTTAACTCTGGCCTCAGAAAAGGCTGGGACTATGCTAATTCTGTAGTGTTTCCCAGCCATTACCATGCTCTGGGTTCCAGTTCTTAAAGAAAGCTACGCACATCAGTTCATGCACATGGAGGACTTAGCTAGCAGAATGCACAACAGACACACCCTTTGCAGCTTGCCACATCCTTCCCATAGAACTCTGGCATCTGGAGCTGGAGCTTAGAAGAACAGTGGCAGACAGAAACCATCAGTACATTTCATGGCTTTCCAGGGTCACGAGAATCTGTCTCAGCAGACTGAGTGCAATGACAGATTCAGGTGTCTGCTGTGATTAAGAGGTTACAGCCAAGTTAGAAAAGAAGCGAGCAGACAAGGTTTGTTCAGGGGCAGGGAAAAGGAGATTCAGTATTATTCTCTGGGAACGAGGGTGGTGTGGTGGGGTGTGGGAACAAACAAAACTTTCATTAACTTGGTCCTTCCCGATAAAGTGTCCCAATTCTCCTGTTTAGGTGACATAATTCACAAAAGCAAAAAGGCAGAGCCCCCACAGAATTCCAGACCCTACTCAAGAAACCCTAGAACGGTGTTGACCTGGGGGTGAATGACCTGGCCACTGGGTTTTAGACAGCCTTCCAGGCCACCGTCCGGAGTTGATCAGCGTAAGATTCCTGCTGCTGCTCCCTGTGCTGGCAGCCAGGCCTCTCGGCTCCGCAGGCTGCAGGGAGAGCCACCTGCCCCCACCTCTGCCCTTCCCTATCCCATCCTCCAAAGGGAAGAAAGATGACAGAGGACAGCTCCCCCTCCTTACTCTAAGGCACCCCACTTTGGCGTTGCCGTCACCACTGACGAGGAACCCAGGTCCTCTGGAGGAATCGCTTCTCCTTCTCATTCCATTCTCCCCTATCAATGAACACGCAGCAACACCCACGCTCCCGCTCCTCCTACTCCGGAGGGAAACCGAACCATCCAGCGACATCCGGAGCTAGAAGCCTCTGCAGTAGGGGCGCCGGCCTCCCTGCCTCACAGTCCCTTGTCCTTTCCCAGCCACCTAGGATTCCTAGCCAGCCCGCATTCAGGAGCGAAAGGATGCCTCTGTCGGATCCCGCCTCCCGAAAGGGCTAGACTGTGGGGACCTCAGAGAGCGCGCTAGGAATGACTTAGTCCCATCCCGCGCAGGGCACAGTACCCCCAAGAACTAGAGCCCTGGTTCTGGCCCCACAGCGTTAAGTATCCAAGGGCAAGATCCCGCAAGACGTTTGCCCCTTGGCTCTTGCCGGCAGGAGCCATGTCCCAGGCATTCAGCGCGCCCCTCCTGCCCCCCAACAGGTAGAGGGCACCGGGAGCGCGCCACCTGGCAGCAGGCACAAGGAAGCCAGCCGGAGCGAAGCTGAGGGCCAGGCGGGCGAGTGGTGAGGGTCGCGAGGGCTGGCGCGGTCACTTACGCGCGGGCCCTGGGGAAGCCCATGGAGAGGAGCACGTCCAGCGCCGATCCATGCTTGATGGTGCCGGGTCGCTGCTGGCGGTGCCTCCGGGGGGTGACTTTGCTATACAGTTCCTCCCGCGATGCCATGCCAAGGGTACTGGGGGCGCCGTACTGAGCCATGCTCAGCGGCCAGCCATCGCCTGGAGGCGCTGAGACGGTCGTCGGGAAGGGGGCTCGGGGGCCGAGAGTCGGACCGGAGGCGGGTGGCTGGGGCTCCGGGCTTTCCCAATGTCGAGACGCTGCCGCTTCCTGGTGAGGCCACCGGAGCCAGAGGCGCCGCGGAGCTGCTGGTGCGGAACCAGCCGGCAGCTACTCCGGCCCCCGTGCCCCTGCGCGGTGCTGGCAGTAACCCTCGCTCCTCCGCCCCCTTCCTTCTCTCCTCTGAGCAGTCCGGGAATTTGCAATGAGTAATTTTTGAATGGATCAAAAAGGAAAAGCATTCGGGTGGGCTGGCCCGGCCTCACCAGCGCCGGGGCCCCGCCCCTCTCTTAAAGGGGCCGCGTTGTCAGAGGTTGATGGGGCGGGGCCAGAGCTGTAGGCAACTGCCAGGCGATCATCTGAACCCGTGAAGACTCAGCTGGTGTCTGGGTCTGAGCTCCAGCCCCTGTATCCGAACCCTCTCGTTAGCTTGCATACCAGTCCAGCTGGACCTCAAAACACCAGATCAACCCATTTCAAGTTTCGTGTGGTTCTGTTGTTGTTATTAAGTCTCTGGCAATGTAGTGAGTTACAAGTAATGAGGCAAGGTCAGCAGTTTGAATCTACCAGCCGATCTGCGGTAGAAAGATGAGACTTTCTGCTCCCATAAAAGATTTACAGCCTCAGAAGCCCTATACGGGGTCGTTATGAGTCGAACCGACTCCACGGTACATAACCACCACCACCACCAGTCAGTTCCAACTCATAGCAACGCTGTATAGGGATTCCAAGGAGTAGCTGGCAGGTTTGAACCTCTGACCTTGCGGTTGTTGTTGTTATTAAGGGCCTTCGAGTCGATTCTGACCCATGTTGTTGTTGTTGTTAAGTACCGTGGAGTCGGTGCCAACTCATAGTGACCCTGCACAGGGTTTCCAAGGCTGTAAATCTTTACCAGAGCAGAACGGCTCATCTTTCTCCCGTGGAACCGCTGGTAGTTTCGAACTGCTGACCTTCAGGTTGGCAGTACGATTCGTAACCACTACGCTACCAGAACTTCTTAGCAACCCTGTATAGGGTTTCCAAGGAGCAGCCCGTGAGCTTGAACCACCGACCTTGCAGTTCAACCCAGCTTTGCAGTCCAGCCCATTAACCAGGACCCTGTCAACAAGAGTATGCAAATAAAGATTGTATTGCCACTTCTCTGAAAAGATAAGTAAATGAATTGCTTCATAGATTGGATAAAACAACTTCCCCTTCAAAGAAGGTAAAAGTGATAGGCACATTTGCCTCCCTTGCTGACGGCATCAACTTTGCTGGGGGATTTTAAAGCTGTAAGGAGTCTTTGCTCTCAGTCAGAAACAAGAAAATGGCACAGTAAAACCTACCTGCTCCTCCTCTTTATGGATAATAATAATAATACAACCTAATTCTCTTTGTGTCAGTCATTGTGCTAAGCATAATAAATGGATTAACTCACTGACTTTTTACAATGACCGCGTAAGATGTGTACCAGTAATATCCTAGTTTTGCAGATGAGAAAGCTCAGCTCACAGAGCCGTGGAAGATCACACAACTAGTGCTAGAGACAGAATTTTTGCTTCCCTGCGGTGCTGAAGTAGACAAGTTACTTTGCCTCATTTCCTATCTGGATGGATGGTGATAATCTAGTCTGATACGTTATACATAATTCCTCTTGTTGTTGTTGTTAGGTGCCATTGAGTCTGTACTGACTCATAGCGCCCCGTACGCACAACAGAAAAAAACACTGGTCCTACGCTAACCACACAATTGTTGGTACATTTGAGTCTATTGCTACTGCCACTGTACACTTACTGTTGTTACTGTTAAGTGTCGTAGAGTCAGTTCCGATTCACAGCAACCCTGTCTAAGGTTTCCAAGGAGCAGCTGGTAAGTTTGAACCACCGACCTTGTGGTTCAAGCCGACTTTACAGTCCAGCTCATTACCTACAGCACCACACCAAAAAGGTTAGCCCCCTCCCCTTACCCTGACTAGAATGTGGGGGAGGGATGGTAACTGACATGTCTTAGAGAAAAGGTTGAGTAGATTATGGTCATTGCTTCATAAGGCATCTTAATGTTTTCCTAGGGTAAATAACACAGCTTAATTCCCTTAACCCTGAGTTGCCATTCTAAAGACTATCTTTTTTGTTTGGAAGTAGAGCTATAAGGCCTGCTGGGCTTAAGCAACAATGTACATATAATTCTGCATTCTGCTGCGTGAGGGATGAGGGAAACTTCCTACTTCCTGGGTGGAAGCTTCTGCTAGAGTAGAGGGCATGTCCTGAAGACCTTGCAGACTGCTTTTCCAGGGCATGGAGAAGAGGCAGACCTGGGCTTAGAAAACCATACCTGAAAGACTAGCCTTCTGATGATGCAATCAATAAAGGACCCTGGCACTTGTCCAATGTCCTGAATTCCTTCCAAATTTCTTGCCAAATGGACTGGATCCTAGTCAAGAGATGATAATGTCTTCTGTGGAAATGCTTTGTAAGCCATAAAGCATTACACAAACAATAACTCACACTTACTGAGCACATACTATAAGTTGGTACTATTCTTAGCTCTGCATTAGAGCCGAAATTCTAAAGTATTTGGCTTGTGGAAGGCTGTTGTCTACAGTGGGAGCCCTAACATCATTTTAAGTCTTGATATAAGTTCAGAAACCCTTTGAGCTCTTTGTTACTTCCTAATGCTAAACCATTGCCATTAAGTCAACTGTGATGTATGCAATAACATAGGGTTTCTGAGACCATAAGTCTTCCCAGAACAGACAGACCTATCTTTCTCTCACTGAGTGGCTGAGGGGCGGGGAGAGGTATGGGGGGTTGAACTGTCAATCTTGTGCCTAACAACTAAACCAACAATGTGACTCTACTTAGAAAAGTTTGTTTACAAGCCCAGGGAGCGTCATTTTGCCTTCAGGAAGAATGTAGGAGATTAACTAGTAGGCAGAAAGATGCTCACACAAAGTACTAGGGAATTTGCTTGAGCATTTACTGAAAGTAGCCAATCAGATACATGTTATCTAATTTAAGTCAAAAGTTGAGGGTCCTGGTATTGTCTTGTAGCCACCTTGTGACTATGATTTAGGATTGTATGGTTATGAACCATGTCCCAACTACCATGTAACCAGATCAAAGTCCCAGAACCAATTCTGCGATCTATTTTAACCAGCAATTATATACACATCCCAGTCATGATCTTTCCCCTGTTTTTGTAGTCCCACCTGTGGCAGTGATAGGTTGACCTGCCAGTAATCATGATCTTATATGATTTCCTTTGTTCTCTCTCATGCATATGAAAATCATGATTGGGAACCTGTGGATTTCATCTGCCTCTGTGCAGTGTGTATGCTCACCCAGATAATTATGCTGGTTTTGTTTTTGTCCTGTGGTGCTCTGGAGTCCTGGTATGGTGCTGTGCACTAACGCGCTAGACTGCAAAGTCAGTTTGAACCATAAAGTCAGCGGTTCAAGCTTACCAGCCACTCCTTAGAAACCCTCTACAGGGTCTCTATGAGTCGAGCCAAGTCCATGGCACTTAACAACAGCACTATGTGGTGCTGTAGGATCAGCACTGAACTTCGAGCTACAAGGTTAGCAGTTCAAACCCACCAGCTGCTCCTTAGAAACCTTATACAAGGCGCTGAGTTGGAATCAACTTGAGAGTACTTAATATGGAATACAACACAGAATATGGGGTCTATTTCCCCCCAACACAGCTCTTTACATGTTTAATCCATCAACAAGGACATCAAGCACAGGCTGTTGTTACTGTTGTTAAGTGCCATAGAGTCAGTTTTGACTCACAGCGATCCTGTGTAGGGTTTCCAAAGAGCGGCTGGTGAGTTTGAACCGCCAACCTTACAATTCAAACGGACCTTGTAGTTGAGTGTTTATTCTACAGCGCCACACCAGGACTCCTAACAGATTACTGACCATTTTTACAAGTGAAGAGACTGAAGCCAAGTTCATGTTCAAGGTCACAGCATTTGAAAGTGACAGAGCAAAGACTGGGACCCTTAAAATTTGGCCAGCCACTTTCTGCTTTTTTTTTTTTATGTTGAATATGAGGACATTGACTATTCAGATGACTGATCACAATCACCTTTTGGATTCCTTTTGTACCACTTGACATAGAATTTCTGGTCTTCTCTTTCTCAAGAAAAATGGATTAAATGTCTTTTTGTCTCCCTAGCTTTAGGCAAACTGAGATAGAGAAAATGATCGATATAAAAATAGTTTTGTTGTTGTTGTTAAGTGCAATGAAGTCAGTTCCGACTCATAGCCATCCTGTATAGGGTTTTCAAGGAACAGCTGGTGAGTTAATAAACTAGACTTTGAAAAGTCTGGTGCATTAACCCACAGTGCCACATCAGGAAAAAAACTATGGAAAACCAAGTACTTTATTATTTTTTTTAAATCACTTTTTAAAAGAGTTTTTATTGTGAATTGAGTGATAGTTTACATGGGAGAACGTCAGTTTTACACTCATCATTTCATTGCAATGATTACAGTCTTCTCCATGCATTATCATCCAACAGTATTTGCTTCTGTTCCCTCTGTTTTTCTGAAAACCAAGTACTTTAGATGCAACTGTTTTGTCTGGGACACTTTTACAGAAATTCCCACTTGGCTTCCTCACCCTTATTCAGCTCCTAGCCAACACTTGTTTTATTTAACACTGCTGCCATTGGTTCTACAGAGGGTTAAAGACGGACAATTAAGAAGCAGGATGTTTTAATTGTATTGACTTCCAAAAGCTAGCAAGCTTTATAAATATGTGTTATTACATTACAAAGAGAGAAGAGGAATGGCTCTTCATTTAGTGGTATTCCTCACTATAGTAGAGAGGGGGAAGGTGGAAGTAGGACCTTGCTCAGTGATGGAGCTAGCTGGCCAGCATCAAGCTGCTCCCACAGAAAGGAAGGCAAGTTGTAATGCTCCCTCACATCAAGCAATCATGTCAAAATCCAGCCTGGATCACAGAGCTCTTTTTGTTCATGTGAGCACCATGGCCTGGCCACAGCACTTGCTTGTTGTGGTTGATTGTAACTCGTGGCCATCCCATGTGTGTCAGAGTAAAACTCTTCTCCATAGGCCTTTTTTTTTTTTAAATATTTTATTGTGAATTATGTGATAGTTTACATGGGAGAACATTAGTTTTACATTCATCCTATCTTATATCATTTCATTGCCATGGTTACAATCCCCTCCATTCATCATCAACCAACCAAAGGGTATGTATGCCCTACAAGCCTGCTCCCAGTCGTCAGCACACAGTCCCTCTCCCTTTCTGTGTCTAAAGTCCCCAGCCGCTCCATCTCTCCACATCATCGTCTCTGCCTCCATCTCTGGCATCACTGCTTCTCTGGGTAGGGTCCTGCTCTCCGCTCTTCTCCCTGGATGGTCCCAGGGACCTCGGCTCCTAGACTGCAAAGTTAATCACTCCCATCCTTGCTACAAAATATCTACCTTTACATTTCCAACCCTCACAAGCAGTCCTGATAGCAATTCCATAGGACTTTTAATGGCTGATTTTTTTCAAAAGAAAGGTGTGCCTCTGAGTGAACTTGAACTTTCAACCTTCTGGTTAGCAGTTGGGACAGGGCTTTGAACAAGTTCAACCATTTAAATCATGACTGAGGAAGCAACACTTGAATTTTAAAAACTTGGGAGAATTGGTGAAATAACCAGAATGGGAAAAATTCTGGGGGGCAGCCCTGCTAAAAACTTAATGTTCCTCTAAGAGCAGTGTATTGTGTTCCATAGTGTCATGGGTTGAGATGTGTCTCCTCAAAAGATGTGTTAACTTGGCTGGACCATGATTGTCAGTAGTGTGGCGGTTGTTTAATAATGTAAAGTGGCACTTTTATGTGATGATAGAATCACCCTCCATTGTATGAGCTGATGTGATCAGCACTGGTCTGATGTAAGGGGAGTTTCCTTGGAATGTGGCCTGCATTTCCTTTTATCTTACAAAAGGAGAGAGAAGTGAGCCGAGAGAGAGGGATATATTGCCAACAAGAAAGAAGAGCTGAGAGTGGAGCACATCCTTTGGACTCATGGTCCCTGGGATAGGAACCTTCTAGAACCAGGACACACAGAGAGAGAAATCCTTCCATTAGAGCTGGTGCTCTAAATTCAGACTCTTAAACTGTGATGAGTACATTTCTGTTCGTTAAAGCTGTCCGTGGCATTTATCTTACAGCAGCACTAGATAACGAAGACACATAGCAACCAAATATCTTGTCCACAGAGTGGGAAACTGTGGTATTTGACTCAAAGATGGTGGCCATTGGTGTTGCTTTGAATGTGTGTTGCTCTCTGTAGTTTCTCCTGCATCAGGCTCCTAAAAAGGCTCACTACACCTCTTCTCAGTCTCCCATTCCTGGGCATTGACCCATAATTTTGTCCATTCTGATTATCATTCCTGTTCACCCAAATTAGCAAAAATTCAAGCCTCTTTCCATTTTGCTTTGTCAGCCATGACTGAATTGGTTCAAACAAATCCAAAGCCCAGGTTGAGAGTGTTAACTGTTTGTATTACTAAGGGATGTTGTTGTTAAGTGCCGTTGAGTTGGTTCCAACTCATATCGACACTGTATAGGATTTCTGAGGACTGGCTGGTGGGTTTGAACAGCCAACCTTGCAGTTAGCAGCCCAGTGCTTATCCGACAATGCCCTACCAGACATTGTAAGGGTGGTCACATGCTGTGGAGTCGGTTCAAACTCATAGTGACCCTGCATAGGGTTTTGGAGGCTGTAAATCTTTACGGGAGTAGAAACCTTCATCTTTCTCCTGTAGAAGAGTCAGGAGTTTTGAATTGCTGACTTTGGGGTTACCATCCCAATTCATAACCACTATGTTACCAGAGCTCCTTCCTAAGGGATAGTCCTTCTAAAATGATCATGGGGATGCTCAGGATGAGCCCAGTTACTGCACTCATCATTTCTGAAATGTGTCCTAGGTCTTTTCTCTCTACTCTTTGCCCTTTGAGAAAAGGTCAAAACCTTGCAGAAAATCTCCAGTCCTAGATACTGCTTTAGCAAATGAAGACAGTTTAGGGATCTCAGGGAAGGACTGTAGCCTCCTAGGATTCAAGGGAATACTTGTTTAGAAGATTTTGAGACCTTGCTGAAAGGAAAGAAAAGGAAGGCCAAGGAGGCATTCTAAACTTGGAATTAGGACATGTAGGTGTTGTTTCTAATATGGATATGTTCTGTGTCCCTCTTAGGCCTCAGTTACCTCACCTGTCAAATGAAGGGAATGATTTAGGCTGAGGATCCTTAAGATTTTACCTAGGGACTCTGAGGTACTCTTTGGGGAAAGGGATTGGTGTTAAGTTACCCAGCTAAGGGTTGAGTGGCTGAAGCATGGTGCCCTATGCTCTCTTTCTAGAGCAGGTACATTTCATCAGCTTTATGATCTTGGGGATTTTATGTAAGATTTTCTGTGAGAAGGTTCAAAAAACATTTTGAAGGACATTGAATGGGAATATGCTCAATATTCAGTTTAGCTCTGAGAGTACATAATTGAATATAACGAAGGTAAAGGGGAATGGAGGGAGATTGGCAAAAGGGGAAAGGGGAAAGGGGAGGTCTGGGTTTGGGGGAAGGGAGGGGCAGGTGAGAGGCAAGGTAGATAGAAGGGCAGGACTCAAAGAGGTAGAGTGTTGGGTAAAATGCAAAAGGAAAACAGAAGGGTAGAAACTGCTTTTATGGCTTTTTCCATCTCTGAACAAAAATATGAACTTGTCTATTTAGAGTCCTTGCAGGAGACTCCATTGTCCATCCCCCCCAGCCCCTTGTAAAAGCCCCATCCCAAATGTCACTGCCTCAGTGTCCTTCTCCTTGATTTGTCACATAACAATAGACATGTTGTGAAATAAACAGTACAAAACAAACTTTTCTTCCCCTTTCTCACACAGCTTCCTTTACAAGAGGTAATGCACAGGCAGCACAAGGGGAAATTTTATTACTAGGAAAATGGAATAAAAAAGAGTGGAAACAATACTCATCGAACAAGTTATTGGGAAAATAATTTTTACCACTTAAAATTTTTAAATGGTATAAGAGATTATAAGATTTTATTTTTAAGTGGTATTTCTTTTTAGAATATGAATTGACAGTAAAATTCTATAAATACAGAGTAAAAAATTGCCTAACATCCTAAGGGATAAGAATCACTTCAGGCCTACTTCCACTCTCCAACATCTTCACCATATCCGATACTATTTGCTCCCCCTATAAGCACTCTCCACTTCTCTTCTGGGCTTAGTAATTTGTTACAGTGGCCACATAGAGCTCACAAACCATACACAAACCATGCTTGTGGTTTATTAGGGAAGTAATAGGCTATAATTTGGGGTCAGGATTAACTTGGAAGTAACAGGAACAACTCAGGATCAGAATCAGGAAGCACACAAGCAAGGCTTCCAAGTTCCCCTGAGGTGAAGAGTACATCCTTCCCTTCTTCAGCGTAGGACAGCTCCCTCAAGCCCTCCTTGGCAGTGCTAGCAGGGCTTTCTATCAGTCGAGCATGCCCCATCTTGGCTGTGAAACCCTTTCCTTTGAACCCTTTAGGACAGACCTCCTCTCAGCCTTCTTTTAACCCTCAGGCCTAGCTTCCGCTCAGTTGGGACATCTGCCCCAGTCAAAGACAGGCCAGCTGAACTCCCACACTGCCTTTGGCTTCTCTGTAACTAACTGGCCCAGGTCATAGCCAGGATAGCTGCTTGCTCAGCTCTCTTGGATGCTTTCTTAGCAGCAGATTCCTGCCATCACCACTGACTTC
This sequence comes from Chrysochloris asiatica, assembly GCF_000296735.1. Taxonomy (NCBI): domain Eukaryota; kingdom Metazoa; phylum Chordata; class Mammalia; order Afrosoricida; family Chrysochloridae; genus Chrysochloris; species Chrysochloris asiatica. Next base: position 37,168,512 of record NW_006408526.1, on the reverse strand, counting down.
TGCAGGACCCCTCTGGCTCTGTTACCACCAGACCTGCAGCAGTGTCCCTTCAGGGGGGACCTCTTGTCATTTTCAGTGTTATCGATCTTGACCCATATTATAGTTCTTTTAGGAGATTTCTCTCCTACTTTCCCTCTACTTCTATGCCTTTTAAAACCCCTGTGGAGTTTGGCTGTTTATATAAGCAAACTCTTTGCCAATTTCAAGGCATGTCTCTCTCAATAGGACCACAAACCCACGAATCCCCAGAAATCACTCAATTCTATTGGGTGGTATTATGCACCATTATTTGCATAGCAAATAGATCAACCCCTGCAAGGTGCATAAAATAAACCAATCACAGGACACATTGTAATATAGGGTCAGATAAAATGTACCAAACCAGCAAATTATTTACAGTTTACCTAGGAATTATCAATCAACCTAGACAAAAGTAACAAGCTCTCTGAAGTAGAAAACCACTCCAAGTTGCTTCTCCAAAGAATGGGGGCAAAGGTAACACTTCAAGGCTGAGGAGAAAAATCACTTGAGTTGTTTTTCTAAATAACAAAGGCAAAAGGCCACATAAAGAAACTCATTTCACCACAGTGAATTTTAATGACTCTTTACGGAACTGTACAAATTTTTGTTAGATGTATTTTGCCCATGTATAATAAAACCAAACCAAATGAAACAACCAAACCTGTTGCTAGAGTTGCTTCCAACTCATGTGTTACCTATCGAGTTGCACTGAGCTCCATATGGTTTTCTTCAATGTAAACTTCACAGAAGCCTGTCTTTCGCTGTCAACCTTTCTTCACTGGATGAGTCTGAATTACCAGCCTTAAGGGCAATTGTTGTTGTTACATGCCATAGTGTCATTTCCAACTAAAAGTGACCCAATATAGGATTTCCAAGGAGCAGCTGGTGCGTTTGAACCACTAACCTTGAGGTTCAAACCGACCATGTATTTGAGTGCTTATCCTACAGTTCCACACCAGGATTCCATAAAGGTAATAGTCAAATGTAAACTGTTTATGTAAATAATTTCTGACTTAATTGAATACAAACCGGGAAAACTCCTTAATGCCAAACCAAAGGTGAAATTTTCAGGCACCCTGACTACTGATTTTTTATTCTGAAAACTGGAAAATTAAAAGTTGTAGTTACTGTCTCCTCTCTCACTGCCTAACACCATCCTCTGTCCTAACTTTCATTAAAAAAAAACAAAAAACATTTAGCCACCCTAACGTGCTGGACTGCAAAGTCAGTTTGAACTGCAAGGTTGGTGGTTCAAGCTCACCATCTGCTCCTTGGAAACCTTATACAGTGTCGCCTTGGTTGGAACTGACTCAATGGCACTTAACAATAACAACATGACAAGTCCCAGTGAGTCCTGGTGTGGTGTTGTGTTTTAATGTGCTGGACTGCAAGGTTAGTTTGAATCCCAAGGTCGGTGGTTCAAGCTCACCAGCCACTTCTTGGAAACCCTATACAGGTGGCTATGAGTCAGAATGGACTTAATGGTACTTAACAACAACAACATGACAAGTTCCAAGATTCTTGAGTGGTACAAACAATTTGTGTGAGCTCTTGTAGGATAAGTACTAGACTGCAAGGTCAGTTTGAACCACAAAGTTGATAGTTCAAACTCAACAGCCGCTCGTTGGAAACCCTGTACAGGATCACTATGAATCAGAATCAACTCAGCAGCACTTAACAACAACAACATTAATCGAAGACATAAAGACCTGGCGATCTGTGTTCATAAAGATCACAGCTTCAGAAACCCCATGAGCCATGTTCCTCTGTCACACAGGGTCCCTATGCATTGGAATCTACTTGATGGCAATGAGTTTATTAACTAAAGGTTGGCAGATTGAACCCACGCAGTCAATGGTGCTGCAGAAAAAAAGGTTTGTTCATCAGTTTCTGTTAAGATGCCAGCCAGGAAAACCCATGGGTGAGTTGTACTCTGTAACACATTGGGTTGCAGTGAACCAATTAGACACAACAACAACAATCAACATGACAAGTCCCATACTAGGGTTCTGTTATAGTTTGGGGCTATAAGCAAATAATCTCCCTCAATTTCTTAACATTTAAAATAGAAACAAAGACACTTACTTTATAAGTTTTTTTTGTTTTTTTTTTAAACAGTAATCAAATTAATCACAAATGTCAAAGTACCAGGCAAAATTCTAGATGCCCACTAAGGACTTTACTGAAACTGTTCTTCCCCACCCCCCTATGTATCACTCCTCTTCCCATTCTTATGGCATTTGTACAGTTTCTTTGTTTAATTAGATCTCAGGACCACAGAATTAGATGAATCATAATCCATGTACAAAATTGGATTTTAATATTCAAAAGCAGCCTTTTCAAACTCATGACTTGTTTTAAGGGGAGGAAACAGGCTGTGGGAAAGAGTAGGAAATGATTGAGTAGGTCATACTTTCTCAGCCTTTCTGGAAAAAGCTACTCATTCAACCTATACTGTTCCCTCTGCCTGGAGCTCTTCCTTTCCCTGGTTTCCTATAAGAGGTCACTGCTATTCCTTGTTCACACTCCATGGTTGAAATCTGTAATTCTCTATGCTGTTTATTGCAACACCAAACATAATAGAGACATTTTATTCATATACATGCTTATGTCCAGAGTAGAATCTGAGCTCCCTGAGAGGTAACAGTATGCTTTATTCATAGCTGTGTCCATGCTATTATTGTTCAGTGTCGTCGAGTTGGTTCCAACCCATAGCTATCCTGTATAGGGTTTGCAATGAGAAGCTGGTGAGCTTGAATCGCTGACCTCATGATTCAAATCGACTTTGCAGTCCAGACCATGAACCCATAGCACCACATCAGGGCTCCAGCTGTGTCTATCCTTGTTGTTAAGTGCTGTCGAGTCAGTTCCAACCCATAACGACCCTGCACAGGGTTTCTGAGGCTGCAAATCTTTATGGGAGCAAAAAGCCTCATCGTTCTGCCGCAGAGCTGCTGGTAGTTTCGAACTGCTGACCTTGCAGTTTACAGCCCGATTCATAACCACTACGCTACCAGAGCTCCTTGTGAGTTTAGTAGATGCTTAATAAATGTAAGCTGCATTGAACTAATTTGCATTTCTGCTGAGATGAGAAACACTCTCATGGCACAAATGCAATGACACTTCTACTCTTCTCTGGTTTTGGACTGAGGGTAAGATATCCCCTTTCCTACCTCATAATCCCACCCTGGTTGGAGTGGCTCAGAGTCCTGGTCAGAACTTTAATTTTCCTTGACTCCGTTTCCTTGGTGATGAGACACATCTTCATCCTTAACTCAGGTCTCTGATACATAGAGAAGGCTGTTTGTAAACCCCAAATGAGTCTGCTTGAAAGCAGTCCTTGCGGAAGGAGCAATGTAAGAGGAGCGTCTATGCCTGGAGGCTTGTGGGGGTTATACAGAGCAAAGGACAGAGAAAATGACACTTGAATCGACTGGTCTGACCAGGAAGAGAGATGATATTTTTGAAAAATTTTATGTTCAAGAGGGAGTACAGTTTGGGAAAACATGTGTCTCTAAAGGACAAAAGGCTATTATTTCAGTTTCTTGTTCTGACTTTTGTATTAAGCACTGCCCACCAATCTAAATATTGGGTGCTTCTGGGCTGTCTGTCCAATCCGAGCATGGATGGGACCTCTTGGCCATTCCTAGTAGGCGCCTCACGGTATAGTCTCTGTTCATTTGTGGCTCCTCTAAAGAAAAGCCAAGGGAGGAGGGGAAATGTGGTCCTAATGGGCCCCTTGGTTAGAGACTTTAATGAAAGATCTGGGAACTTAGATTGCATATGGACTTTAATTAGCTATGCTTTTTAATTTAATTATCTCAGCCCACTGAAACTGGCAGCCTTCTGCTCAGACAGTGTGACAGCGTACAGAGTCCTGAGCATATTTCAAAGCACTTTCAGACACAATAAGTCATTTGACTATTATCCCCCCTTAAGAATACGATGGAATTATTTTTAATATGTTTTTCTTCTTGTTGCTGTTAAGTGCTGTCGAGTCAGTTCTGATCCATAGCGACCCTGTATAGGGTTTCTGAGGAGCAACTGGTGAGCTTGAACTGCCATCATTGAGATTCAAACCAACCTTGCAGTCCAGCGCATTAACCCACAAGCTACACCAGGACTCCATGTTTTTCTTAGGGAGAAATAAAAAAGACTGAAGTTCATAAAAATTATGGTACTTTCCTGTGACAATTTAGTTAGAAATGAGATTAAGTAAATCAGCATTTAAACCAAGGTTTACAGATAACAGAACTGTTCTATTAATGTTGTTCCATCTTTCTTGGAATGGGTCCAAAAATGTCTTAAGACTTGGTACTTTTATAAGAGTATGACAACTTTCTTAAAGCTAGGTAGGGTGAGGCCAAGTAAACGCTTGAATCATACCTCAAGCTCAGAAAGACATTCAAAACTGATATTCTTTCAGGAAAAGGGGTTAACCATCTCCTAGAGTTATGCTGTATTGGTGTTAACTCTAATACTATGTTGGTAATCCCAGGCATGTTTAGCAGAAGTTTAGAACTTTATTGATTTAAAGTTACATTTTAAATTGCAGTTGAAAGTACACCTAGCACCTAGAGCTTAATTTCTAAATGATTCTGACTCAAAAGAATTATGATTTCATATCTGAGGCAGAGAAAGCATTAAGGTTATCCTGCACAGCTTGTTGTGCCAGAAAGGGAAGTGCTACAAGACTAATGGGATTATATCAAACGGATACACTGAGTCAGCTTGATGGAGCACCCACTGCCAAATGGATTTATAAAAAAAATGACACTGAATTATATAACAGAATGAATTTTTTAAACCCATGAATCGGTAGGGATAAAAAGAGAAAGACTAAAAGGAAAGAGAAAATGAAAAAGCTATTCTTTACAAAACAATGACATCAAATAAGTGTAGAAACAATGATAAAATTAGAAAATCATCATTTTGTAACCCTCAATGTAATGGCAGATTCGACTAAGAATCACTACCAACCAACAAATTGATTGCCATCAAACCATACGGCGACCCACATATATCTTGGAGTAGAACTGTGCTCATAGCATTTTCAGTAGTTGATTTTTTTCACAAGTAGATCACCAGCCCTTTCATTCAAGGTCCCATGGGCTGGACTCAAACTGCTAACCTTTCTGCTTCCAGTCACCCACTTTAACTGTTTGCACTACCTAACTGTTTGAACCACTGGTTAAAAGGGTTGTTTATATTCAGATATGCATATTGCTTCAAAGTTTCATCTTATAGGTTATTAGTTAATTACAAGAAGATGCCTTTACCACGGAGAAAACTGGCGGTCACTACCTCAACCAAAAGTGGCAAATTTGGCATTGTCAGATGTAGAGTGGACTAGCCTTATGTGATTCGTATGGTAAACTGCAACACAATGCACACATCACAGCCTTGGTGGTGTTCTGGATAGACCTAATCATGACACAAAGGAAATAGGCATTATCCAAAATATAGTCTACTCTGCAAGACAGTTAGCCTAGACCCTTTAAAGAACGCTGTACCAAGGATGTTAGAATGAGACAGTAGAAGGTTCTACACTGGGGAAAACTAGAAAGGCATGCATAGCAGTTTAACTCAATGCTTAAACCTCAACTGGATCCTGGACTTATAAAATAATCAGCCATAAAGAACATTTGGGAGATAAGGTGGACCATTTAAGTATAAACTTAATGTTGATGTTCATTTTCTTAGGAGTAATAATAGTGCTGTGATTATTGTTGTTGTTGTTGTGTGCCGTGGAGTCAGTTCCGACTCATAGCGACCCTGCACAGGGTTTCTGTGGCTGTAAATCTTTACGGGAACAGAAAGCCTCATCTTTCTTCCGCAGAACAGTTGGTAGTTTCGAACTGCTGATCCTGAGGTTCGCAGTCCAATTCGTAACCACTACGCTACCAGAGTAGGAGAATATTCTTGTCCTTGGGAGGTACAGTTGACATTTTTTAAGGTAAAATTTCATAATTTGTGAAGATACTTTGGGAAGGTTTAGCTAAAGGAAAGTATTCACATAAATACACAGAGAGTGAAGTAAATTGGGTCTGGCAAGAATTTGTTAGTTGGTAAATCTGGGTGATGCACTATTGCATGATGGGACTTCAAAGAGTTCATGAAATAATTCTGTTCTCTTTCATTCTATTTTTCCATGAATGTTTTGATGGCCTCGTGTATTATTTTCTCAGCTTTCCTGTGCACTTAAAAGCATGATTTTTTAAAAAGAAATTATAGTTAAGCCCTTAAAATTTTCAGGGACCTTGGGTTTCTCTCCAGTAGTGGTGATGTGTCTGCAGGAAAGGAGACAATCAGGAGCAGAAAGTGACTTTAGAGCAGAGCTAGCACAATTTGAGATTGAATTGGCGATTAATTTCTTATTACTAGCACAGATCCTATTACAGGCAACAAGAGGCCCAAGCTCCCAGAGCCATTCGAGCTGCTTACCTTCCAATTCATGGAAGTTTCCTCACTCACATTTCCACACAGTCTTCTCAGAAATCCACAGACCCATTTAGAATCACTTGAGAAAAACATCAGCATGGTTTTTGAAATCTCAGTGAAGTGATTCTTCATCATGATGCTTACAGTCAAAGTCAATTTTTCAGTAAACCAAGGCTCTTGAGATCACCTCCAGAAAAGTGCTTTTTCCCTGAAATGAGCTGACGTCATTCCTACATTATCCTGGTCACACCTCCTCATTAAAGCTAGTGATTTTGAACCTTCCTCTAGAAAACATGCCCCAGATATTTGTAATTCTATTTCTGGTCCCTCCATATTCATGGATATTGCCTTTCCTTACCTCCTATGATTAATCTGCTCTGTTCCTCATGGCCAATATACTTCCCTATTTAGAAAGAGGTTCTGGGTGAAGTTGCCAACACAAGCTTCACTAAGCATATCTGGAAAAAGTTCTGGGAAGTGGAGTGCTACTTGATCTGGGTGCTGAATGACCACTCTGTGGAGCAGGGTGAGTGTTGTAATTTCCTCTTATCTTCTGGTTCGTTTTGAAAATAATCACTCATTCACTTGTTCTGCATAAGTAATACTCCAAGATGGGATGAATGACCAATTGTTGACTTCATTTTGTATGAATGTCTTCTGCACAGGGGCCTGATGGTAGAGAGAAGCATTCCAAAAATGTTTTGAGCAAACACAGCATCAATAAGAAAGATAAGTAGTATCCTAGGAGGTATTGCTCTGCTGTGGATATCACTCAACTAGGTGCTTGTATTCTAACATACTTACTTACAACATCAACCTTGCTATTTATTTTAAAAATACCTCTCCTCTATGGACCAATACATTATTATTATTATTAGAACAAGGGATAGTGGAAGAGACTGAAGTGTTCATCATCCACAACACAACTTAATCGTTTTCTTTAAAATTTTTATAACATCCCTGCAAAGAAAGTTTTGAGGGCCATGATGGCTCAGTGGTAGAATTCTCACATTGTATATGTGAGAGCTATGTCCAATTCCCTACCAAAGTGTTCATGCGCAGCCACCATCATCTGTCAGTGGAAGTGTGGGTGTTGCTATGATACTGAGGAGGTTTCAGTGGTGTTTCCATACTAAAGAAGAAAGACCTGGCTATCGACATCTGAAAATCAGTCACTGAAAACCCTTTGTCTAACTCTAGTCTGACTTGCAATCAGTCATGGGGACAACGCAGGACTGGGTGATATTTTGTTCCATTGGGCATAGGATTGCCATGAGTCAATGGCCAATTCAGCTGCAGCTAACAACAAGGAGATTTTTTCCTCATATTACAGATGAGGAAAGCAAGATTCAGAAAGCTCGGAGACTTGTTTCAAATAGGTGGTGGTTGTTGTTGATTTTAAGTGCTGTCGAGTTGACTCTGACTCGCAGTAACCCTGTGCAGGGTTATTGAGGAGGGACTGATAGGTTTGAACTACCGACCTTGTGGTTAGCAGTCCATTGCTTATCCTACAGTGCCACACCAGGACTCCATATGCAGTCAATAAATGCTAAAATTAAAACCTGAGCTCTTTCCACAATACTCTGTTGTTGTTAAGGGCTGTCGAGTCAGTTTCGACTCACAGCGACCCCATATAGAGATTCTAAGGAAAGGCTAGTTGGTTTGAACTTTCACCTTATGGTTCAAATCGACCTTGTGGTCCAGTGTTTATCCTCCAGTGTCACACCAGGACTCTCTCCTGTCATTTAGAGTCGATGCTCTCATTTGCTTGGTAAATGATGGACAGCATTCTTTAAATCATTTGTTGATTCCTTTTCACTCTCCAGAACATAAATGCACTTTCTCCCCCTCATGACCAGTCATCGTGTACTCGTGGTAAAATAATCTTCAGTAAAATCTGTTGGGAATAATAACATGCATCTCTGTGCCAGATATTAATGAGGTCCATACTGCTGCTTGTCTCCATTAGTCTGAAAAATAAGCTTGAACTAACCCACTATTGCACACATCTGTAGGATAAGCACTAAACTGTTAACTGCAAAGCTGGTACTTCAAACCCACCAGCCATTCTTCAGAAACAGGTACTCTATGAGTCAGATCTGACTTGACAGTACTTAATAACAACTATAATAACAACCAGCCGCTCCGCGGGAGAAAGATGAGGCTTTCTACTCCTGTAAAGATTTACACCCTCAGAAACCCTGTACAGGGTCGCTATGGGTCAGAACCGACTCAATGGCACTTAACAACAACAACAACAACAACAACATAATAACAACAGTATATCATTGATTTCAGTCATTCTCAAGCCTTCTGAAGTTGGTACATACAAGGAGGTCACCGGTTTTCCTAAGAAATGTTATAAAAGTTCCACATTCATTTTGGCAAGATTTAAAAATTAGTGTCCTTTTCCTGGGGAACACTTATGCAGCATTCTTAGAAGGCATAGTATTGAAAAGTGTGCTCATTGTGGTAAAACATTTGAACAGTTCTAGTTGGAGGAACTCTGCCAATACAACTTAAAGTTGTGAAGGAATTGATCCCTTATTTTATAAAATTGTTGTTTTTGTTAAGTGCAGGATTGCCGTGAGTTAGAATTCACTCTATGGCACATAACAACCTGCACTGCCAGGTGAGAATCCCTTAAGACAAAGATATCATTTATAAGACCTTGGTTCCTGAATTGTGCAAATGGTTCATGGGCTCTGCTGCCAATCAGAAAATTGGAATCGGTTCAAGTTCCCCCAGAGGCACCTCAGAAGAAAGGCCAGGTATGTTACTTCTGAAAAATCAACCTTCATTGAAAACCCATGAAACACAGTTCCATTTTGTCACATGCAAGGTCACTGTAAATTGGAATCAACTTGATGACAACTGGTACTAGTTGGTACATGGTGGATTTTTACGTATCTTCATCACCTGACCCCTCCTCACTGCTAAACTCCCTGCTTGCTCTTGGAAGGTTTTTGTTGTAGTTAAGTGCCATTGAGTTGGTTCTGATTCATGGCAACCGTGTATAGGGTTTCCAAGGAGTGACTCGTGACTTTGAATCACGGACCCTGTTTCAAACCAACCTTGAGGTTGAGTTCTTATTCTATGGCACCACATATAAGACATAAGCTACAAGAATGAAGAAAACATGAACAAGACCAGGCTAACTTTCTTCTCCAAGAAACATCTGGTGGAAAAATGGTCTTGCTAGGCTGCTGAGAAACTATCCCCTATAAATGAGGTGACCATATTTTCTGAGCCCACCTAACCTGATAATATTGTTATTGTTAATGCTATAGAGTCAGTTCTGACTTGTATAGGATTTCCAATGAATAGCTGGTGGGTTTGGATCACCAACCTTGTGGTTAGCAGTCCAGTGCTTATCCTACAGTGCCACACCAGGACTTCAACCTGATAATAAAGCACAGTATTTCATTTCAGACTGCTCCTACTGGGCATATGGTTGCCATAGAGATAAGTCATCCTTCACCAGGGGCTTGGGTGTGAGCTGACTTGCTGATGACTGACAATACTGGGATTAGAATGGAAGAGAGGTCAGGAGCAGGAAAAAAAAAATGTGCACAGGTAAAAACAAAGCCCAGGCTCAGCCACTTCCAAATTCCTGTGTTTTCCTGTTCTTACTCATTAAAACCTGGGGAGGGTGGCTCTTTGCCTAGTATTAATCTCCCCAGGCAAACAACCACAAAATGAGAGCAAGAGCTGGTTTTACAGCAATCGTCTCTAAGAAATGAAAAATAGTAAATTTCTTAAAAATGATTGGCAAATTTAAATCTCTGTGGATCATCAGCTGGGACAGAAGCGCGTTCAAGTCCCTAATAGCTGTCCCTTGCTGTTTGTCTAAGAGGGTTCAAAAGTCTTAAGTGAGTAGAGTGGAGAGGGAAGAGGTGGGTGGACAGGGAAAGGGTAAGAAAGGGGAGAAGAGAAGATAGGTTGGAGAGAGAGAGAGAGGGAGGGATTGGTTTCTTTAATGGCTTCCTTTGGTTGTGGTGGCTTTTGCTTTCTAAGCCTGTGGCAGGATGTAAAGTGGGAATTGTTTTGTGGTCTGAAGAACTGCAACTGGTGGGGGATGGTGAGAGTCACTGGAAACTTGGAAGGGAGAAGGGAAGTGGAGGGCAGGAGGAAGGCGAAAAGGAGCGAATGGAATTGGCAGGATAAATAAGACCAACTTTCCTTTCTATCAAGACAGCATCGTAGTTTGCAAGTCCAAGGGTCTCAAATCAGTGCTTAAGGGTTGGTGTCCTGGGATAATAACTGGGATTTGATTTCTAGCTTTCATGTAGTGTGACCTTAGGCAGGTCCTTTAGCAGAGTGTTGGAAAAAAGCCTAGAAAATGGAAGCATGCACACATGTAAGTTGATCCTGAGATCTCCTAGGAATTACTGGGAGTTGTGATGGCAGTAGGGGGCTTCAAGAAGGCAGCAACTCAGTCAGTCTATGTGGCCCATCTCCTTTAGCCCACCTGCATTTTCTAGACATTTCCAACTTCCTGGTCCTCAGGGACAGCATTGGGGTGTCCTCCAATGCTAGACAACTCTAACACCACTCCCCTACCCATCCCTGCAAGGCTGCTTCTCTTGTCCTCTAGTCACCTGACTACAAAGGCTTTGGAAGTGAGACACTGACTAAATGGGATGGGGTGGGGAGGAGGGTGGGGACAGGAAAAGGGAAGAGAATGGAAGGAACAAAGAAGGAAGGTCACTTTTCTTTTTACTTACCCTGGTTGCAATCTTTATTTTTCTCACTTAGAATATCTTTCCTTGACACAGTTTTTAATTATGAACTGTCAAGGGTTCCTAGTTCTTTTCTTCAATTGGTCTCCTCTCTACAAAGGAGTCCTAGTATGGTGCTGCGAGTTAATGCGCTGGGCTGCAAAGTCGGTTTGAAACACAAGGTCCGCAGTTCAAGCTCACCGGCTGGTCCTCAGAAACCTTATACAGGGTTGCTTTGGGTAGGCACTTAACAACAACAACAGCTACACAGTTGCACTTGTGTGATGCAAGCAGAGAGAAAAGAAAAAGGAAGGAAAATTGGCATTTGAATACCATGCTAGAGTTTACAGAGTGTTTTCTCATCCATGACCCCATCTATCGATTTTGACTCATGATGACTCCACATGTGCCTGATCCAAGACATGGTATTTTCAGTAGCTCATATGCATGTCAAAGTTGGATGATGAAAAAATTGGAGAAGAATTCATGCATTTGAATTATGGTGTTGGTGAAGAATATTTCAAGTACCATGGACTGCCAGAAGAACAAACAAATATTAGAAGAAATACTGTCAGAATACTCCTTAAAAAGCAAGGGTGGCAAGACTTCATCTTTTGTTCTTTGGACATGCTGTCAGGAGGGTTTTTCTATGTATAGAACTGGTGGTGGTGGTGTTAGGTGCTGTTGAGTTGGTTCTGATTCATAGCAATCCTATGCATAACACAACTAAAAACCGCCAATCATGTGCCATCTTCACAATAGTTGTTAAGTTTGAGCCCATTGTTGTTGTTTCTATTTTAACTCCTTGGTGTCTTCTGTGTTAACAAGCATGATGTCCTTCTCCAGGGACTGGTCCCTTTTAACAGCATGTCCAAAATATGAGAAAAAAATCTTGATATCCTGACTTCTAAGGAGCTTTCTGACTGTACTTCCTTTAACACAGATTTATTTGTTCTTCTGACTGTCCATGGTAATTTTAATATTCTTTTTCAACACCATAATTCAGATGTACAGATTCTTCTATGTTCTTCCTATTCATTGTCCATTGCAATTGCATATTGAGATGATTGAAAATACCAGGGCTTAGGTCAGTCACAACTTAGTATAGGAATATATTATGTACAAATAGCATTAGTTTGACCTCTTCCTTACATGTTTGTATGCCTTTGATTTCCCTTTAATGCCGTCTTGCCCTAGCTATGTCTTCCAATACAACATTGAGGAGTGGTAGAAAAGGGCATTCTTGTTTCATTCCCATTTGTAAGGGGAATGTTTTCCATCTCTTTCTATTAAGAATAATAGAGAATAATAATAATTGGTTTTTTGTGTGTATCTATATATATATGTATGTATATATAGTTAATGTTTTGTGAATTATGTGATAGTTTACATGAAAGAACTTTAGCTTTACATTCATCCTATTGTATATCATTACATTGCCATAGTTACAATTCCCTCCATGCATCATCAACCAACCAAAGGGTACACCCTGCAAGCCTGCCCCCTGGTCCTCAACAAACAGCCCCTTTCCCTCTCTGGGTCTAGAGTTCCCAGCCTCTCCATCTCTCCACGTCATTGTCTCTGCCTCCATCTCTGGCATCACTGTTTCTCTGGGTAGGGTCCTGCAAAGTCAACCACTCCCCTCCTTTTGCTACAAAACATCTACCTTTACATTTCCAACCCCCCAGTCAGTCCTGATAGTAATTATTCACTATTGTACCACATGTGTGCTATCCCCATCTCCTTTCATCAGCCACTGCCCAAACAGATTGGATACCACTCAGTGGAGATTCTACCTTCCTCCACACCCTCTGAATCTAGGCTCCCTTGTGAAAGCTTGTAAGCCAGTCACTTCTTGCTTTGTAGCCTCCTCATTGTGGGTAGCCAATGTCCAAGTTACCCATCCCTCTCCACTCTGTGTATTGAGGTGGTGGGAATGGTCCTCGCTGTAAAGATTTGTTCCCTCTTTTGAGCTACTGCATCCATAGGTGTAGGTTATGCATATATTCTTAATTTATTTATATTTTTAATTTATTTATGCTGTTACTTTATGTTGAGGAATTTCCCTTCTAATATTATTTTGCTGAGCGTTGTTATCAGGAATGGGTAATGGGTATTAGATTTTGTCAAATGTCTTTTCTGCATTGATTGATATGGTCATGTGGTTCTTTTTTTTTTTTTTTTTTTATTTTTTTTTTTTTTTTTTTAATATTGTGGATTCCATTGATTGTTTTTCTAATGTTGAACCTTTACCTGCCTTGAATGATTCCTACCTGGTCTTGATGTATTATTATTATTTTTTAAAATAAGGTATTTGATTCTGTTGGCTAGGGTTGTACTGAGACTTTTTGTACCTATGCTCATTCGTATTGGCCTGTAATTCTCTTTTTAAGGAGCTCTGGTAGTGTAGTGGTTACGAATTGGGCTGCTAACCTCAAGGTCGGCAGTTTGAAACTACCAGCTGTTCTGCAGGAGAAAGATGAGGCTTTCTGCTCCTGTAAAGATTTGCAACCTCGGAAACCCTGTGCAGGGTCACTATGAGTCTGAACTGACTCCACGGTACTTAACAACATCAACAATTCTCTTTTTTAGTGGTATCCTTTCCTGATTTTAGTATCACAGTCATGCTTGCTTTGTAAAATGCATTCAGGAGTATTTCATCCTTTTCTATGTTTTGAAATTGTTTGAGTAGAATTGGTGTCAGCTCTTCTGTGAATGCTTGGCAAATTTCTCCTGTGAAGCCATCTGGCTCAGGGCATTTTTGTTGTTGGGAGTTTGTTTTTTTTATCCCCAATCATCTGTTCAGTTTCTTCTTTTGTTCTGGAGTTTTTCAAATTATTTACCTTAGATTGCGTTCATTTAAGTAGGTATATGTTTCTAGAAATTTATCAATTTCTTCTAGGTATTCAAATTTGTTGCAGTACAGTTCTTCATAGTATTTATTATTATCCTTTTTATTTCAGTTGGTTTGTTGTGACATCATGTTTTTCAGTTCTTAATTGCATTTTCTTTTTCTTTTCTTTTGTTAAATTTGACAGTGGTTTGTCAATTTTTTCTAAGAACCAACTTCTAGTCTTGTTGATTCTTTCTGTTTGGGGTTTCAACTGTTTCTGCTCTAAGTTTTATCACATCTTTTTTTCTGAAGACTAACCTTTTCTTTTCCACTGCTCTTTTTCTAGTTGCTGGGTTAAGACATTGGTTTTGGTTGTTTTGTCTTTTTTGATGTGTGTGTTTATTGCTATAAATTTACTTTTGAACACTGATTTTATTATGTCTGAAAGTTTTGGTATGTTGTGTTTTCATTCTTAATTGATTCAAGGAATTAAAATTTTCTCACTTTTCATTTCTTTGGTTACTCAGTACATTGCTGTCTGTGATCTGATAATATCTATATGTCTATAAGGAAGATGAGTCAATGCAACTATTATCCAAATTTACACATCAACTACTAAAAACAGTGATGAAGAAACTGAAGAATTCTACCAATTTCTTCAGTCTGAAATTGGGTCAAACATGAAATCAAGAGTCATTGGAATGCTAAAATTGTGAACAAAGAGGAAGGACCAGTGGTTGGGAAATATGGCCTGGGAATAGAAACAGGATAGAATTTTGCAAGACCAATGACACCTTCATTGCAATTATTATTTTTTTCAACAACATAAATAATGACTACATAGGTGTACCTCACTGGATGGAATACAGAGGAATCAAATTGACTACATCAGTACGAGAAGAAGATGGAGAAGCTCAATATCACCAGACAAACAAACCTTCAATTGTTCATATACATGTTCAGGTTGAAACTACAGACAATTAAAATAAGTCTATGAGATCCAAAACACAATCTTGACTATATCCCACCTGAATTTAGACACCATCTCAAGAACAAAGTTGATGAATTAAATACTAATGACCAAAGACCAAATGAGTTGTGGAATGACATCAAGAACATCATCCATGAAGTGGTGGTGAT
>NW_006408526.1:37143757-37152701 GCF_000296735.1 Chrysochloris asiatica | reverse complement strand
GAAATGTTTCAACAAACTCATGCAGTACTGGAAGCACTCACTAGTTAATGCCAAGATTTTTGGATGACAGATACCAGGTCAATTGACTTGCTTGCTAGCTAAGTGCCATTGAGTCAGTTCCAACTCATAGCAACTCTGTATAGGGTTTCCAAGGAATGGCTGGTGGGTTTGAACTGTTGCCCTTGTGGTTAGCAGTCCAGTACGTATCCTATAGTGCCACACCAATAATCTGGATTGTTTGATAATTTACAGTCTCTTGGGTCACCTTTCTTTGGAATGGGCACAAATATTGATTTCTTCTAGGCCAACTGACTAGAATGAATCAATATTTGTGTCCATTCCAAAGAAAGAGTTCCCAACAAGACTGTGAAAAGTATCAAACAATATCATTAATATTTAGCTAAAGATAATTTAAAAATGGTTGCAGTAATAGATTGAAGGGGAACTGCCAGAAATTTGAGCAGATTGGAATGAGAAATAGCATTACTGCACTCTGGTAGACCTTGACTGGAAACAGAGAATAGTAGAAAGGTATTTACTTGTGTTCTATTGACTATGAAAAGACATTCGACTATGTGGATCATAACAAACTATGAGTGACACTGCAAAGACTAGGAACTCTAGAACATTAATTGTGCTCATGTGGAACCTGTACCTAGACCAAGAGTTAGGCATTTAAACAGAACAAGTAGATACTGAATGGATTAAAATCAAGAAAGTTGTCCATCATGGTTGTGTCCTTTTACCTTAGTTATTAAATCAGTATGTCGAGCACATAATCCAAGGAGCTGGATTATATGAAGAAACGTCCAGCATCAGGAGTGGAAAAAGGGTCATTAACAACCTGTAATATGCAGATAACACAACCTTGCTTACTGCAGTTGAAGAGGACTGGAAGCACTTATGGATGAAGATACAGACTACAGCCTTCCTTATGGATTGCAACTCAGTGTAAAGAAAACAAAAATCCTCACAAAGGGACCAACAAACAACATCATGATAAACGGCGAAAAGATTGAAGTTGTCAAGGATTTCATTTTACTTGGATCCACAATCAATGTTTGTGAAAGCTGCAATCAATAACATTAGGCAAATCTGTTGCAAAAGACCTCTTTAAAATGTTAAAAAGCAGCCATGTTATTTAGAGGACTAATAAGCACCTGACCCAAAACATGCTAATTTCATTTGCCTCATTGGCATGTGGAAGCAGAACAATGAATAAGGATGACTGGAGAAGAATTGATGCATTTGTATTATGGTGTTAGTGAGGAATATTGTGAGGACCATGGACTGCCCAAAGAACATGGAAGAAGTACAGCCAGAATGCTCCTAAGAAGTGAGGATGTTACCAGGAGGGACCAGTCCCTGGAAAAGAACATTATATTTTCATGTATATAATTTTTTATTTCCCTGATCTTCATATTGATATTTAATAGCATTGTGGCCTGAGAAGATACTTCATAGCATTTCAAAGTTTAAAAATGTATTGAGGATTCTTTTGTTGCCTAACATATGGTATATTATGGGGAAGGATCCATGTGCATTTGAAAAGAATATATATTGTGCTGTTGTTGGCTGGAGTGTTCTGTATGTATCTATGAGGCCAAGTTGTTTGATTGTGCTGTTTATATTTTTTGTATCTTTGTTGAGTTTCTTTCTAGTTGTTCTAGCCTTCATCAAAAGTGAAGTACTAAAGTCTCCTACTGTTGTGGTGTTGTCTATTTCGCTTGTCAATTATGTCAAAGTTTGATTTATGTATTTTGGTGCTCTTTTATTGGGTATGTAGATACTTATATGGTTATGTTATCTTATTGGATTGACCCTTTAATTATCATATAATATCTTTCCTTGACCATTAGGGTGGTTTTTACCTTGGGGTGTATTTGATCAGAAATTAACAATGCCATTCTTGTTCCTCTTTGGTTGCCATTTGCTTGATTTACTTTTTCCATGAATCAGTTTTTAATTTACTTTTTATCTTTGAGACTAAGGGGACTCTATTGTAGGCAGCATGTTTGTGGGTCCTATTTTCTTATCCATTGTGCCACTCTCTCTCTCTTATTTTGTCTGGTAGACTTAATCCATTTATATTCAGTGTAGTTAGTGATTGTTGTTGTTAAGTGCCATGGTGTAGTTTCCAACTCATAGTGACCTTGTATAGGGTTTCTAAGGAACAACTGGTTGATTTGAACTGCTGACCTTATAGTTTGCAGTCCAGTGCTGATCCTACAGCACCACAAAAGAATTCCAATTATTGATTTTTTTGTTGTTATTGTTAGGTGCCGTTGAGTTGATTCCAACCCATAGTGACCCTGTGTAGAGCTTCTGAGAAGTGGCTGGTGAGTTTGAACCACTGATCTTGTACCAAAAGAACCAACAGATCTGTGTTGGAAGAAGTGCATCTAGAGTGCTCCTTGAAGGCCAGGATGGTCCAACTTTGTCTCTCATACTTCGAACATATTGTCAGGAGGGACCAGTCACTGGAGAAGGATATCATGTTTGGTAAGGTGGAGGTTCAGAGAAAAAGAGGAAGACAACCCCCCCCGACCCCCTCCCCAGTGAGATGGATTGACAAAGTGTGGCAACATTTGTGAGGGTGGCCCAGCACTGGGCAGTCTTTTGTTTTGTTGTGCATAGGGTTGCTATGAGTCGGTACCAATTCAATGGCACCTAACAACAACAACGTATGCTGATACTAATCAGAAATGATCAGTCCAGTCACCTCTTGGATTAATTCTCTTGGTTTTGGTGTTAGATCTGTAGTTCTATGGGACAATCAAACTAATTGACAATATAGTCCATAAAGTTTATACTCTACTCCTCCTAGAGTAATGTCTGAGGTTTTATAAGCTTACAAGGGATCATCTAAGATACAAATATTGGTCTTAATTTGCAACTAAAGAGGATGACAGAAATCCAAGAGTCAGAGAAGAATCTGGACTATCAGACTAGCTTTCTACATAAGGTACTGTCTTTCCCACCTTAAGACCAGAAGAATTAGATTGTGCCAAGGTACCACTACTGAACATTCTGATCAGGAGCATAATAGAGAAAACCAGATAAAAGGAGAAAAATGTGGACCAGCACATCAAATTATTAAAGAATCCGGACTTATTGAACCTAATAACTCTGGAGGAGTTTCCAAAACTCAAACTTGCTCTTCAAACCTTGAATTGAAACTTCTCTGAAGTTATCACTGAACTAAGTAACGATTTGGTGAGTAAAGATTGTTATCCTTGAGTATTGTGTTAACTTTAAAAATTATCTCTGTAAGACCAACCATATCTTTACAAGATCAACAGCTATTTTAAACCATAGGTAGAAGGTTGGGGAGCAGAGAGTTAATTAATTGGAAGTGAAAGAACTAGGACAGAAATAATGACAACATTGGTGCAATGTATTGAAAAATGTAACCATTGCCACAGATTATTATGTCTAGACACTGTAGAATGGGAACAGGTTTTGTTGTGTGTATTTTAACAACAACAACAAGAAAATCAGGTCTGCTTAAGCCTAATGCAATGCTATTGGAGGCAATGTAAATATTTCTTAATGCCTTGTTAATACTTTCAAATTTAACTAAAGGTTAACGATTGGTATTTAAATCAGTTAAGGATAAAAATGAAATATTGACTTGATTAAATTTAGGGCAGTCACTGTATAGCCAGAATTGCTTCTCTTCTCTGGATTCTTGAGTGGGCAGACTCTTAAGAAGTCGGCTTGATTTTCCTGTAGTCTGGTGTTACAGGTCCCTCTTGTGTTGATTGTTAACATTGTTTTGCTTCTATTCCTAGAACTATGAGAGAATGATGATCCTGGAATTGTGTTTATTAGCTTATTGCAAACAATTGCCTTTTGATCACCATCATCATTGATCACCATCACGACCATTACCATCATCATCATCACCATCAACACCTGGAGTGTGTACAAGGGGCCTTCAAAAAGTTCATGGAAACAGGGAATGAAAAGATAATGGAGTTTTCCATGAACTTTTAGAAGTCCCCAGTAAAAGTATCCCTGGTAGGGTAGTGGATGATGAGCTGGGCTGCTAATTGCAAGGTCAGCAGTTTGAATCTACCTGTTGTGCTGTGGGAGAAACCCTATACATGGTGGCTATGCATCAGAGTGGACTCCACAGCCCATAACTGTAACAAGAATAGTAAGGTATAATGGAAAAACCATGTACTTTGGTGCTAGATAGGGCTGAATTTGAAATTTTCTTTTCCACTATATTACCTTGAACAAACTACTTATATTCTTGTAGGTCAATTTCATTTCTGCATTGATTAAATAAATGGGAGTGATGATACGCTTAATCATTTTAAGGAGCAAATGAGATATTTATAAAATGTGTGATGAAGAGACTCAATAAATATTGGTTCCTTTCTCATTCACTTTTTTCTCTAAGACACACAGAAATTTGTGTACAAAACAAAAAACAAGAGTAATTATGTTGTTGCCAGTGTCTACTGAGTCAGCCCTTGACAGAATGGTAAGCCCGTGCAGAATGAAACAAAACACCGCCCAGTCCTGTGCCATTCCCGAGATAACTTGTGAATCAGACTGTTGCAATGCATAAGGTTGTCATTGGCTAATTTTCAGACAGATTGCCAGACCTTTCTCCCCATTCTATCTTAGTCTGGAAACTCTGCTGTAACCCGTTCAGCATCATGGCGACACACAAACTTCCACTAATGGGTGAGTGGATTGAGATGCCTTCGTCAGAAACTGAACCTGGGTCTCCCTTATGGAAGATGAGAATTCTACAAGTTGAATGTGCTGTGACTTTATCAAAGAACTGAGTCATCTGGAAACTACTTATATAATAATGCTACCACTCGTCTGTCAGTTTGCCCTACTGTGGAGGCTTGCATGTTGCTATGATTCTGGAAGCTATACCAGCAGGGTCATCCAGGGTAGACAGGTTTCAGCTAAGCTTCTCAACTAAGATTAGGAAGAAGGAGAGATGGACTACTTGTGAATAGCTTATGAATAGCAGTGGAACACTGTCATATAGAACCAGAATATTTAATATTTAAACATGCTGAAGGGCACTGCAGTGGGCCGGAGCGTAGCAATGATTGTGAGGTTGATGCAGGACTGGGCCGTGTTTCATTCTGTTGTGTGCATAGTGTCGCTGTGAGTCAGTACTGACTCTCAATGGCACCTGACAACAACAACATATAACAATAAAGTCATCAAATAATAACAAAGCAGTTTAGCAAATGATTCATATTTTAATTCATTCTTATGCTTTACTTTCTGTCTTTACAATTTCCTGCCTCTGTTGTCACTAGGCAGTAGAAGGTAAAGGGACCTTCTGGTTGTTGAAACCTGGCAAGAGCCTGCTTTATCCATCTGTCCTTGTGTCACATCCTCAGATTGAAAACAAAATGTTAAATTGAGATGAGCCGGGAGAGTTGTCTATCCAGAGCCTTCACTAAGGCATTACTGCCTATGCAGCATTATGTTATTGCTCACAATAAGAGGCTTCTTCTTCCTCTGAATTCATACACATCTGGGCATGGACTAGTAACTTGTAATTTGCCCTAAGGTGCTAAGACACTGGAAGAGAGAGGCTGTCAATTCCATGATGGTAAAAAAAGAGTTTTATTTGAGGGGCTACTTACTGAAGTGAAATCCTGGATGCTGGCAGGACCAGACTTCAGTCTCTGTAACCTCAAAATGAAGCAGTGTTTTTAAAGCTCTGGGGAACAAAGGCAGCTTGGTGCCAGGGCTGTGGACCTCCAAGTCCACCCTGGCAAGAGGTAGGTAACAGTGACTTAGCAAGTGGAAGTGAGCTAGCAGCAAGCATGAGCATAGCCATATTTGGTCTCACTAAAGCCTGCTTCCTAACAATCCACTCCTCAAGTCCAGTTCTTACAGTCTGGCATGCCCCCTCTTTCACGAGGTCCCCGAGGGCCTCAAGGGGAGACATCACAGCTATGGAAGTGGGGACAGGCAGTGTCCCTGCAGCTGGAAACAAAAGCAACAGCAGCAATATAGACAAATTTAGGAAAAGGACCCTTAGCCCAGGAAAAGAAAACCATCCAGCAAAAGCCCTCAACAGCTAGACAGGGGAAGGAGGAAAACCAGGCAGCCGTAGCAGTTCAGCCACTAGGTGTGTTCCGGGCTTTTATCGACTTATTCCTATGCTCCAACATTACACTCCACCAGTCATAGTCTGGTGGTGGGCTGATGTACAGGCACAACATTCAGCCTTCACTACAGCACGTGTCTCCTCTTGATCAGTTGTCCAAATGCCCAGAGCCATCTGGTTCTGGAGGGTGGTTTTCGCAGTCAACAGCCACGAGCTTTCCCTGCTGTTGTTCAGGTTCTGTTAGTAAAATTGGTCAGAAATCAATTTATTCCATGATTCCCACAGAGCCAAGGGAGGGAACAAAAGCAATTAAAAGGGAATCACAGTATTGTTGTTGTTAAGTGCTGTCGAGTGGGTTCAGACTCATAGGGGTTTTTGAGGAACTACTTAAAAAGCTCTGGTAGCATAGTGGTTACGAATCCGGCTGCGAACCGCAAGATCAGCAGTTCGAAACTACCAGCTGTTCCACGGGAGAAAGATAAGGCTTTCTGCTCCCGTAAAGATTTACAGTCTTGGAAACAAGGTACAGGGTCGCTATGAGTCGGAACCGACTCCACAGCAGTTCAAACTGACCTCGCGGTCCAGCGCATTATCCTGCAGCACCACAGATGTGTTCCTAACAGTAGAAAACACTGAACTTGGCCCACCTGGCTTTTACCCTGGGGCAATTCAGAGGCTTGGTTATAGACTCCCTAATGGTCTCTTCAAGGAACTCCGGTAGCGTAGTGGTTATGAATCGGGCAACTAATCTCACGGTCAGCAGTTTGAAACTACCAGCTGTTCCGCCGGAGAAAGATGAGGCTTTGTGCTCCCGTAAAGATTTATAGCCTCGGAAACCCTGTACAGGGTTGCTATGAGTCGGAACCGACTCCAAGGCACATAACAACAACAGCAATGGTTTCTGCAGCATAGGGCAACTCCAAGGTGCAGTGCCCTATCCAATCACATGGTAACCAGTGCCATTCAGTGCCCTGACAAGCAAGGTACACACCTGCGATCCGTTGAGAGTGGGACACAGAAGTTCAGCTATTCAGGAGGGGGACTTGGAGGGAGACGACAGAATCCACTAGGTTTTACTAGGCTCAAAATAGACAGATGGGATCCCCCGGGCACACCCAACCAACCTAAACCATCCCAGAGGTGGTATACCCCCTCTTGTGGCCATGACTGGGAGGTGTTGCAGTCCCTCTGCAACCGTCTGGGCCCCAGAAAAGGTGAGGATGTGCCCTGCTTCTGTTAACCCCACTTAACCACAGAAGTTTGCACATACCCCTGTATGTCTGCCATAGCTACACAAATAACCCTACCCAGAAGCCCCACGTTCCAAGGCATGCAAGTGACGTTGTTCGCAGACCCAGCAACTGGTTTTGTGGTGGACTACAGTGAAGCTGTGAGCCCACTCTGAGAAGGTGTCAGTCACTCTGAAGGGAAGAGAGTAGAGTATAAAGTAGAAAGGCAGGTGTTTAGTGGGTACCAAGAGGAGTCCTGGTGTGGCATTGTAGGATAAGCACTGAACTGCTAACCACAAGGTTGACATTTCAAACCCACCAGCCATTTCTCAAAAAAACTTTACACAGGGTAGTTATGAGTTGGAACCAGCTAGATAGTACTTAACAACAACAATAACATGAGGGGTAAATATTCCCTTCTTTTAGGATCACGGGTGGTATCCCCTTAGGTGATGAGAGTAGTGGTTGTATTAGACATTTTTCCTGGCTGAGTGTATACATGCTGCCCCGGGGAGGTCACCTGAGAGTTTGTGAGTGAAGTCACCCGTTTTGCTGTATGTCAGAGGAGGAGACCCACTTCGGCTCCTCATACTATAGTTATCCTCCCAGTGCAGTAGAAGCATGCCTGTTGAGGCCCTACTTAAAGTAGGTGTTAGACTGGCTAGTTTCTCTGTATCCAGAAGAATGAAGTAACCAATCCACCCCAAGCACCACTAGATGGTCCCACTTCCTGGTGTCAGGTCCTGAGGCATTTGGAGGACCATGCTGTGGTATCGAATCTGTTTCTTGGTTCCCCAGGAGAGAAAGATTTGAGCGGGCTGCTACATGAAGAACAGGTCAGCATCTGAGGTTTGGAGATGACCCAAGATGTCCTGCTCTCCACCACAGGAAGTGGTCATTATCTTCCATTGCTTTTTATGGCAGTGACTGATTCACATAGTTAACCCACATGCTACTGTCCAACTGTCTGTACAAGGGATTAAGAGCCAGGGCTTGTGGGTGATGACTATCCACGCAGCCTTTAGCTTGGCTCATTGACTGCTTTGCCCTGAGTCAGTTTCACACACCTGAGACAAAGTACACCATTGTGTACTTGGAGGCTACTGGCAGCAGGCCTTCCAATATCTTAGAAGGGAGCAGAGGTGGCTCTGGAAAATGTGCTAGTTAGTTCTGGGTCATCTTAATGTGTACCCTTCCCATATTGTACCCAGCTTTTTCACTTGCACAATCAACATTTTGCTTTCTTGGAAGCTTGTTGCCATTCTTTGCCCCAATCTTAAAAGACACTCTTTTTTTTTTTTTTTTTTTTTTACCAGTCAGTAGAGGGATCTCAAAGGAGCTCTGGTAGCATAGTGGTTACGAATCGGGCTGCGAACTGCAAGATCAGTAGTTTGAAACTACCAGCTGTTCTGTGGGAGAAAGATGAGGCGTTCTGCTCCTGTAAAGATTTACAGCCTCGGAAACCCTGTACAGGGTCACTAGGAGTTGGAACCAACTCTATGGCACACAGCAGCAGCAGCAGAGAGATCTCAAGCACTGGGCCAAGTAGGGTATAAATCTGGTAGCGTAGTGGTTACGAATCGGGCTGCGAACCTTAAGGTCAGCGGTTCGA
>NW_006408526.1:37139651-37143582 GCF_000296735.1 Chrysochloris asiatica | reverse complement strand
GAGTTCTGGTAGTACTGTGGATTAGGCTGTGGTCTGCTAATTGCAAGGTCAATGGTTCAAATCTACCAGCCTCTCCTAGGGAAAAAGCTGATTTGCAGCCTTAGAACCCCCTGGAGCAGTTCTCTGTTCTATAGGGTTACTATGATTTGGGATTAATTTGTTAGCAATGGGTTTTTTTGTTTGTTTGTTTATTACCACATGGAGTCCTGGTGTGGTGCTGTGGGTTAATGCACCAGACTGCAAAGCCGTTTGAACTGCAAGGTCGGTGGTTCAAGCTCATTTGTCGCTCTTTGGAAACCATATATAGGGTTGCTATGGGGCGGAACCGACTCAACGGCACTTAACAACAACACCACAGAAGAGCCCAAACAGGCTGCACTTCTGTTGGTGTCCTAGAGGTGGGGTAAGCTCATACCTTACTGACTATGGCTTCAGCCAACACATGGGTCTTACCTAATCAGGTAAGTTTTATTGACATTCTCAGACTCTGTAGCTTTTGGTGGTCCACAACACACACTGTGCCCTGTAGATTTGTGATCTGAACATCTAGACAATCTGGTAACAGAGGAACATCTTCAGTACTTAGCAGGATGCCATCAATGTAATGAAACCAATAGATAGACAGTCACGGTGAAAGAAAACATCTAGGTCCCTAGCTACCATACCATGGCAAGCTGTGAGTCTGCGTAAATATGCCTGACACAGGACCAAGAATGCCCATTGCTGCCCCTCTCAGGTGAAGGTGAACTGGTCCTGGGCATTTGGGGTTAGAGAAATGCTAAAGAATACAGTATCTAGGTCTAACATAGCATAATACATGCCCAGGTCTCTATTCACGGTTTCTAGCAGGGACACTATGTTTGGGACGGTTTTCACTACTTTTATCTGCAGTTGGAACCTTCCCACATAGGATCCAACCCTGGAATGTATTCTACCAAGAGGATGGCCTTGAAACTGCTCAGGGTTTCAAGATAAGAATGTATGCTCATCAACCAAAGCTGGTGCTTCTGGCTTGTTTGTCCTTGACCAACATATTGTGACTTCTACTTTGAGTGTCCCTGATTTACTGATGACTTCCTTCCCTGCTCTTCGTCTCTAAGGGTTGATGGGGTCCATGCGGAAGCAAAGATCACTTCTTCATTGAGGGCAGTGGGACCTAAGAGGCAATGTGTTGTTCCAGCTCCAACGTCCTTCACAGATTGTCCTTGCTTTAATTGTCCTCTGCGGCAACTACTAAGTTCTCAGCCTACCATCAAGGGGCTCTCAGATGGTCAATTGTCCTACAGGATTTCGTCAGCCCTTTTCCCCCTCTTTTCCCATGGCTCACACTCCATTCTCTCTAGCCCTCTCAGGGTCACTTAAGTGCAGTGTCACCTGTGAGATCTTTGTTTTTGTTTCTGCAGCAAAGAATTCACTGTCTGACCCCACTGTGCTGGGAATTAAGTTCCTTTTTACTAACTTTAGCCTCAGACCCTGACAGGGTGCGGCTGTTCCAGGAGCTAGAGGGAAGCTGGGGAAAGGGGTGGAAAGAAGGGAAAACAAAGCAAGAAGGGAATGGGAGGTGGCTTACCTGCCCATCACACATGTGTAGGAGCTTGCCTGATCCGGTTGCCTCTTCCCAGCACTCATTCACTCTCCTTCCTGCTTGCTTTTGCTCCCTTATGGTCTTAGCAAGAGGGAAGCTTCATCTTACTGAAGGAGAAGCAGCAGCAGCTATGGAGACTGGGAGTCTTCCCTCATTCTCTACACTCTACCACTCACTGTCCTCGAATCACATCCTCTTCCACCTCCATTTTCACAAACCTAGTTGTTTACCTTGCTTTGTTGTTGTTGTTGTTGTTAAGTGCTGTCGAGTCGATTCCGACCCATAGCGATCCTGTATAGGATTTCCGAGGAGCAGCTGGTGAGCTTGAACCACCGAACCTTGCAGTTCAAACGGCTTTGCAGTCTGGCGTATTAACCCACAGCGTCACACCAGGACTCCTTACCCTGCTTGTTGTTGTTAATTACCGTGGAGTTGGTTCTGACTCATAGTGACCCTGCACAGGGTTTCTGAGGCTGTAAATCTTTACGGGAGCAGAGCTCCTCATCTTTCTTCTGAGGAACGGCTGGTAGTTTCAAACTGCGGACCTTGAGGTTAGCAGCCTGATTCGTAACCACTACGCTACCAGAGCTCCTGCTTATGGGGTGGTTATTTAGAACGTTAACCAAGGTTCCACACATGACTGTCACCCATCCCTTTCTAACTGTAGCTCCTCCTACAGTGCTCTTATGCGTGTTATTGTGGTTAATTGTGGGTGTTGGTGGTCAGCCAAACAGCCCAGAGTAGTGGCCATCCCATGACTGCTATTGCTCTCCTAGCCTTTCCCCCCACACTTGTGAAGACATGCAATTTTCCACAGCCACAGTGTGCACCTTGGTGTTTGGGGCATCTTCGTACTCATTCATCAGTCCATGAGAAGGCAAGAGGTGCCTTGGTAGATGCATATAGACCAGACTTCCCTACCTGAAGATCACTACCTCAGGTTTATCCCAGTGGCTACATTTCCCTTATCCACCATGTCTTCAGTCCCTTGGTTGGCATGCTAATTGTACAGACCAGTAACTTGAAATGTGACCTAATTACTGGGAGACCGAAGATGGAGCCCAGCTAATCCAAGACAGTAATGTAAGAGTTTTATTTAAGGAGTTATTTCCTGAGGCAAAGCCTTGGGTGGCAACAAGGCCAGACTCCAGTCTCTGCAACCCCTAGATGAAGGCAGGGGCTTATAGCTCTGGCAAGCATAAGCTGGCTGGTGTCATGGCATTAGACCTTCGAGCCACTCTTGCAAGTGTTTCATAACAATGTCTTAGCAAGTAAAAGTTAACTAGTAGCAAGCCAGAGCAGAGAAAAGCCAAATTTGACCTTGTAAAAGCCTGCTCCCCTGTAATATACAACTTATAATGGGAAAAAAATTCTTGCCCTTAGTGAGCACTATCTTGTTTTATATGACATATTTTAATACATGCATATTCAGAATCCTTGAGGTTGTCTCTTTGCATTTCTACCAACTTTACCACAAAGTCTTCTTTAATAAATATTTATTGAATTAAATTGAATTGTGTAGCTTGTTTACCTGAAGATACTGGAAGTATATCAAAGACAGGAAGAACATTGTTATCTATTTCTTGGTGGTGGTGGTGGTGTGCTGTGGAGTTGGTTCTAGCTCAGAGCGAACCTGCATAGGGTTTCCAAGATTGCAAATCTTTATGGAGCGAAAAGACTTATCTTTCTCCTGCAGAATGGCTGGTAGTTTTGAGCTGCTTACCTTGAAGTTAGCAGCCCGACTCATAAACACTATGCTACCAGAGCTCCTTATCTATTTCTTAGTACCCCCTTTCTTTCTCCTTACCCTACCATGATGCCAAAGAAATGTTCAACACATATTTGACAATGTTCACTGTACACAATAGAGCAAAGTGGACTAAAATTCCAAGACTTCAGGTACCCTTCAACCTGCATCCAGTCTAGCTCCAAGTTCTCACTACATTTCTGTCAAGAGGTGATTTTTACATTGCAGGATCAACTCTAGTCATGGAGAATCCACTACTTACTAGGCAGCCACCTCAGAAAGAAATTCTTCCTTTTTTGAGCCACGGTTTGTCGCCCCTTAGCTTTTATCTTTTCATCTAACATATATGCACTGGGGGAATATAAAATACTAAACGGCGTTCTTGGAGTCCTGATGTGGCGTTCTGAGACAATGCACTGTACTGCGAGGTCAGTTTGAACCACAAGGTCAGTGGTTCAAATTCACCAGCGGCAACACAGACACCCTATACAGCATTGCTGTGAGTTGGAACTGACTCCATGGCACTTAATAACAATAACAACAAATGTTGTTCGTGCTTCTTCTGGTATAAATTTCTTTGTTCTTTAGTTAGTTTTTTT
>NW_006408526.1:37134616-37135976 GCF_000296735.1 Chrysochloris asiatica | reverse complement strand
CCCTATAGTCCCAGAATGGAGGTCCGCAGAGAGCAAGGGACCAATGAACAGATACCAAAAGAAAAGAATGTCCACACCTCTATCTCCATGGCTCTGTCAGGCGTCCGTGGCCGCTCCGATACTTCCCCCATGTGGCTCCACACAAGATGGCGACTCCTGGAGCAGCTGAGCGTCCTGAACCAGAAAGCAGTAAGCCTTCCAAGCTTCTAAATATTCCTTTATATGTGGTTCAGAGTTCTGGGACCATCCCCTGAGCCTGCTTGGTCCTGTATTCTCAGTTTGTTTGTTTTTAAAATCTGTTTTTAGGATTGCATGGTAAAATGATTAATTTATCAAAGTCACCACTAGGCACATTACCTGTTACAGTCATTATTGTATGCAATTCTGGGCAGAAACGTGTCATGCCATCAAGTCATACCATGTAGCTAAGATTGGTTGTGCTGATGTTCCAACTACCTTGTCAACATGGAAAATAACGGTATTTTCAAAACACTCTTCTTTGACCCAAGTTCTCCTGCTCTCCTCCAACCCCTGCCTTCCTCTGCCCTGCAAATCAACCTTTTTGGTGAGAACTCTATATTTCAACCAGTTCTCTTATACTAATAGACTTGAAGCTTAAAGTTTCAGAAATAAACCCAATTTCAAATGTTTTGCCCTTCTGGCCTCATAAATGCACCCATAATCCATACAATTTGATTTATGGCTGGAAAACTGTGCTCCCTATCCCAGAGTCCAGTGTGAGTTGAAGGTGCCCAGATCCACTGAGATAAGAACAGAGGACATAAGACTCAGGGCTCCTCCACTCCTAGCTATCCAGTGGCTCTTAAGAAAAGTTGTATACAAGACCCAGATTGAAGTTTTAGGCAAAAAAGTCTTTATAGACCTTAAATCAAGCCATGACATTTAGGTAAAATAATACATAGAATGGAAGACATTTGTTGTTGTTGTTGTTTTGGTTCCTCCAAATGAAATATTCTCTAGAATACTTTTTATTAGACAGAAAGAAGGAAATTAAGAGAGGAAGAAAGAAACAGATAAAGTAGGAAAAAAAGGAAAACTAAAACTTTACCGTATAGCTAATGACCTGTTTGTGGTCTATAAGCAGCGTTCCACCACTTGCCAGTCCGTTTGTCTGACTGCTGTAGCTTGCATGTTGCTATCATGCTAGAAACTATGCTACCAGTAATTCAAATACCAGCAGAGTTGCACATAATGGGCAGCATTTAGCAGAGCTTCCGTTTGCTTGGTATACATTTTTCCATCTTTTGATTTTTTAAATATATTTTAATCTGAGTCAAAGATGAGTCTCTTTTCGGCAGCACATTGATGGGTGCTGGTTCCTCATTCATTGTGCCACTCT
>NW_006408526.1:37131561-37133604 GCF_000296735.1 Chrysochloris asiatica | reverse complement strand
AAGTATGAATCTAAGAAAATTGGAAGTTGTCAAAAATGAAGTAGAATGCATAAAGATCAATATCCTAGGCATTCGTGAGCTGAAACAGGCTGGTATTGGCCATTTTGAATCTGACAATCACATGTTTGACTATGCGGGGAATTACAAACTGAAGGGGAATGGTGTCGCTTTTATCATCAAAAAGAACGTCAATCATGAAGTACAATGCTGTCTGTGATAGACTAATATCCATATGCCTACAAGGAAGACCAGTTAATACCACTATTATTCAAATTAATGACCAACCACTAAAGCCAGCAATGATAAAAATGAAGAACTATACCAACTTCTTCAGTCTGAAATTGATCAAACATAAAATCAAGATGTATTTATAATTATTGGTGATTGAAATGTGCAAGCTAGACACAAAAAAGAAGAATCAACAGTTGGAAAATGTGGTCTTGGTGGCAGAAACCACACTGGAGATTGTATGAAAAAATTTTGCAAGACGAATGACTAATTCATTGTAAATACCTTTTTTTTTCAATATATACATGATGACTGTACACATTAACCTTGCCAGATGGGATAAACAGGAATCAAATAGACTACATCATTGGAATGAGATTGTAGAGAAACTTAGTATCATTATTCAGAACAAGGCCAGAGGCCAACTACAAAATCAACCATCAATTGCTCATATGCAAGTTCAGGCTGAAGAAAACTAAAACAAGTTCACAAGAGTCAAAATATGACCTTGAATATGTTTCACCTGATTTTAGAGTCCATCTCAAGAACAGATTTGGTTCATTGAACACTAGTGATAGAAGACCAGAGAAGTTATGGGATGATAGCAATAGCATCATACATGAAGAAAGCAAATGGTCTTTAGAAAGACAGAAGAGAAAGAAAAGATCAAAATGGATTTCAGAAGAGACTCTGAAACTTGCTGTTAACTGTAGGGAAGCTAGAGCAACTAGAAAAAGTGGTGAAGCCAAAGAGCTGAACAGAACATTTCAAAGGACACCTCGAGAAAAGTGTTAGGAAAAGGTTAGAAAAGTCAAGTATTATAATGAAGTGTGTAAAGACTTGAGGTAGAAAACTAGAAGAGATAAAAATGCTCAACATTTCTCAAGCTGAAAGAACTGAAGGAAAAAAATTCAAGCCTCGACTTGAAATATTGAAGGATTCCATGGGCAATCCATAGGCAAAAAGAAGATGGAAGGACTAACAAGTTACTGTACCAAAAATAATTGTCAGTGTTCAATGATTTTAGGGAGGCAGCAAATGATCCAGAACAAATTATAATTAAAGAAGAAGTCCAAGCTACACTGAAGGCACTGGCCAAAAACAAGCCTTCAGGAATTGACAGAATATCAACTGAGATATGCAGTGCTGGACGCACTTACTCATTAAGAAATTTGAAAGACAGCTACTGGGCCAACTGACTGGAAGAGATTCATATTTGTGCCTCTTCTGAAGAAACATGCTCTAACAGAATGCGAAAATTATTGAACAATGTCATTAATATCACATGTAAGTAAAATTTTACTGACACGAATTAAAAGGATTCTATGGGCAAAATGGACTCCTGTTGTGGCGCTGTGGGTTAAGGCGCTGGATTGTAAAACCAGTTTGAACTGCAAGGTTGGCAGTTTAAGTTTACCAGCTGTTCCTCGGAAACCCTATACAGAGTTGCTATGGGTTGGAACCAACTCGACGGCACTTAATAGCAACAACAACAACAATATGTTCCCACATTTGCTTTTTTTGTGATAATTTCAAAATGCAAAGAAAAAGCTGATAGTTAACAGGAGTAGCTAAATAAATACTGGCACTTAGTTAGCACTTGGAGTTTACATTTTGGTATGCTTCCCAGTCTACAGGCTGGTGGTTCAAGTCTACCTAGAGATCCAGTGAAAGAAAGGCCTGGGAATTTACTTCCAAAGGATCGGCTATTGAAAGCCTTATGGAACACAGTTCTACTCTAACACATATGGGGTTGCTATGAGTCCCAGTTGACTCCAAGGAAACTGTTTTGTCTTTCTGATTTTTTAAAAACAT
>NW_006408526.1:37129870-37130821 GCF_000296735.1 Chrysochloris asiatica | reverse complement strand
AGTCGTCTGTCCCTGTCAACCCTGTGTACAGAGGGGATAGCCTTGATCCTTGATGTGATGACTCCTTCCCTTTCAGCTGATATTTTGATCCACTACATCCATAAGTATAGGTCAAGTTCATCAAAGTGCAGCAATTTGCACTTGTTTCCTTTATCAAATTTCTTTCTTCTTCTGTTGAGCTCTGGTCATCAAGTCATCAAAGCTATGTCAAATGGGTACTATATGCATATCTGAGCATTGTCTTTTTTATCTTGTCTCAAGATGAGATAACACTGAAGGGAAATACTCCAGCTCCAGTCTCCCCAAAGAATCAGGACCATGTTACTCCTGCATTCCAGTTCAGCTTCTCTCTGCCCAGTGTTGCTATCTTACAACCTCCACTGGGTGCACTCTACTGAAAACTTAACAACAACATGGGCAAAATATTGAATGATGAAGAAAGCATCAAAAGAAGATGGGACTAATACATAGAGTCACTGTATCAAAAAGAAATGGTTGATATTCAGTCATTTCAAGAGGTAGCATATGATCAAGAACCAATGATACTGAAGGAAGAAGTACAAGGTGCATTGAGAGTACTGGCAAAGAACAAGGATCTAGGAATTGATGGAATACAAATTGAAATCTTTCAACAAATTGATAAAGCAGTCAAGGCACTCACTCATTTATGCCAAGAAATTTGGAAGACAATGACCTAGTCAACTGACTGGAAGAGATCCATATTTGCCCCCATTCCAAAAATGGGTGACCCAATGGAATGCAGAAATCATCAGATAATATCATTAATATCTCGTACAAGTAAAATTTTGCTAAATATAATCAAAAAATTGTTGCAAACCTACATTGACAGAGAACTTCCAGAGGTTCAAGCTGGATTCAGACGAGGACGTAGAACAAAGGATATCTTTGCTGATGTTAGATGGATCTTGGCTGAAATCAGAGAATACCAAA
>NW_006408526.1:37119339-37129071 GCF_000296735.1 Chrysochloris asiatica | reverse complement strand
TGTTGGAGGAGAATACTGAAAGTACCTGGACTGCCAAAAGAACAAACTGATTTGTATTGAAAGAAGTACAACCAGAATGCTCCTTGGAAACCAGAATGACCAGACTTCGTCTTTCATACTTCGGACATGTAGTTAGGAGGGACCAGTCTCTGGAAAAGCATATCACGTTTGGTAAGATGGAGGGTCTGAGAAAAAGAGGAAGGCCCCCAGCAAGATGAATTGGCACAGTGGTAGCAGCAATGAGCTCAAACGTAGCAACAATAGTGAGGCTGGCATAGGACCCAGCACGGTTTTGGTCTGTTGTGCATAGTGTCGTTATGAGTCGGTACTGACTTGATGGCATCTAACAATAATGACAACAATTAAAAAACATTACAGCAGTACCTCAGAAGGGAGCTGCCAGAAATTCAAGCCAGATTCAGAGGACATGGAATGAGGGACACCATTGCTGATATCAGATGAATCTTTGCTGAAAGCAGAGAATACCTGAAAGATGTTAACTGTGCTTTGTTGACTATGCAAAGGCATTTGACGTTATGGATAGCATAACAAAGAATGGGAATTCCAGAATCCTAAATGTGGAACCTGTACATAGACCAAGCGACAGTCATTTGGACAGAACAAGGGGACATTGTATAGTTTAAAACCAGGAAAGGTGTGCAACAGGGTTATATCCTTTCACCTTTAATCTGTACACTGAGCAAATAATCAGAGAAGTTGGACTATATGGACTATATAGAAGAACATGGCATCAGTATTGGAGGAAGACTCATGAACAGCCTTCAATATGCAGATAATAACCCTACTTAATGAAAGGACTTGAAACATTTACTAAGAAAGATCAAGTTGAATTATAAATTATGAATTACCAAAACTCCTCACAAATGGGCCAATAAACAACATCACAATAAACGGAGAAAAGATTGAAGTTGTCAAGGATTTAATTTACCTGAGTCCACAATCAATGCCCACAGAAGCAATAGTCAGGAAATCAAATGATGCAATGCATTTGGCAAACTTACTCCAAAAAAATAACTCTTTAAAGTTTTAAAAAAACAAAGATCTCACTTTGAAAATTAAGGAATACCCAACTATGTCATGGTACTTTCAGTTGCCTCTTATGCTTGGGAAAGCTAGACAGTGAACAAAGTCCAAATAATTGATACCTCTGGATTATGGTGTTGATGAAAAATATTGAATGTGCCTTGAACTACCAGAAGAATGAGTAAATCTTTCATGGAAGAATTACAGCTAGAATGTTCTATAGAAACAAGAATTATCAGGCTTGGTTTTATGTAATTTGGACATGTTATCAAAAGGAACCATCGTGTTTGGCAAAGTAGAGGGTTGAGGAAAAAAGAAAGATCCTCAACAAGATGGATTGATAACAGTGTCTGGAACAATGAGCTCAAACATAAGAACAAATCTGAGTGTTGGCAGGACTGGCAATGTTTTGTTCTGTCGTATATAGGTTTGCCATGAGTTGGAGCTGGCTTGATGGCATCTAGCAATAAAATATCTTCATGGTATTATCTACTTTTAGTCGAGATCCATCTGACATCAACAATAATATTCCTCATTCCACCTTTTCTTCTGAATCTGATTTGAATTTCTAGCTGTTCTCTATTAATATATTGCTACAAATGTTTTAAAATGATCTTCAGTCAAACTTGACTTGTGTATGATATTAATGATGTTTGACATTTTCCAAATTTTAATAGATCACCTTTCTTTGGAATGAGGACAAGTGGTGGTGTCTCCTTTTCACACATCACAGAGACTTGTGCACCATGGGATTTTCCACAGCTATTTTTCAGAAGTAGATTGCCAGACCTTTCTTTTGAGGCACTGCTGGGTGAGTGGACTCAAATCACCAATCTTTTGGTTGTAAGTCAAGTCTGTTAAGTATTTGTACAACCCAGGGACTCCAAACTAGATTTCATTTGAGTAAAAAGGGCCCCCTCTTGTGGTTTGCCTTGAGCCCTGCATTTCTATGGAATGTCTGACTAGATTCAGCCTTAGATTCCCATTACTCGTGGAGCATGTGCCTCTCTTTCCACACACGATGCTATCAGTCTGTTGGAGGCATAAGTAAAAAAGAACAGTCTGTTTGCCAAAGGAATGTGTCTATGCAAAAACATATAGCTCAACACAAATGCTTCACTAGATGAAAATCATAGCATCTGCCAAGTCATGAGGCCTCCTCCCAGCTTTTCCCCACACCCCTTTCCCTTCCAGCAGCAGCTACTATACTTGTTACAATCACAGTTAAATGATTATTCTGTAAAAGAATAACTATCTAATCTAAACGCTAATCTGTATTTGAACAGAAGATGAAAAGTATTGGCATTATTGATCTTGGATCATTCAAAGACATGGAGTAAATATGTCATGATCTTTACATTTTCAGAGAGTTTTTAATTCAGCACTTATAACTTAGAAAACCTGCTGCAAACATAAAACCAAAGTAATGTATGCTCAGTAGAAGCAGAACTGTATAGTAAACCCCAAACATGTTTATTACATATGGACACATGGAGTTGTCATGAGTTGTAATCAACTCTACAGCAACTGCAATAGCCACAATTATATTTAGCCACAATTATATTTAACCACCACCTGTTGTATTGCATTACGCACATCTGTTGCAAAAGAGCTTTTTAAAGTGATCAAGAATTAAGATATCTGTTTGAAGACTAAGGTGCCTGACCCAAGCCATATACACGTGAAAGTTGGGCAATGAATAAGGAAGACTGTAGAAGAACTAATGCATTTGAGTTACAGTGTTAGAGAAGAATACTACAAGTACAATCTACTGCCAGAAGCACATGAATTTCCCAGCAACTTTTTTTTTCATACAGTTGTTTTGAGATCTAATTCACATATCACCAAATTTATGCTTATAAAGGTTATAATTTGTGTGGCGCTGTAGGTTAATATGCCAGACTGCAAAGCCATTTGAACTGAAAGGTCAGCAGTTCAAACTCCCCAGCTGCTCCTTGGAAACCCTACACAGGGTCTCTATGGGTCGGAACCGACTTGACAACACTCAACAACAACAATTTGAGTTATCTAATTCAAGCATCACAGCTTCCTAATTTGAGACTATTTCATCACTCCAAAAAGAAACTGTGTACCCGTTAGCAGTCTCTCACTACCCATGGTATTTTCAGTTTTCTCGTAAGCATGTGACAGTTGGACAACCAACTTGAATTATGGTGCTGGCAAAGAGTATTGAAAGTGCCATGAAATGCCAGAAGAACAATTAAATCTATCTTGGAAGAAGTACAACTAGAAAGTTCTTTAGAAGCAAGAATGTGAGATTTAGTCACTCATACTTTGGACATGTTATCAGAAGGGACCATTCTCTGTTGAAAAGTGGAGGGTCAATGAAACAAAGGAAGACCCTCAATGAGATGGATTGACATGGTGGCAGCAACAATGGACTCAAACCATAGTGACCATTGTTAGGATGGACACTGCTTCACTCTGTTCGACATGGGGTCTCTATGAGCTGAAACTAACTCTATGGTACCTAACAAGGCTAACAACAGTAGCAGTTATATGAGCTTTCTAAGTGCTTAATATAAATTAACATTTTTTATATACTTAAAAGGCATGTGTACTTATTCTCTAAATTATATTCTTTGTCCTTTGTCCATTTTATAGTATATGTCAATAATTCTACTTTCTCAGAATTTCATGATTATTTTTTCATGTGAACTTTAGAATCAACTTATCTAATATTAACTGAAATTCTTATTGGTATTTTAGCATTAAATCTATAGCATTGAATGTATAAATTCATTTAAGAGTGGCAGACTCCTGGTATGGCGCTGAAGGATCAGCACAGGACTACAAACCACAGGTCGGCAGCTCAAACCCACTAACTGCTCCTGAGAAACCCTATACAGGGTCATTATGAGTCGGAACCAACTCGACGTCAACTCGATGCCAGTGAGTTCTTTTGGTTTTGAACTTTTCATTTTATTTGGTGTTATTATTAAAGGTTAGGGCCAGATCTTTCAGTTTATATAATCTTTATTTGTATTTTCAAATTTTCTCTGTGTACTATTGAGATGTCCAATGGTTTTCTTGTATTTCTACAAGTCTTGTGTTTCTGCCTTGGTTCCAGACTCTCTTTTCAAGGATGTTTATCTACTCTGCTGCCTTGAAAGACAGTGTTTCCTTCTGAAACAAAGGGCAGTCATGCTTACTGTCCAGTGCCCAATATTCAGGTTTCCTCATCTCAAGGTTCTTATCCAAGACTGAAACTCACAGAGCAGTAGGTGTCTTCTCTTTGCATAGTCCGGTGAGAAGTAGAATCTGGGGAATCAATGTGAGAAAATGCTAATGCTCTGGTTACTGCTATCATTCTGAGTAACCAAAGCCTTGTGTCCTTTGCCAGCATCCATGAAACTGTGGTAAGGTAATTTGCTAGCTTGCAAATAATATTTTATAATGATAAGATGCTTCACAATTCTTGAAGTAAAGATTTAGCGTATTACCTATTGAGGTATTTTTTTCTAGAAACTACCATTTTGTTGCTAATATAAATTCAATTTTAGCTTCTTATTAGATTTTTTTTTTAACTTTTTAGTGTTATGTTTAAAAAAAAACAACTAATGATTTGTTGTATTATTTTTTTTACATAGTCAGTCACCTTAACTGGATTCTTTCAATGATTTTAATATTTTAATAGTTAATTGTCTTTATCTAATCATATTACCTGGAAAAAATTACTTGCCTCCTTGTTTCCAATTTTTTTTGGAAACTTTTTCTTGTGAATTGAGTGAGTGTTTGCAGAGAAGATAATAAGTTTTACATTGAACAAATGCACTTCGTTTCATCTCAAAGATTGCAAACTCCTCCATGTACCAACAGTTAATGTCACTTCTTTTGTGTGGTTCCTATTTCCTTTCTACCCACTTTTCATTTCTTTCTCAACTTTGTCTTCTTTCCAGTTTTTGTATATTTCTTTTTTTCTGTCTAACTGCCTTGCCTGTTACTCCAAAAAGATGTTAAATCGAAGTAATGGTCATAAACTACTTTGTCCTCAGAGACTCTATACAGGTTCTTTATGGGTTGGAATCGACTTGATGGCACTTAAAAGCAATAACAACAAATTACATTAGGAAAATCTACTACACAAGACCTCTTTAAGGTTTGCCTGATTCCAACCATGGTGTTTTGGTTGTTTCATATGCATATGAGAGTTGGACAATGAATAAGGAAATCATAAAAGAAACAATTAATTTGAATTATTGTGTTGAAATAGAATATTAAAAGTGTGATGGAGTGCCGGAAGAACAAACAAATCTGTGTTGGAAGAAGGGCAACCACAATGCTCCTTAGAAGCTAGGATAGCTAGACTTAGTTTCTCATATTTCAGAAATGTTATCAGGAGGGACCAGTCCTAGAGAGGGATAACATGCTCAGTAAAGTGGAAGGTCATCAAAAAGAAGGAAGACCCCTCCAATGAAATCGATTGATAGAGTGGCAGCAGCAATGGGCTCAAATGTAATGACGGTTGTAAGGATGACCCAGCATCCAGCAGTGTTCCGTTCTGTTGTGAATACAGTCGTTAGGAGTCAGAACCAACTTGGTAGCACCAAACAGCAACAACATACTTGTAAAATTAGATAGAGAGAGATACAAGCAGGCAGAGACATATGTAATTGTATTAAGGAAAATATTTTTAAATTGAAAATAGTTGTTTAATTTTATTAAATGATTCTGTAACATCTCTGAAGATGAAATACTTTTTAAAAAATTATTTGATCTATAACATTCGAAGTAAATTATGCAAATCGATTTTTAAATATTTAACCATTATTTCTAGGTATAAACCCTAATTGGTCTTGGCTTATTATTTTTTAACAAGTTTAAGTTCTAGTTATTAATATTTTATTAGGTCTTTTTGCATCCATATTCATAAATTCGATTAGTCTAAATTTTTAATGTTGTGCTGTATCTAGTTAGGCATGATATCGATATTATTCTGATTTCATAAAGAGTTTGGAAACTTTCCTTTCTTATATTCTAGAAGAGTTCCCTCATGGTAGAACTTTCTATTAAGCTTTTGGTAGAATTCCGTTTGGTTCTAGTGCTATTTGGTGATCAGCTCTTTGACATTGTTTTCAGTACTTGTTATTGTCCCAGTCCTTTTAAAACATCTATGCCATCTTCACTGTTGGTGTTAAGTGCCGTCTAGTTGTTTCTGACTCATGGCGGTTTCCAAGGAGCAGCTGGTGAGCTTGAACAGCCAACCTTGAGGTTCAAACTGCCCTTGCAGTCCAGCGCATTTACCCGCAGCGCCACACCAGAACTCCATCTTCATTAGTCCTTGGTTGTATGTTATTCTGTATTAGTTTAATGATCCTTCATTTGTAGCATTCTTATTTCTCTAATTACACTATACTGACCGTAGTATTCACAGTGTTGAGCACATTTTACTTTGCTTGTTGTTGTTAAGTGCCATCGAGTCAATTCTGACTCCTAGTGACCCTGTATAGGGTTTCTAAGGAGCAGCTGGTGGGTTTGAACCTCCGACCTTGTGGCTCACAGTTCAGTGCTGATCCTACAGTGCCAACCAGGAGTCTTTGCTTTGCTTAGGTTAATTGAACTGACTCCTTCAACATAACCAGGGCCTTAAAGTGGTTGGCTCTGGTTCAACTCCCTGCTGAGAACTTGCAATTCCACCTTAAATATACTGAGTCAGAATCTAACAAGGTTATCAAGTAGTTCTTAAGTATAAAAGGGGATTTCAAAACATTTGTGGAAACATTCCGTATCTTTTATCTTTGAATCCCCTCAAATGAAAGTAAGTAAAAGACTGTCGCTTTAAAATCATTTGTTGTTGCTAGTAGGTGCCATTGAGTCTGTTCTAACTCATAGTTACCCCATGCACAAAACTAAACATGTCTGATCCTGTGCCATCCTCACAATTGTTACATCTGAGGCCTCTGTTACTGCCACTGTGTCAGTCATCTTGCAGGGGTCTGCCTTGCTGTAGGATAAGCACTAGACCACAAACAAGGTTGGTTTGAACCACAAAGTCAGCAGTTCAAACTCACCAGCTGCTCCTCAGCTGAGAGATGAATTCTTTAGTTTTAAAACACATTAGTTAGGAGCTCCCTCTGACCCTGGTCCTTGCCCACGGACACACCTGGCAGCTCAGCTCCCCCAGACTCGTGCAGGTGTTAGATGCAGAAACTTATGTTTAAGTAAGAACTCAGGCCTCATTGGAGACATTCAAGAAAAGCTTGGACAACCACTATTCCAGAAAAGAAAAGAAACTCATGCATCAGAAGAGGTGACTAATAACCATACCAAAAGAATATGGCTGCACAAATACCAGAATCTAATCAGACAAAACAGCTCAAGGAGTCCTGCTTTGGCTGCCAGAGCTTCATTCTACTGAATATGATATTCCTGAAATCTCATGGATAGTCTTTGTGTCATTTAAAAATCTTTCTGTAAGCAATGCTCTGAACAGGTAGTCTCTTCTGGTTTTACTTCTCTTGTTGTGAAGTCTTTAACACAGTCCTAAAAGCAGGTTTCTGTAAGTTTATTGTAGGTACCAAGAAATTCCTTAAACTGTTTTATCTGACCAGATTCTGATATTTGTGTAGCCATATTCTTTCAGTATGGTTATTAGTCACCTAATAAATTCATCTCTCAGGCACACAGTCAGTTCAGCATATTATCCCACAGTGCCACAGCGAGACTCTGGCAAAAATACTGTTGTCACTAAGTGCAGTTGAGTTGGTTCTGACCTATAGTGACCCTGTATAGGGGTTCTGAGGAGCAGCTGGTGAGCTTGAACCACCAACCTTGTGGTTCAAAGCAACTTTGCAGTCCAGTGCATTAACCCATAGTGTAAAACTTCCTTTAACTTTTTTATCCCTTTCTTATTCTACCCCCAGTTTTGGTCCTCCAGATTCTCATTGTTCTCTATTTGTCTACTTTACCTACTCTCATCTGATTCTGCATCACAAAGTCTAATGTGTTTCATCAAGCATGACCTTCATAGCAGACTAGGCATTAAGCTGAGCTGAGCCAAAATCCTTAGCAGGCAAGGGGAAGAACAATCTAAAAAAACAAACATGAGTTTATATTTTTTATTTACTGCAAAGCTTCATGTATTAATTTTGTTTTATAACTCCCTTTTTATGGTAATTTCCCTATTATCTCTTTGAGGCATTAATAATACTTAAAATCATGCGAAAATCGTTCTATTATTTTCATTTTATTAGGATTAGCTTTCATCTCTCTTTATTCTTATGTTTTTTTGTTTTGTTTTCCTTTCCCTCATGTGTTTTACAAAACAAGTAATAAAATCAACATTTAGAAGCTGAATTCACATTAAAAAAACATATAAGTAATAGAATATCTTGAAAATGTCGGGTTCTAAATGAGAGTTTTCTCTCCCCTTTCTTTTTTTAAAAATATATATTTATTGTTTTTATTGTAGCAACAAATATATAACAGAACATTTGTCATCTCAGCCATTTTTACATGTACAATTCAGTCTCATCAACCACACTCTACCTGGTGCATAGCCATCACCACTATACGTGTCTAAATTTGTTTCTCTCTCACTCTCATTCTTTAATCCCTCTTTCCTTTCCTTTTTTTTTTTCCATTTGTAGGAAAGTTCCCAATGGTTTGTGTAAATGAGGAAATAAATATACATTATTTCTAGTACATGGGGGTAAAAAAAAGAACTTTCTTTTTTTCCCTCTTTCTTTTTTTTAACTGCCTTTCCCATCACACAAGTTAGCTCATGTCTACACTGTACTCAAGGAATAATTCTCCCATCCCTCCCACTCTAGTAACCATCATAGAATGTTTAACATAGAATGAAAACCTTTTCTTGCCTTTTAATAGTAGTGGCCAGTGTAATATCTATCCCTTTGCAACTGACGAATTCAGCATAATGTCCTCCAAGTTCTTCCATGATATGTGGCGTTCTGCAGATTTATCATTATTCTTCAATATTGGGAAATTTCCATTGTGTATGTACCAAAGTTTGTTCAACCATTTTCTACTGATGGGCATCAAGGCTGTCTCCTACTTTTTGCTATTGTGAATAATGCTGCAATGAACATGAGTGTGCATTTATGTATTTGTGTCACTGCTCTTATTTCTTGAGGATACCCAATAGGGAGATTGCTGGGTCATATGGTATTTCTATTTCTAACCTTCTGAGAAACAGTGGTCGCACCATTTTATAGTCCCACCGCCAGTAGAGGAGGGTCCCATACTTTTCATACCCTCTCAAACATTTTTTGTTTTCTTTTTTATTAAATTTTGATGTTAATGCTGGGGTAAGGTGATATCCAATTTGCATCTCTTTATTGGCTAATGCCAGTAGATCAAACATGCAATCAAGAAGTATTGATCATTACCGGTAACTGGAATGCAAAGGTTGGGAGCAAAGAGGAAGGATCAGTAGTTGGAAAATATGGCCTTGGTGATAACAATGATGCTGGTGATCGCATGATAGAATGCTGAAAAATCAATGATTAGTTCTTTAGATGGCATAAGAGACAGCTGTATACATGGACCTCACTAGATGGAATACACAGAAATCAAATTGACTACATCTGCGGAGGTGATGGATAAGCTCCCTATCATCAGTCAAAACAAGGTCAGGGGCAGATTTTGGAACAGACCATCAATTGCTCATATGCAAATTCAAACTGAAGCTGAAGAAAATGAAAAGTC
>NW_006408526.1:37110318-37119064 GCF_000296735.1 Chrysochloris asiatica | reverse complement strand
CTATGGGCAACATTGTAAAGTATGAGTATTCTTGAACACTTAATTGTGCTCATGAGCAATATGGATAAAGAGGCAGTTGTTCAAATAAACATGGGACTCGATGGCACCTAACAACCACAAAAACTGGTTAATACATAATGGCATGGTGCTGGATTGTTCACCAAAGCATCAGCAGTTCCAATCTACCAGCTGCTCATCAGAAACCCTATACGGGGTCGCTATGAGTTGGAACCAACTCTAGCACACAGCAGCAACAAAGACTAATGATTGTGAGTATTTCTTCATATGTTTGTTAGTCTTTTGTATGTATTCATTATCAAAGTGTCTGTTCATGTCCTCTGCCCATTTTTAATTGGATTATTCGCCTTTTTCTTGTTGAGGTGTTGAAATGTTCTATAAAGTTTAGATTGTAGCCCCTTGTTTGATATGCCATTGCCAATTTTTTTCGAGTCTGTGGGTTCTTTTTTTCAGTCTTTTGGTGAAATCTTTTGATGTACAGGGCTAATTTTAGGAAGTCCCTGTCATCTATTTTGTCTTCTGCTGTTTTTTGTGGTTACAATTCCATTTAGGTCTTTAATCCACACTGAATTTGGTTTTGTATATGGTATAAGATATGGGTTTTCTTTCATTCTTCTATAAATGGATTTCCAGTTTTGACTGCACCATTTAATGTGATTTTGCCCTTTGTCAAAGATCAACTAACTGAATGTAGGTGGATAGATTGCCTTCGGTGTTCTCAATTCTGTTCTATCTATGTGTCTCTAGTTATAACAGTACCAAGCTGCCTTGACTACTGTAGCTGTGTTTTGAGATCATGAAGTAAGAGACCACCTGGTTTCTTTTTTAGTAATGTTTTGCTTATCCAGGGTCTCTTTCCTTTTCATACAAAGTTGGTGATTAGTTTTTCTATCTTTTAAAAGAATGGTGTTGGGATGTAATTGTGATTGATTTTATCTTTAGATTGCTTTAGGTAGTGTTGACATTTTCACAATATTAAATATTCTTATCCATGATCATGGTGTATTCGCCCATTTTTGCAGGTCTCCTTTTGTTTCTTGAATCAGTATTTTATAGTTTTCTTTGGATAGGTTTTTATTTCTCTGGTTTTATTTATTCCTCAGTGTTTCATATTTTGGGTGGCTGTAGCAAATAGTATTGTTTTCCTGATATCTGTTTTGTTGTTGTTGTGAAGTGCCATTGAGTTGATTCCGACCCATAGCAACCCTGTATAGGGTTTCCAAGGAGCAGCTGGTGAACTTGAACCACTGACTTTTCAGTTCAAATGACTTTACAGTCTGATGCATTAGCCCACTGTGCCACACCAGGACTCTGGCAGTGTAGTGGTTATGAATCGGGCTGTGAACCGCAAGGTCAGCAGTTCAAAATTACCAGCTGTTCCATGGGAGAAAGATGAGGCTTTCTGCTCCCATAAAGATTTACAGTCTTGGAAACCCTGTACAGGGTCTCTATGAGTCGGAACCAACTGCATGACACATAACCACCAACCTATATATCGATATGCAATAAATATTTGTTAAATGAATAAATACATTGATCTTGATTTTGATAGCAGCTATGCCCTTTGGATTTAAACATAATTTGTCTTTCATTGCTAAGTTTGGAATAAAAAGGACTTTTAAAAGGTGAACTCACTATCATTTTGACCACAGGTTGCCCTGAGTAAATATGTTAAGGGTTACTATACTTAGAAAGGATGGCATGCTAACCTTAACATAGTAAACAAGAGCAGAGATTTAGGAAAGGGAAAGTCTCCATGACTCATTGTTAAGTGCCATCAAGTCGGTTGTGACTCATAGTGACCCTGTATAGAGTTTCTGAGGAACAGCTGGTGGGTTTGAACTGCCAACCTTGCGATTAACAGTCTAGTACTTATTCTACAGTGCCACACCACGACTCCATGACTCGTTGTTGTTGTGAAGTGCCGTCAAGTCGATTCCGACCCATAGTGACCCTGTATAGGGTTTCTGAGGAGCAGCTGGTGAACTTGAGTCACCGACCTTGCAGGTCAAATGGCTTTGCAGTCTGGCACATTATTCCACAGTGCCACACCAGGACTCCCCATGACTCATTGGTGGTGGTTATGTGCTGTGGAGTCGGTTCCGACCCATAGCAACCCTGTACAGGGTTTCCGAGGCTGTAAATCTTTACGGGAGCAGAAAGCCTCATCTTTCTTTCGAACTGCTGACCTTGGTAACCACTATGCTACCAAAGCCCCATGACTCATTAGGCACATTGACATACACTAAAGCATAAGATCGTAGGAGTTGCA
Source organism: Chrysochloris asiatica (assembly GCF_000296735.1). NCBI lineage: Eukaryota > Metazoa > Chordata > Mammalia > Afrosoricida > Chrysochloridae > Chrysochloris > Chrysochloris asiatica. The sequence continues at coordinate 37,116,774 of NW_006408526.1, read as the reverse complement.
AAGGAACATAGAGATCATCTGGGGCAAACTCTATAACATTTCTGAGGGCTGCTCATCTGGTGATTTGAATATTTACCAGTTAACTAATCATAAATATTAGGAGCAGAAATTCTTCAGGTTGGGCCAACAAAACATGTCTTAGAAATTAGTTTGCAAGAAAATCCACTTCTATATCATGGCAATTGTATACTCTTGAATTTTCTTGGAGTCAGGCAAAATACCCCTGGCTTCTTTGCCAGCCCCTCAAAATCCCACACCCATCAGTGCTGTGTCAAAACTGACTCAGAGACATGATAGGACAGATTAGAACTGCCCCACAGGATTTCCTAGACTGTAATCTCTATGGATGCAGTTGTTTACATCTTTCTCCTGTGGAGCAACTGGTGGGTTTGAACCACAGAACTTTGGGTTAGCAACCAAGTGCTTTAACCATGGAATCACTAGGAATCATTAAAAGTAGCCATGTTGTTGTTAAGTGCCATGGAATCGGTTCTGACTCATAGCGACCCTGTATAGGTTAATACGTGGGTGTGTTCCAATAAAGCTTTATTTACAAAAACAGGCAGGGACTTGGATTTGGTCAGTAATATGCCATCTAGTTTTCACATGAGTTAGATTCTGATCAGCTTGGCTGACTCTCTGTATACTTGCTTGTCTCCCTCTTTGTTCTTACTGTGAAGTACCCATTGAGTTGGTTCCTACTCATAGTGACCCTGTCTAGGGTTTCTGAGGAGTGGCTGGTGAGTTTGAACCACCTATGTTGTGGTTCAAACTGACCTTGCAGTCCAGAGATTAACCTACAAGATGTCCCTTTCTATATCGGTCTTAAAATGTGTCTTCCACATTTGAGGACAACAATCCAGATGAAGGTGGCCAAAGCATAGTCCAATAGGCTTCTTACTTCTCATAAGAGCACTGGTAATGGAAAATAGCACACTGCAGTGGATTAGAATACAGACTAGTAGGCAGCAGAGAATACCAGCTTTGCCACATACAAGCTGGGTGAACTTGAGCAATTGTATCGTGTTTTGAGCCTTGGCTTCTGTCAGTAATGCAAACCTTGCAGTACTGTCTTGAAGACGGGTTAATGCATGTAATGTGCTTAGTACAAGACAAGGCATTCAGGAAAATTAGTTGTTATGACGGCTGCAGAAGCTGCTAATTTCTATTGTGACTGGGCTTTCTGACCTTACAGGGAAGTAAAAAGGAAAATTCCACTCAGTTTAAAATTAGGTTATGGCAGAGAGCTTCCGCCTCGTTCACATTGCTTCCCACTCTACCCTCTGTGCTTCCACCTGTTACCCAGTTAACATGTGATAATGCTGAACACCTGCACAGAAGCCCCAGCGGGATCCTGGGCAGGACTCTCATTGCCACTTCACTAACCTAGAGTCCATTGCCAGGTTTTGCAGGTGTTTGCCAGTAGGGAGGCTTTAGGGTTTGCTGAGCTTTCCTGGGACAAGAAATTAATGCAGTAATTAATGCAAATAACTTTGCCGGAAGCTTCTCTCCTGGGTCTTAAGTGCTTCTGATTATCAAAAGGGATGATCTACACATTTCTTCAACTTTGAAAATATAAGTATGTGGTGAAGGGCTGCGAAGATTAACGGGAGTGGGGGAGTATGTGCTGGTAAGAAAAAGAGACGAGGGTGTAGGGCAGTGAGAAGCACATAATGAAAGAAGCAGTTTCCTTGTGTGTCCTAGGCAGTGAAAAGATAGTTCAAGGATATCTTTAAAATCTCACCTTTTCCCAAGTTTAAACTGAGGAAAATGAGGAGCTCTGGCAGTGTCATTGCTGTTAACTACCCTCTGGTTGGCCCCCAATTCCAGGTAGCCCCCAGCATAGTAGAATTGGACCTTTGTGATTCATAGGGTTTTCATTAGCTGATTTTCAAAGCGTATATGTTTTACTGGGTTTTAGGGAAAAGTTTTCACAACAAATTAAGTCTCCATTTGACATTTTTTACACAAATTGTTCAGTGACAATTAAATTGTTCACAATGTGTCAACATCCTAATTGTGTTCTGTTTGTTCCATTTTCAGTAGTCTGGTTTCCCTGCCTCCTTACCTTATCATCCTTGCTTAAAAGTAAATGTTGACCTTTTCATCTCATCTCATCTAGATGATCTTCTTTTGTTTTTGTTTTTTAAGGTTTTATTGTGAATTGGGTGGTGGTTTACATGGGAGAACATCAGCTTTACATTCATCCTACTGTATTTTGTTTCATTGCAATGATTACAATCCCCTCTATGCACCATCATTCAACGGGATTTGCTTCCAATCCCTCTGGTTTGTTTTTTTTTGTTGTTGTTATTTTGGATATAAACCAAAGCACTGAAGAATATACCATTCAAACAACCAAAGGGCACACCCCACAAGCCCACTCCCTGGGCATCAGTACTCAGCCCCTCTCACTCCCTGAGTCCAGAGTCCCCAGCCACTCCATCTCTCCATGACATCTAGATGATCTTTTTTTTTCTTTATTTTTATTTTTTTAAATGTTTTGTTGTGAATTAAGTGATAGTTTACATGGGAGAACATTAGTTTTACATTCATCCTATCGTATATCATTTCATTGTCACGGTTACAATCTCCTCCATGCATCATCAACCAACTAAAGGGTATACCTGGCAAGCCTGCTCCCCCCCAGCTCCCGGTTGTCAGCATACAGCTCCTCTCCCTCTCTGGGTCTAGAGTCCCCAGCTGCTCCATCTCTCTACATCATCATCTCTGCCTCCATTTCTGGTGTCACTGCTTCTCTGGGTAGGGTCCCGCTCTCCACTCTTCTCCCTTGATGGTCCCAGGGACCTCCGCTCCTAGACTGCAAAGTCAATCACGCCCCTCCTTTTGCTACAAAATGTCTACCTTTACATTTCCAACTCTCACAGTCAGTCCTGATAACAATTATTCACTATTTGTGCCACATGAGTGCTATCCCCATCTCCTTTCATCAGCCCCGCCCAGACAGATTGGATACTAAGTGAAGATTCTACCTTCCTCTAAACCCTCTGGATCTAGGTTCCATCTTGAAACCTTATAAGCTAGTCACTTCTTGCCTTTGTAGCCCCCCATTTTGGGTAGCCAATGTCCAAGTTGTCCATCCCTGTCTACTCTGTGTATATAGGGGGTGGGAATGATCCTTGCTGTAAAGGTTTGTTCCCTCTTTTGAGCTACTGCATCCCTAGGTGTCGGTCAAGTCTAGATTATCTTTTAATGGAGCATCACACTCATGGTGTTTATTCTTTATTTTGTGTGCCAATGTGCTCTTTCTCTAAAAAAAAGGTGGCCTCAGAAGATAATTTTGGTTCAAGATTAAAAGAGGATCTCAGCGTGATAGGCTCAGGGAGTCATTTAGTCTCAACTAGTCTAGGAAGTATAAACTTTTTCAGAATTAGAATTTTGTCTGCATTTTTTTCCCATTCTATCAGGGTCCATCTATTCTGGTCTCAGGCTGGAAGACACCATAGTTTATGTAGGCAATCAGCTCTATAGAAGAGTTTCTTCTCTGAGATTTTGGTTTCCTTCTTTCTCTTTTGTTCCTGATGAATAGAGACTAGTTAGTTAGAAGGCTGCTAGCAACTTTTTAAGATCTCAATGTTACTTACCTTACTTGGATGCAAACATGGACTTCATGAACTATGTAAAGCCATTGACAGAGTTGTCTCATACCACTAAACTCCTAAGTCTTCAAACTCAGAAAATCAGTCTTGCAAGGCATTTGGTTATGTTTCAGAAATATCAATAATTATGTCTTTATGAAGATATATCCCTTTACATACATCTATCTGTATATAGATGTGAACACCCATATCTATATGAGAATGAGGAAAAAATTATCCACACTCTGGTTATATTAGAACACCCATCCACATCCATGGTTGATGACAATGTTGAGCATGCATGTGAAATGATTCTGTTGGCTAGACGAGTGATGGAAGATTGTGTGGCAAATAATTTGCAAATCAGTCATGGCTCTGCCTATGAAATAATGCATGGAAGAACTGGGTGTTCCAAAATGGGCGGGGGGGGGGGGGGAGGCTACAAAGGCAAGAAGTGACTGGCTTACAAGCTTTCAAGAGGGATCCTAGATCCAGAGGGCATGGAGGAAGGTAGAATCTCCAGTGAGTAGTATCCAATCTGTCTAGGCAGGGCTGATGAAATGAAATGCAGATAGGTCTATTGTGATACAATAGTGAATAATTATTAAATTGTTATCAGGACTGATTGGGTTAGAAATGTAAAGGTAGATGTTTTATAGCAAGGAGGGGAGTGATTGGCTTTTTGGTCTGGGAGTGGAGGTCTCTGGGACCATCAAGGGAGAAGAGCAGAGAGCGGGACCCTACCCAGAGAAGTAGTGACACCAGAGATGGAGGCAGAGATGATGATGTAGAGAGATGGAGCGGCTGGGGACTTTAGATCCAGAGAGGGAGAGGGGCTGTGTGCTGATGACCGGGGAACAGGATTGTAGGGTATACCCTTTGGTTGGTTGATGATGCATGGAAGGGATTGTAACCATGACAATGAAATTATATATGACAGAATGAATGTAAAACTACTATTCTCCCATGTAAACTATCACATAATTCACAATAAAACATTAAAAAAAAAAAAAAAAGAATTGGGTATTGAAAATTTACATGAGATGGGTACCGAAACAATTCATGGATGAGCATAAACAAAAGTATTTGGACATTTGAAAACAAAATGTGGAACAATATTTGAAGGAAGATAAAAGTTTTTTTAAAAAAATAATCCGATACTGGTGATTAGACATGGATTAATCTCTACGAGCTTGAGAGCAAATGTCAAAGTATAGAAACATCCTCAACTGCCAACCAAAAAAAAAGTTCAAAAATCAACCGTCATGAGGACTCTAGACTCATGGAAAGAGAAAGGCTGTGTGCCGCTGGGGAGAAGACTAACTTGCAAAAGGTGACATTTGGTTGTTTAAACAATTATATATTCCTGTGTGTTTTGTGGACATAAAACAAAAAAAAAAAATACGAGGGAATAGAGGTAAATACTGTTAATTGATGATACATGGAGGGGATTGTAATCACTGCAATGAAACAAAATACGACTGGTTGACTGTAAAACCGATTTTCTGCCATGTAAACTATCACGCAATTCACAATGAAAGCTTTAGAAAAAAAAAAAAAAAAAGTCAACCATCAACTGGAAAATTGATGCTTACAGTTTTCTGGAATTCTCAAGGGCCAGTATTGGAACACTATCAGGGAAAGAGGTTCAACAATCAACAGTGCTCCTTACAGTGAGATGCTCACTGAAGAGCTGTAGCCTAAACTTTGGATTAAATGCAGAGGACTATTATCCAAGAACACTGTGATCTTGTATGACATTGTGATCTTGCATGACAATGCATGCCCACACACCTCTGTGCACACTCTTAACACTCCATAAAAACTTCATTTTGAGGTGTTAAAGCATCATCCCTATAGTCCTGAACTTGCCCCATTGGACTTTTACCTGTTTGGTCTGAAAGCAGTCCTTGGAAGATGAAGATTCACCTTTGATGAAGAAGTGATGACAGTGCATCAATGGCTCACAGCTCAGCCTAAAATAATTTTTAATAAGGGAATATGAAAGCTTATTGAACATATGGACAAAGTGTATTGAAAAGCAAGGGGATTTATGTCAGAGAATGTTGTATTTGTCTCTTCTAAAAGTTGATTGAAATAAATTCTGCAGCCAGAGTGTGGATAATTTTTTTTATTTTTAAGTTTTTTTATTGTGACTTGTGTAAAGGTTTATAAAGCAGATCATCAGTTTTACATTCAACAAATCATATACTTCATTTCATTACAATGATGATAATCCCCTCCATGTATGAGCAGAGAACAGTATTTGCCTCTATTCACTTTAACTCTTGTATTCCTCCCCCTGTCTCCCACTACCTTCATTCTTCCTCATAGTTTTCTTCTTCTTTTTTTTTTTTTTTTTAAAGCTTTTTATTGTGGATTGAGTGAAAGTTTACAGGGCAGATCATCAGTTTTACATTCAACAAATCATACACCTTGTTTCATTACAATGATTTTAATCCCCTCCATGTACTATCAGTTACCAGTGTTTCTCTCTATTCACTTCAGCTTTTTAAAAAACAACCCTCACGCATATATAATAATTTACACCTCTAAAGGGCACTTTCTGCAAGTCAGCCTGCTGACCACCAGCTCTCAGTCTCTCTCTTCCCATGAATCTAGAGTCCTCAGTTGCTCCCCCTCCATGTCCCCATCTCTGCCTCCGTCTCTGGTGTTGCTGCGTCTCTGGGTGAAGTCCCACATTCTGCTTGTGGTCTTCTCCCTTGATGGTCCTAGGGTCCTCCGTTTCTGGACTGCAAGATTAACCACTTCCCTGTTTTTGTTAGAAAACTTCTACCTTTACAATTGTGACAGTCACAATTAGTCATGATGACAATTATTCACTATTGAATCATAC
>NW_006408526.1:37089137-37109717 GCF_000296735.1 Chrysochloris asiatica | reverse complement strand
CATTTCTTCATTGCTGCCTTTCCCCCTCTTCCATTCACCAGTAGACCAATGTGGTCACCAGCAAGCTTACATGCCTGCTCATGTCTTCCCTGTGAGTTTCAGTCTTAGTGGGGAGTTTGTCCTGAAGGAGCTTGATTGTTTGCCTTAATAGCTTCCTGGCAAACAGCTTGCTTATTCTTGTAGTAGCCAATCATATTGCCATTTTTGTTTTGGGTTTTTCTGATACTCCTTCTTTGAAGATATATCTTCTTTTGCTCTAGCTGTTCCAGGCTGGTCTGCTTGTCCTTGCTAGTGGGAATGTCCCACCTCAGAAGGTTCTGGATGGGACTCAGGATTCTACCTAAGGTCCTATACTCTGTAAAGTCTTTGCAAGAGGTCTATTTCACTGTGCAAGTTCTAGAACCCCTTTTAGGTATTCCAATCATTTATAAGTTGAAGATGGGCTTACAAATTTTCTGTAATCATGTTTCCCACTCAAGTGTCTATTTTACAATAGTAGGCAAGGGAAACCAATATTCATAAGATAGTCAAGCATTTTAGTATTATTTTCCCTCTTCAAACTATGCCTAGATCCAGCCCTGTTGTTCCAAGGTTTCGCATGCATCACTATTTACCTCTGTCCCACTTAGGCCATGCAAACCTGTTTCAGTGTTCCCTATCAATCTTGTTCTTCCACCTCCTCCCTCTTCTTGTACTACCCATTCCAACCCCACTGTTGTGGTTATTTTATATTCCATTAACTCTTCCCTCAGTTTAAGACAGTCTATTTTATCCTATAATCTACCTGACCTTCTCACCACCTGAATCTCTGTTCCTCTGTGTTTAACTTCTTTCACATTGTAATTGTTTTGATCATAGACTGACCTCCCAGATCCTCTGTTCTTATAATTTTAGTCTGTTCTTGACAATTCTATATGTCGATTGAGTTCAGGGTGATGCTGTCAGGTACGTCATTCTCTGATTGTTGTCTGTTCTTGTTGGTTCTCAGTCCACAGAACTTCCTTTAGGATGTTTTTCATCCTACAGCAGGGTTGGCTTTGGCAAAATCCCTTAGCTTCTGTTTATCCTGGAATGTTTTGATTACACCATTGTATTTGATTGACAGCTTTGCTGGGTAGAGGATTCTTGGCTGGAAGTTTTTTTGTTTCAGGGTTTTATATATGTCTCCCCATTGCCTTCTTGCCTGCATGGTTTCTGTTGAGAGATCCGAGCTTAATCTGATTTGCTTGCCTTTCTGTGTGTTACACTTCTCTTTTCCCTAGCTGCTTTCAGGATTCTGTCCTTATCTTTGATTTTGGAGAGCTTGATTATTATATTTCTTGGTGATTGTTTTTTAGGGTCTATCCTTCTTGGGGTTTGTTGAGCTTCTTGAATGCTCATCTTTTCACTTTTCAGGATGTTAGAGAAATATTCTTCCAGCAGTTCCTCAACTATTTCCTCTGTGGACTTGTGTGATTCTTCCTGTTCCAGAATGCCAATAATTCTTTAGTTATTCCTCTTCATGTTGTCCAACATGAATCTTAGGCCTTCTTCAGATTTTTTTATCCATTTTTCTGCTTGCTTTTCTATCTTAGTAGTGTTGAGAGATTATCTTCTAGCTCACTAGTTGTAGCTTCTATTTCTTCAGTTCTACTCCTTTGCCCTTTCAGTGTATTGTCCATTTCTGATAGTCTATTATTAACCATTTGGACCTTTTTCTTTAGGTTTTGAATAGTTTCCAATACTTTATTTTCCAATATGATTGTTCCTGTAGCATTTTCCTGACTTCTTCCTTATTTTTCTCAACTCCATTGTATAGTGTTTTGATACATTTTACAATCATTTTTCTGAATTCCTTCTCAGGCATTTCCAAAGCTTGCCCATCTTCCATTATAGAGTGTAGGTCTACTTCCAGATCATTTGCCTCAGTCACTTTATCTCGTTTCTGGACATGTGCTGATATGGTCATCTGTTTCTGTTTTGGGTCATATTCAGGATTTATCTGAAGCCTTAATACTTAGATGGGTGTGTATTTTGTTTTTTTTTTTTAAAAGAAATTTCAAGATGCCACTGTTGGTCGTTTTGACGTAACTTGGATTTAATTTTCAGCCTATTTCCTTTTTAGTCTGCCTGTCCCACTCCACAATCCCCATTCAGGCCTTTTTCCTTTTTCCTATGGCTGGCTGTGCCTGTTTTGCACTGCCGTTTGGTTTGAAGTAGAAACTGTCTCTTGAAATTTCGAGATCTGTGTGCATGTGTAGTAGAATCCTCCAGGGGTGGGGGTGGTTGTCCACTTGCTCAGGCACCCCCCTCTAGTCACCAGAATGGAGGTGTGCAGAGACCAATGAATAGATGCAAAAAAACCCAAAAAAAACAACCAATGTCTACACCTTTATCTCCGTGGTTCTGTCAGGCACCCATGGCAGCTCTGATCCTTCCCTGGCTTCGTCTCGTCCAAGATGGTGGCTCCAGGAGCAGCTGAACATCTTGAATTAGAAAGCAATGGACTTCTTACTTCTGCTACCAATTCCCCTATCTGTAAGCTTTCCAACCTTCTAAATATTCCTTTATATGTGGTTCAGAGTTCTGGCACCATCCCCTGAGCCTGCTTGGTCTGATATTCTGTGTTGTTGCTGATGGAACTCCTCACTGAATTTCCACCTGATCTGCCATCTTGTTTGTTCTCCATGTGGATAATTTTTTATGCACCCTCATATATTCCTACATTATATATATGTGACTTTACACTTGATTTTTGCTTATTATTGGAGTTGTTACCAAATTATCTACATCATACTTTTTAGAACAAACATCTTTCTCTCCTGAGCACTTCTTAGGGACATCATTTACTTTGGCCAAGTTGTGCTCATTACACCTACATTTGGTGCCACTTCCCCACAAATATAATTATTGACAATCTAGACAATGATCTACTTCATCCATCCCTGGTGACCATCGATGAACATTTTCTTTCTTTATATATATATATATATATATAGGCTTCAAAAACTTGTGAAAAAAATTGCATTATCTTTCAATTACTTTTCTCATGAATTGCTTGAAGTCATCACATATAGCCATTCTTGTCTTCTTATAAAAATGGGTTCATACATATTTGTCCTTATGTGATTGACTAAGACCATAGAAGAATTGAAGCATTTGAATTATGGTGTTGGCAAAGAATTTTGAAAGTACTATGGACTGTCAGAAGAACAAACAAATCTGCCTTGGAAGAAGTACAGCCAGAATGCTCCTTAAAAGCAAGGATGGTGAGACTTTGGCTCCTGTACTTTGGACATATTATCAGAAAGGAACATTCCCTGGAAAAGGACATCATTCTTGGAAAAGTGGTGAGTCTGTGAAAGAGAGGAAGACTCCCAATGAAATGGATTGACACAGTGCAGTAACAGTGGGCTCAAACATAACAATAGTTGTGAGAATTACACAGGTCTGGACAGTGTTCATTCTGTTGTGCATAAGGACACTATAAGTTGGAACTGACTTGATGACTTCTAACAACAAAAACAGTTTGACTTCGTTTTGTGTCCTCCAGGTTCATCCATGCTGTAATGTATTTTGAGGCCTCATCTTTGTTCTTTATGGCTGCATAGCATGTATGTATCTACCACATTTTACTTGACCATTCATCCGCTGGTGGGCATGTAGGTTGCTTCCTTTGTTGGACTATTGTGAGTAATGCTCCAATGAACATAGGTAAGTAGATGCCTGCCTGTGTCTTTTTTTTTTTTATTAATTCTCTATGGTATATACAGGGCATGCAGTAGCTCTGTACAATAAGCACTAGATTACCAACCAAAAGTTTGGAGATTCACGCCCACCAGACACTCCTCTGGAGAATGATAAGGCTTTCTGGTCTCACAAAGATATGTTGTTGTTGTTGTTGTTGTTGTTGTTGTTGTTGTTGTTGTTAGTTGCCATTGAGTCAGTACCGACCCATAGCAGCCTTATGCACAGCAGAACGAAACATTGCCTGATCCTGGCAAACCTGTTGAATCCATCGATGTTGCCACTTGGCCAATCCATTTCATTGGGGGTCTTCCTCTTTTGCTCTGACCTTCCACCTTACCAAACATGATAGACTTCTCCAGCGACTGGTCCCTCCTGACAAGATATTCAAATTATGAAAGATGAAGAAGTTTGGCCATCTTGGCCTTCAAGGAACACTCTGGCTGCACTTCTTTCAAAATGCATCTACTGGTTCTTTTGGCAGCCCATGGCACTTTCAGTATACTCTCCCAACACTACAACTCAAAAACATCAATTCTTCTACGGTCTTCCTTATTTACTGTTCAGCTTTCACATGCATATGAGGCTATTGAAAATACCATGGCTTGGGTCAGGTGCACCATAGTCCTCATGCTGACATCTTTGCTCTTCAACACTTGAAAAAGGTCTTGTGCAGCAGATTTGCCTAATGCAATACGTCTTTTGATTTCTTGACTGCTGCATCCATGAGTGTTCATAGTTGATTCAAGAAGAATAAAGTCCTTGACAACTTCAATCTTTTCTCTGTTTATAAGAATATTGTTTATTGGTCCAGTGGTAAGGATTTTTGCTTTCTATACATTGAGATGTAATACATACTGAAGGTTGTGCTCTTTGATCTTCACCAGTAAATGTTTAAAGTCCTCTTCACTTTCAGCAAATAAGATTGTATCATATGCATATCGCAGGTTGTTAATGAGTCTTCCTCCAATCCCAATGCCACGTTTTTCTTCATAGAACCCAGCTTCTCAGATTATTTGCTCAGCATACAGGTTGAATAAATATGGTGAAAGAATATAACCGTGTCGCACACCTTTTAAAATTTAAACCATTCAGTGTTTCCATGTTCTGTTCAAACAACTGCCTCTGTGTCCAGGTACAGATTCCTCATGAACACAATTAAGTGTTCTGGAATACTCATACTTTGCAATGTTGTCCATAGCTTGTCATGATCCACACAATCGAAAGCCTTTGCGTAGTCAATAAAGCACAGGTAAACATCTTTCTGATATTCTCTGCTTTCAGCCAAGATCCATAGGACATCAACAATGATATCTTTCATTCTACGGCCTCTTCTGAATCTGGCTTGAACCTCTGGAAGTTTCCTGTTAATGTATGATTGTAGCCGTTTCTGTATTAACTTTAACAAAACTTTACTTGCATGTGATATCAGAGATTGTCCAATGATTTCTGCATTCCATTGGGTCACCTCTCTTTGGAATGGGCACAAATATGGATCTCTTCCAATCAGTCGGCCAGATAGTTAGTTGTCTTCCAAATTTCTTGTCAGAGATGAGTGAGTGCCTCCTGTGCTGCCTCACTTTCATGAAAGATTTCAATTTTTATTCCATCAATTCCTGGTGTCTTGTTCTTTGCCAATTCCTTCAATACACCTTGGACTTCCTCCTTCAGTATCATTGGCTCTTGATCATATGTTGCCTCTTGACATGGTTGAACATGAACCATTTCCTTTTGATACAGTGACTCTGTGTATTCCTTCCATCTTCTCTTGATGCTTTCTGCATCATTCAATAATTTGCCCAGATACTCTTTCAATAACAAAAGTTGAGGCTTGAGTTTTTTTCTTCAGTTCACCAGCTTGAGAAATGCTGAGCATCTTCTTCCTTTTTGGTTTTCTGATTCCAGATCTTCACACATTTTGTTGTAATATTTGGCTTTATCTTCTCGAGCTGATCTTTGAAACTTTCTGTTCAGTTCTTGGACTTCCTCATTTCTTCCATTTGCTTTAGCATCTCTATGCTAGACAGCAAGTTTCAGTGTCTCTTCTGACATCCATTTCGATCTTTTCTTTCTTTCTTGTCTTCTCAATGACTTTTTGCTTTCTTCATGTATGATGTTCTTGATGTCATTCCATAACTCTATCACCAAGGCCATATTTTCCAACTGCTGATCCTTCCTCTTTGTTCCCAACCTTTGCATTCCAATCACCAGTAATGAGCAATACATCTTGATTACATTTTTGATTGATTTCAGATTGAAGTTGGTAGAATTTTTCTATGTCATTCTCACTGGCTTTAGTGGTTGGTGCGTAAATTTGAATAATACTGGTATTAACTAGTCTTCCCTGTAGGCACATGGATATTATCCTATTGCAGACAGCATTGTACCTCATGACTGATCTGGATATGTTCTTTTTGACAATGAATGCAATACCATTCCTCTTCAATTTGTCATTCCCAGCATAGTAAGTCATGTGGTTGTCAGATTCAAAATGGCCAATACCAGTCCATTTCAGCTCACTAATGCATAAGATATTGATGTTTATGCATTCCATTTCATTTTTGATAAGTTCCAATTTTCCCAGAGTCATACTTCATACATTCCATGTTCAGATTTTCAATGGATGTTTACAGCTGTTCCTCTTCATTTTGAGTTGTGCATCATCAACAAATGAAGGTCCCTCAGGCTTTTCTCCCACAGACTTTACTCCATTCGTGTCATCACGGTCAACTCTACTTTGAGGAGGCAGCTCTTCCCCAGTCGTATTTTGCGTGCTTTACAACCTGAGGGGCTCATTTTCCGGCACTATATCTGATAGTGTTTCTCTGCTATTCATAAGGTTTTCAGTGACTAAAGATTCGGAAGTAGGTCATCACTCTTTCTTCCTAGTCAGTCTTTGTCTGGAAGCTCATCTGAAACCTTCCACCATGGGTGACCCTGCTGGTATTAAAAATACTTTCATATTTTAAAAATAATTTAATAATTTAATAATCAAATAATTTCAGAATTACAGCAACTCACAAGCCACCACAGTACGAAAAACTGACAGAGGAGTGGTGGCCTTTGGTTTTAAGTGGAATCTGTCAGTTTAAAATTCAAGGAGATCTGTGCCCATGCATAGTAGAACCCTCCAGGGATGGTGGTGGGGTGTCCCCTCTAGTCACCAGAATGGAGGTGTGCAGAGAGCGAGAGACCAATGAACAGATACCAAAAACAAAAAACAAAAGAATGTCCACACCTGTGTCTCCGCGGTTCTGTCAGGCATTCATGGCTGTTCTGATCCTTCTTCCACTTGGTGTCTCCCAAGATGGCGGCTCTGGGAGCAGCTAAGCATCTTGAATTAGAAAGCAATGGGTTTCTTGATTCTGCTACAAATTCCCCTAGCTGTAAGCCTTCCAACCTTCTAAATATTCCTTTATATGTGGTTCAGAGTTCTAGCACCATTCCCTGAGCCTGCTTGCTCTGGTATTCTGTGTTGTTGCTAATGGAGCTCCTCACTGTAATGTCTACCCAATACGCCGACTTGTTTATTTACACAAAGATATCCAGCCTTAGAAATCCTATATGAGTCACTATGAGTTGGAACTAACTTAAGAGCACTTAACAACAACAACTACAAAGGATATATGCATAGAAGTAGGATTGTTGAAGTGTAAGCTATTTCTAGTTTTTGGAGGAATCACAATACCATTTTCCATAGTGGCTGTACCATTTTACAGTCTCACCAGCAATGGATAAGGGTCCCAATCTCCCCACATCCTTGCCAACATTTCTTGTTAACTGCTTTATTTAAGCAGTGACATATTAGCTGGGTTGAGATGGTTTTGCTTTATACCTCTCTAATGGAGTCCTGGTGTGGCACTGTAGGATAAGCACTAGACCACAAGGTTGATTTGAGCTGAAAGGTCAGTAGTTCAAACTCACCAACCGCTCCTTGGAAACACTATGTAGGGTCACTATGAATTGGAATTGACTCAATGATACTTAACAACAACAATAATGTCTGTCTAAGGAGTGCTGGTAGCATAGTGTATTCTGAGCTGGGCTATAAACTGGAAGGTCAGTAGTGCTAATCTACCAGTTGCTCCATGGGAGAAAGAGGAGGCTTCCTGCCCCTGTAAAGATTTATAGCCTCAGAAGCTCTCTACAGTGTCATTGTGAGTTGGAACCAGCTCAGGAGCACACAATCACCACAAACACCAATGACTGTCTAATACATGTCTCTAATGGATTGACACAGTGGCAGCAGCAATGGGCTCAATGGTAACTATTGTGAGGATGGCACAGGACTGGACAGTGTCTCATTCTGTTATGCACAGGATTGATATGACTCAGAACTGACTCAATAGCACCTAATTGTCCTGGTGTGGCTCTGTACAACAAGCACTAGGCAGCTAACAGCAAGGTTGGTAGATCAAACCCACCAGGCACTCCTTGTAAACCCTATACAGGATCACTATGAGTCAAAACTGGCTTAAGAACACTGAACAAAAACAAACAAAATGGCTTGTGAGGAAGCATGGTGGCTCTATAGAATAAGTACTGGACTTCAAATCACAAGGTCAGTGGTTTGACCCCACCAGTCCCTCTGAGGAAGAAAGATGAGATTTTCTGCTTCTGCAAAGATTTACAGCCTCAGAAACCCTATATAGGGTTACTGAGTTGGAACTGACTCAAGTTCAACAGCACTTAGCAACATTGATGGCTAAACATTGTGAGCATCTTTTTGTTTCTGTTTTCTTTTTTATAACTTTTCATTGTGAATTGTGTGAAGGTTTACAAAGAAGATCATCAGTTTTACATTCAACAAATCATATACTTTGCTTCATTACAATAATTGCAACCCCCTTTGTGTACCAACAATTAACAGTATTTATTTACCTCTAGTACTTTAACTAGTGCATTCCTCCCTACGACTCCTGCTACCTTCATCTTTCCTCTGCTAATCTCCCTCTTCTTGTATAATGCCTACCCTGTCACCCATGTTAGCACGTGCCTACCCTCTAACCTATTAATAATTTTTCCTCTCCCCTTTTAACCATCATAGATTGTTTCATTTATCCAGAAAACCTTTTTTTTTTAACTTTTTACAACATTGGTATCACACAGTATTTGTCTTTTTGTGATTAACTAATTTCACTCAGCTTAATGTCCTCCTCATTCATCCATGTTGTGAGGTGTTTCTCAGATTTATTGTTATTCTTCCATGTTAAGTAGTATCCCATTGTGTATATGTATCAAAGTTTGTTTAACCATTCTTCTGTTGATGGGCATTGAGGTTGTCTCCATCTTTTTGGTATGTCTCTCATAGACAGCATGTTGAAGGATTCTGACCGGTGCATTTAATCTACTTCAGAAGAATTCAGAAAAACACTACAACAACAAACACACAAAATAAATGAAAAATTTTAATTATTGTTCAGTTAGTTCTATTACCTTTTCTTCCTCATAAATGTTTTCTGGCTCTGCATCTTAGTCATTTGTCTGAACCATTCTCTCTTATTTCTTTGTGTGAACTAAAATTGTCTGTTGTCCCCAGGATATTGTAGGGTTGTCATATTTGTATTTAATTGATGATTGTATGTTGATGTGTTCGTAGGCTCTCACCAGCTGTCTCCTGTGGATGTAGTTAGAGAATGGAAGTGTGTATATCATTCTTCCAGAAAGCACTAAATCCACTTTTCTAACCTTTCCTCTGATGTTCAGGGTTGTAGGATTTTCATCTGTGTCTATATCATTGGGTCTCTCACATCTTTGTTGTAGAGGCTTCATGTAGTACATCTGCCTATTCTGTAATCTTCTTGGAAGTCCTCTGTTTTTTGCTTTTGTTTTTTCAAATGATTGTGAGCATCCATTGATTCATACACATTTTGTTTGGTGACAGTGATTTGCAATCTCCACAATGTAACAACACTCTTCCCACTTCCTCCCTGTGTTTCCTGCTTCCATTTGTCCTGCTTTCCTATTCCTTCCTGTTTTCTGGTTTTACCCCTGGGCAAAGGTTGCTCTTTTGACCTAATACAATTGAATGTGTACATTCCTAGTGTTTTTGTTTGCCTGTCTATTTTTTGGCTGAAAAATTGATCCATGGAAGTGAATTCAGTTCCAGACATGAAGGGTGATTAAGGGCATAGACTTGGGGATTTCACCAGTCTCGATCTGACCAATAAGCCTGGTGTTTTTATGATTTTTATATTTGTTCCACATTTTTCTCTCACTCTATCCAGGACCTCCTATTGTGATCCTTTTCAAAATGTATCCAGGAGCTATCTAGTTCTTCTTAATTTCAGGGTTGTGGAGGCTGAGGTTCACTTGGTCCATTATCCTCTGAGCTAATTGTTTCCATGTATCTTTGATTTTCGTCACTCCTCTTTGCTTCAGACACAGAGAGACCAGCAGTTGCACCTTAGATGGTCACTCATAAGCTTTCAAGACCTCAATTGCAACTCATAAGCATCTTTTCATGTGCCTATTGGCCTCCTAGATGTCCTCTTTGGAGAAGTGTCTGTTCGTGTCTTTTGTACACTTTTAAATTGGGTTTTCTTTATGACCTGTTGAATTTTCTATATATTTTAGATATTAGATGCTTGATGTTATTGTTAAATGCTATTGAGTCTGTTCCAACCAATAGCACCCCTGTATAGCATTTCTGAGGAACAGCTGGTGGGTTTGAACCACCAGCCTTGAGGTTAGCAGTCCAGTGCTTATCATACAGTATCACACCAGGATTCCCCTTAGTAGATATTCTATTCCCAAATATCCTTCCTAGTTTGTAAGCTGTCTGTTTACTTTTTGGAAAAAGTCTTTTGATGAACATAAGTATTTAATTTTTATGAGATTCCAATTATAGAAACTGTCTTCTGCTATTTGTGCATTTATAGTTATGTTTGTTAGCCTATTAAAAATAATTGCATCTAGTTTTCTCCTAGAAACTTTATATGTTTAAGTTTTAATATTCAGGTCTTTGATCCATTCTGAGTTGTTTTTTGTTCATTGTGTGAGATTTAGGTCTTGCTGAGTGACTAATTTTTAGTAATCTTTCTTCTTAACTTATCTTAATCTGGAAAATCCACTGAAATTTGCTCAGCATCATAGCAACATACAAGCTCTTCTGCCAGATTGGTGGTGGCTGCTCAGGAGGTGTGATGGCTGGAAATCAAACCTTGGTCTCCTTCATGGAAAGTGAGAATCACCACTGCCCTGACAACAATTTCATTACTTTCCCCATAAAATGTACCAGCAATTTAGGTCTGAGTGGCCCTCATGTGCCCCACATGGTACTATGCAGGTGTTATCATTGTTCTGTTTGATTCGCATATGTGTACCCTTGTCCTTGATGCATGGACTTCCTCATTTGATTGCATGCGGGGCAAAGGGTTCTAAATAAGAAGTTGCATCATAAATTCATGACCTGTATAACCTAAGGAGGAGATCTTCGAGCAGTGTTTCTTAAGTTATCACATGCACATGAACCATCTGGGTTCTTGTTAAAATACAGATTCAGATTCAGTGCATTTTGGGTGGGATCTGAGATTCTGCATTTTGACAAGCTCTCACGTGGTACCCAGGCTGCTGGATCACACTTGCATAGGAAGTATATAGACCAATTCCATTCTGAGTAAGTTTGAAGGACCACTGTTTCTAATACAGTGCTTGGACTTTATTGTTGCTGTCATTCAGTGCTTTTGAATCAATTCTGACTCTTAGTGACCTTATGTACAACAGAATGAAACACTGCCAGGTTCTGTGCCATCCTCACAATCATTGTTAAGTCGATTGCTGCCACTGTGCCAATCCATCCTGTTGAAGGACCTCCTCTTTTTTGCAGACTTTCCACTTTGCCTAGCATGGTATCCTCCAAGGACTGGTCTCTCATGGCATTGTGTCTGAAGTATGAGGGACAAAGTCTTGCCATCCTGGCTTCCAAGGAGCATTCTGGTTGTACTTCTTTCAATGAAGATTTGTTTGTTCTTCTAACAACCCATTGTATTTTGACATTCTCCAACACAATAACTCAAATGCATCAATTCTTCTACAGTTTTCCTTATTCATTGTCCAACTTTCACAGGCATATGAATGACTATTGAAAATACCATGGCTTGGGTCAGGTGCATGTTAGTCTTTGAGCTGACATCTTTATTCTTGAACACTTTAAAGAGGTCTTGTGCAACAAATAGGCAGAATGCAATACATCATTTGATTTCTTGACTGCTGTTTCCATGACTGTTGATGGTAGATCCAAGCAAAATGAAGTCTTTGACAATATCAGTCATTTCTCCATTTATCATGATATTATTGGTCGAGTGGTGAAGATTTTTGTTTTCTTTACACTGAGGTGCTGTCAATGCTGAAGACTGTAGGCTTTGATCTTCATCAGTAAGTATTTTTACTCCTCTTCATTTTCAGCATGTAAGATAGTATCATCTGCATATGACAGGTTGTTAATGAGTCTACCTCCAATTCTAATGCCACATTTTTCTTCATATAATCCAGGTTGTCAAATTATTTGTTCAGCATTCATATTAAATAAGTATGGTGAAAGAATACAACCCTAGCATACACTTTTCCTAATTTTAAATCACTCAGTGTTCCCTTGTTCTGTTTGAACGACTGCCTCATGTTCTATGTGCAAGATCCATATGAGCACACTTAAGTGTTCTAAAATACTCATTTTCCGCAATGTGGTCCATAGCATATTATGATCCACACAATTAAAAGCCTTTGCATAGTTAATAAAGCAGAGATAAACATTTTTCTGGTATTCTTTGCTTTCAGTCAAGATCCATCTGATGTCAGCAATGATATCTCTCATCCCATGTCTTCATCTGAATCAGGTTTGAACCTCTGGCAATTCCCTGTCAATGTAATGTTGCAGCCATTTTAAAATTATCTTCAGCAAAATTTTACTTGCATGTGATATTAATGATAATGTCCAATGATTTCTGCAATCCGTTGGGTCATCCCTCTTTGGAATAGTTACGAATATGGGTCTCTTACGATCAGTTGGCCAGGTAGCTGTCTTCCAAATGTCTTGGCAAAGTTGAGTGAATACCTCCAGTGCTGCTTCAGTTTATTGACAGATTTCAATTTGTATTCCATCAATTCCTGGAGCTTTATTCTTTACCAATGGTTCAGTGCGACTTGGACTTCTTCCTTGAGTATCATTGGCTCTTAATCATATGCTATCTTCTGAAATGGTTGAACATCATCCATTTCTTTTTGGTAAAGTGACTCAGTGTTCTCCTATCTTCTTTAGATGCTTTCTGTACCATTCAATAATATGCCCAAAGAATACTTCAATATTGCAAGTCAAGGCTGAATTATTTCCTCAGTTCTTTCAGCTTGAGAAATGCTGAGTGTGTTATTTCCTTTTGGTATTCTAATTCCAGATCTTTGCACATTTCATTGTTAATATTTGACCTTGTCTTCTCGAACTGCCCTTTGAAATTTTCTCTTCAGTTCTTTTTTCTCATCATTTCTCCCATTTGCTTCAGCATTTCTATGCTGGAAAGCAAGCCTCGGAATCTCTTCTGACATCCATTTTGCTAGTTTCTTTCTTTCTTTCCTTCTTAATGACCTTTTCCTTTTTTCCTGTATGATGTTCTTGATGTTATCCCACAATTCTTTGGGTTATTAGTATATAATGCATCAAATCTATTCTTCAGATGATGTCTAAATTCAGGGTCATATTTTAGCTCAACTCCAGTCTGAATTTTCATATGAGCAATTGATGGTCTGTTCCAGAGTCTGCCCCTGGCTTTATTTTGACTGATTGTATGAAGTTTTTCCTCAATTTCTTTCCTTAGATGTAGTCAATTTTATTTCTGTGTATTACATCAGTGATGTCTATGTGTATAATCATCTTTTATGTTGTTTAAAAATAGAATTTGTAATGAAGTGATTGGTCTTGCAAAGTTCTATCATGGGATCTCCAATGTCGTTTCCATCACCAACTACTGAACCTTCCTTTTTGTTTCTGACCTTTGCATTCCAATCACCAGGACTTATCAATATATTTGATTGCATGTTTGATCAGTTGGTAGAATTCTTTAATTTATCATGACTATCTTTAGTGTTTGGTACACAAATCTGAGTAAAAGTTGGATTGACTGGTCTGTCCAATAGGTGTGTAGATATTATCCTATTACTTGCAGCATAATACTTCAAGATATAGCTTAAAATGTTCTTTTTGATGACTGTGATGGCATTCCTCATTAGTTTGCTAGTTCTGGCATAGTAAATTATGTGATTGTCCGATTCAAAATGACTAATCCCTGTCCATTTCAGCTCACTAATGTGTAGAATATCGATCTTTATGTGTTCAATTTCATTTTTAACAACTTCCAATTTTTATAGATTTATGTTTTGTAAATTCCATTTTCTGCTTATTAATGGATATTTGCAGCTGTTTCTCCTCATGTTGAGTTGTGTCCCATCGGCAATTGAAGATCCTGAAAGCTTTACTCCATTTGTCACACTCAACTCTACTTTAAGGAGCCAGCTCTTCCCCAGTAAGAATTTGGGTACCTTCCAACCTGAGGGATTCATCTTCTGACATGATATCTGACAATATTGTTGTTGTTGTTAAGTGCTGTGGTGTTGATTCTGACTCATAGGGACCTTGTATAAGATACTCTTGTGCTATTCATCATGTTTCAATATTCAATACTCGGGTGCAATTCTTAAGGTTTTCTGTGGCTAAACATTCAAAAGTAGTCTGTCTCTCCTTTTCTGAATCTGTCTTATAGACAGCTAACAGAAGCTCAGCTGAAAGCTGTTGACCATAGGTGACCCTGCCAGCATTCATAACTTCCAGCATCACAGCAATGTGCAAGCCACCACAGGGTGACAAACTGTGGTAGTTATTATTACTTGTATAATAAAGTGTGGAAGCCCGTTGGTATATGAATGTTTAAGTGCTTGGCGACTAGCCGGGAGTTTGGTGATTCAAATCTACCCAGAGGTGTCTCCGAATAAAGGCCTGATGATCTACTCCCTAAAGGTTGTTGTTGTTAAGTGCCATCGAGCTGATTCCGACCCATAGCGAACCTGTATAGGGTTTCCGAGGAGCAGCTGGTGAGTTTGAACCACCGACCTTGCAGTTCAAATGGCTTTGCAGTCTGGCACATTAACTCACAGCACCACACCAGGACCCTAAAAACCATTGGAGCACAGTTCTGCTCTGATACACATGGGGTTACCATGAGTCAGAACTGACTTGATGACATTAGGTTTGGTTGTTTGTTTGTTTGTAATAAAGTGTGAGAGGCACATAAAGGTCAGTATTAGTGAACCCAGGGATTGTTTGTGCATTGAGCCTGCTCTCTGGGTGCTTAGTTCAACTCTGAACCTTCTATCAAAACCAATTACCATCCAGCTGATACTGACTCACGATGATCCCTTGAGTGTCAGAGTAGACCTGTTCTCCACAGGGTTTTCAATGACTTATTTCTTGGAAATAAATTGTAGGCCTTTCTTCCAAGGCATCTCTGAGTGGACTTAAACTTCCAATCTTTTGTTTAGCAGATGAGCGTGTTAACCTTTTGTACTACTCGGGGACTCCCTGAATGCTCCAGTGTAGTCGAATGTATAGTCATTGACCATGATCATGAGCTGGAACTTTATCTCCTTGTCTCATCCTAGTAAACCTAGTTCATCCTGGAAGAGTGCAACTGCTCATTCTGAGCCCTCAAATCAAGTGGTAGGCTCGTTTTCCTAATGGTAGAAACATGGTTCTGAACTAAAAATGACCAGGAGATAAAACTGAAAAACCAGAATTAAGTCTGCAAAGGCTGACAATTACTAGGTATGAGTTGGAAGTTCTTGGTCCTCCATCTTTCTGATCTATCCTTAAATAGATTTATGATAATTCTAAGATCATAAATCAAGATAGAATTTTGAGATAAAATACTGAAACATCACAAATCTGTAGAATAAAAGCCAAAGAATAAGACATTGCATATTTCTGTGTTTAAGTCCCAAATGAGTATCACGTATCTAAAGGTTTATATTAATAGAGACTGCTTTCTTATCTAAATATCATGGACTACAGTCTGACAAGATAAACAAGGGGACTTCACAAAGTTAGTGGAATAACTCCCTCATTTTTTAATTTCACATTTCCGTGAAATTTTTGAAACCCCCTCATACTATGGGGACACAGATGACACAGTTATCATCTGAAATATCTTAAGCACTGTTGGTAAATCCATAATTATGTCTCCTTTCTATTCATATGTAGGTTTCCCTGTTACCAAATGAAGCACAATTTCAAGGTCCACCAGGAGAAGCTTATTCATTTAAGGTTATAGGACTTGAGGGAGCCTGCAACTTTCTGAACTGCTGGCCTCTGCCTCTACTTGCACAGCTTTTCTGTGAGTCAGATCATGGGATCCTTGAATCTGAGAGCTGGAAGAATCCTCCAAGATTGTCCCATCCTTATATTCCAGATGAGTAGCTGGTAAGGCAGGCCAAGACCACACTGCTTGCTAATATGGAGCCTGGGATTCATGACTCTGAATCCCTAACCAGGGTTCCTTTCCTCCACCAGTTTGTTGTTCATCACTTGGCAAATGATAAGTGAGGTTTCTTCACTCTGGGTAGCTGTAATGGATTGAATTGTATAATACCCGCCCCCCAGGCATGTGTCAATTTGGTTGGGCCATGGTGCTTAGCAGTTTGGTGGTTATGTAATGCTGTAATCATCCCTCATGATGTGATCTGATGTGATCAGACAAATAGTTGTAGAGGGTCAGGGGAGTTTCCTGAGGTATGGCCTGTGTCCCCTTTGATCTCATAAAAGGAGAGATAAGTGAGCAGAAAATGAGGGACCTGATTCCACTAAGGAAGAAGAGCTGGGAGCAGAGCACAGCCTTTGGATCCAGGGTCCTTGTGCTGAGAACCTACTTCACCCAAGTAAATTATGTCTTGATGTCAAGACATAAGTAGCTCTCTGTTGGGTCAGAAGGTGGTGCTAGCCAGGGAGTGGCTATAGCTTATCAGGGACCCTTTCCTTCCAGCCAAGGGCAATTTGGTGGTTCCAAGGGAAACCAGGGAATGCTGTCATTGCTATGCACACCGCCATGTGAGAATGATGTCACACTGTTATATAACCTGTGGATCATATTTGGTAAGATGCCCTCTTTGTTCTTTAGTAATACATAAGGAGTTTCCCCCATGTGAGGGGAGGGAAAATGGAGAGACACAGAAGGAAGAATGGAACAGGCACAGAAGGGAGAACAGAGACCCACACAGAACAGAGGGAAAAGAAAGACAGAGATGAGAGAAAGCACGAGAGAGCCCTGAGAGCTAAAGAGATGAAGAACAAGAGACTACCTGAGACCTCTTCCCCTGCACTGACTGCTCTTTTACTGAATAAAGGAATGAGCCATCTCCCCACCATACCTCTGGTGTTCTTTTGGCTGCCTGGCCCAGTGAACCTGTTGAGGCGGGGTGCTGAGAAACTCCCACTCTCCCTTGCACTCACCAAGGAACACTGAGCCCACAGATGTTGAAGGGAGACACAGATCTTCCTCCAGACCTCCCCGAGAGAGGTTGCTGTGCTCTAGAGCGGGTGCTCTACATTCAGCCCTCTACTCTCCTAAACTGTGAGAGAATAAACTTCTGTTTGTTAAAGCACCCACTTGTGGTATTTCTATTATAACAGCACTAGATAACTAAGACAGTAATTGATTATGTTTGAAAGCAAACGGCCTTGGTTGACTTTATGACTATTTCCAAGAACACCCAATCACTCAGGCTAATGAATTACGTTCCAATGAAAAGCTTGTGGCATTATCTTCAGGGAAGCTAGCCAGATTCTCTGGGAAGAGAGGCAGAGATGGAGTAGAGCACTAGCAGAATTTGTCATATGGACAGAGGCTGTGGATGCTAGACTACTCGGAAGTCATCACTGCTTCCTGGTCTGTGGGCATTGTTGCAGGCAAATGTATCTATTACTGCAAATAACAGAAATACTGTTATTGTTATTGGTATTAAGTGGTGTTGAGTCAGTTCCCACTCATGGCGACCCTACAAAATGTTTCCAAGGCTGCAAATCTTTGCAGTAGCAGAAAGTCTAATCCCCCCCAACCCCCCCCCCCCCCCCATGGAGTGGTTGGTAGGCTCAAACCACGGACCTTGTGGTTCACAGTCCAGGGTTTATACTACAGATCCATCACACTCACAGTGAGTTAGTATTAGATATTAATAACAATGATAGTAGTCAGTTAAGTATTTCAATTTTAACTTTTTTAAGCATTTTCATAGTACATTTGAGTTCTTCCAGTTTTGGAACTCCATCAAACGACTAACCCTAAAATAATGCATTCACAAGCCTGGGCTTAAGGTTCATTATTTTTAGTGGTTAGATTCCTCCCTGCCTTCCAGAAAAGGAGCTGTTAATGGGATGGTAAAATTTTGACCAGAGTTATGGTATCTTGTGTGGATAATAAACTGATTTTCAAATTGTACTTGATAAGCTAATATAATCATGAATTAAGGGTTTTTTTCTCCTTTCTTTTGAAGAGCAACTTATAGTCCTTTTTAGCCTTGGTTTATTTCTGTTTGGTTTTGTTATTTCTTCTATGCTGACAATCTAACTTGAGACTGACAAAATGCAAAAGCACCTTTTTCTAAAGAGATTGGTCTGGTTGTGAATCTTAAAACCACATCCACATTTTCCTGAAACCACTCAAGTTCTGCCATGTGGACAGGAGATAACGCATGGGTATTGATGACCTTATGCAATTCAGTGGTTCCCAAGGTGTGCTGCATGTTAGAATCAATCCTTGGTGAACTTTTAGAAAGTCTGATTCCCAGGTGTGCCCAGACCCATTAAACTAGAGTGTCTGGAGGAGGAAGCCAGGCATTTAATCTTTCTATCGGTGCTGATGGGGCACTGTGGGATAAAGCACTGGATACATTCAAACTCACCAGCCGCTCCTTGGAAACCTTATACAGGGTCTCTATGAGTCAGAACAGCCTCAATGGCACTTAACAATAACAGCATAGGTCCTTAGATGATTTTACTGTACAGCAAATTGTGATCCACTGAAATGAGAGACAGGCCCCATGTACAGGTATGTAAAGCAAGAAAGAGAATATCTGTGGATTTTATTCTTTCCTTTAGATTGATCAAGGAAAGTGGTGTTGGAGGTTAAGTGTTGGGTTGCTAACCACAAGGCCTGTGGTTCAAACCTAATAGCTGCTCCACAGGAGAAAGATGAGGCTTTCTGCAAGATTTACAGTATTGGAAACACTATAGAGTAGTTCTACCCTGCCCTGTGGGGTCCTGAGAGCTAAAGAGATGAAGAACAAGAGATTAAGAGATGAAGAACAAGTGTGGCACTGTGGGCTAATGCACTGGACTGCAAACTTGGTTTGAAATCACAAGGTTGGTGGTTCAAGCTTACCAGCTGCTCTTGTAAACCCTACACAGGGTCACAATGAGTCAGAACTGACTCCATGGCACTTAGCAACACTAACAAGCCTGCCCTATAGACTCAGGATGAGTTGGAATGAACTTGATGGCAGTGGATTTGGTTTTGATTTGGTTAGATTGATCTGAGGATGACAAAGAAGACAGGAAAGATGAAAATGGTACAATTTGGAAATCCAAATGAGAAAGATAGTTAAAACTAGATGTGCTACTGTAGGCTAAGCACTGGACTGTTAACTACAAGGTCAGCTGTTCAAATCCACCAGCTTCTCCTTGGAAACCATATTCAGGGTCTCTGTGAATCAGAATTGACTCAACAACAACAAAGGAGAAGGGAGAGTGAAGAACAAACAGAAGGAGCGAAGAAGAAAAAGGAGAGCTCCAGGGGTGTTTGCTGCAAGAACATGCTTTTACCTTCTGAGTTAAAGGATTTAGGATGTCACAGAAGGTGGTGGGAGGATATGAGATATATGGTAGGATGCAGAAGGTGGTGGGAGGATATGAGAGATATGGTAGGATGCAGTTGGGGATTCCAGTGTGGTGAACTAAAACAATCAAGGAATAACTCTTGCATTGTGAGGGTTTCCTGCCAATATCTTTCTGTTTGCAGATTTATTCTTAGTGGTTGAGAGAAAGGAATCTTGTCTGAAATGTTGTTCAGTTCCCCAAAATTTGTATACCAGTTGCAATTTATTCATTCATTGTTAGCCAGGTAATGTTTTAAGCATTTAGTGTATGCTTTAAGACAGGGCTTTAATCTAATTCATTCCAGTTTGACGCCTTGCTGAGAATTTGCATGCCCGCTGCAGGTATATTGAATCAGAATCTACATTTTAACAAGACTTTCCAGGTGATTCTTACAGAAGCTTATGTATACATAAGAATCACCTGGGGCTCTTCTAAAACCATAGATGCTGATTTAGTACATCTCAGCTGGTGATTTGATTTCTCAGTAGAGGGGAAAGAAAAGAGAACTCATAGACAAGGAAACTTTTTTTTTGTCAATAACATATCAGATAATAGACTGATCTCTAAAATTTACAGAAAACTTCAACACCTCATTCAATAACAGAAAAACAAATAATTCAATCTTTTAAATGGGCAGAGGACATGAACAGACATTTCACCAAAAACATTCTGGAAGCCAACACACATGAAGAAATGCTTGAGATCATTGTTGTTATAGTTAAGTGTTGTCGAATCGGTTCAGATCCACAGTGATCCTGTAGAAGGTTTACTAGGAGCAGCTGGTGAGTTTGCGGTTTAAGCCGACTTTGAAGTCCAGTGCATTAACTCACAGCGCCACATCAGGACTTATATACATTATATATATATGTAAGGAGCTCTGGTAGCGTAGCGGTTATGAATCGGGCTGTGAACTTTAAGGTCAGCAATTCGAAACTACCAGCTGTTCC
>NW_006408526.1:37065259-37087840 GCF_000296735.1 Chrysochloris asiatica | reverse complement strand
TATATATGTATATATACATATATGTATATACACACACATATATCTGTATATATGTGTGTGTGTGTGTCTATATACATACACACCCATACTCATTGCAACACTATTCATAATAGCAAAAAAATAGAAATAACCTAAATACTCATCAGTGGAAAATGGATAAACTATGATACATACACACAATGGAATACTATGCAATGTTAAAGATTAACAATGTATCTTCAAAACACCTCATAACATGGATGACTTTGAAGGATATTATGTGGAGTGAAATAAGTCAACCATGAAAGAATAAATATTGTATGACATCACTAATATGAAAAAACAAGGAAAAATTTTCACACAAAAAGTAATATTCCAAGGTGGGATGGTTACTAGGTTGGGAGGAAAGGGAGGGTAAATCACAAAGTAGACAGTGTGTGTGTGTGTTAACATGTGTTAACTTGGGTAAAGGGGAAGCCTAAATAAATACACAAACAATAAATTAAAAAATATCAGCGGAGGGTCAAACCAGAATGAACCGGTTCCAGGACTTGGTTAAGCACTGACTAGGCCTGATGTGGCACTGTATGTTAATACACTGAGCTGCAAAGCTGGTTTGAACCACAAGGTCAGCAGTTCAAGCTCACTAGCCACTCCTCGGAAACCCTATACAGGGTCACTATGGGTCAGAACTCATTCGATGGCACTTAACAACAACAACAACATGCCCTTTGTTAAGGAGCCATAGTAGTACAATGGTTAAGTGCTCAACTATTAACCAAAGGGTCAGTGGTTTGAACCCACCAACTGCTCCACAGAAGAATGATGTAGCAAACTGCTTCTGTAAAAATCTGCAACCTTGGGAACCCTATGGCGCAGTTCTACTTTATCCTCTATGGTCCCTGTGAGTAGGAATCAATTCCAAAGCAATGGGTTTTGGTTTTAGGTGGACGTTTAAACATGAAGATTTTCTGATGGGAAGCTTAGAGACTGGGCTATCAAGTGCTCTGAGGAGAATAGGTGAGGTTGCTCAGGTACTCTTCATTAATAGTTCAATCAGAATGGGAGGCACATTAGATAAGAGCTTAGGCTTTGAAGATAGGTGAGCAACCCCCAAGTCTGGGTTACTTGGGTTCCCAAGGCACTTAGGGCCACCCTCAGTACTTAGCCCACTCTTTTGTCATTGTTCATGTGTTGGTATCCTCCAGTAGGACCTATGAGGGTGGAGATTGCGGATTCTGCTCACCATGAACTGTTCAACACCTAGCTGGCTCCTGACACACTGCATATGCATGCTGGCTGAATAAGTGTACTCTTGATGTTGAGCACTGCTTGGAGTACTTATTGTACATGCGTTCATTGTAAGCAGTTATTGTCCCACACGTAGGTGTGGAATTTGACCCCAACTCCATTCCCTGCAAACCTGCATGAGTTACACTTCACATTTTTTTAAGAGCTCTACTTCACTAGTAGCGTAATGTTTACAAGTCAGGCTGCTAAATTCAAGGCCAGCAGTTTGAAACGGCCAGCGACTTTGTGGAAGAAAGATGAGGCTTTCTGCTTCCATAATGGTTCACAGCCTTAGAAACTCTATGTGGGTCTTCATGAGTTGGAACTGACTCCATAGCACACTACCACTTCAGCTAAAATGTTATGTGTTTTTTCTTTGAAAAGAAATCACAAAACTAAAAACCAAATCACTTGCTGGGGAGTTAATTCTAAGTCATAGTGACCCCACATGTGTAGAATAGCTCTGCACTTCATAAGGTTTTCAAGGCTGGGCCCTTTCAGAAGCAGATAGCCAGGACTTTCTTATGAGGTGCTTGTTGGTAAATTTCGAACTACCAACTTTCAGGCTAGTAATCCAGTGCTGATTTTATTGCATTACCCAAGGACTCAAAACAAATCATAGTGAACTTGACTTAGTTCATGTCCAATGGTGTGTGTAAACGTACAAATTCAGTACTCTAGTCATGCTCTGTATCCACTATTAATGCTATGAGCCTTATTAATGCTAACGTGCTAAGGAACCCTGGAATTCTGGTGTGGTTCTATAGGATAAGCACTGGACTACAAGGTCGGTTTGAACCGCAAGGTTGATGGTTCAAACTCAGTAACTGCTCCTTGGAAATCTTATACAGGGCCGCTATGAGTCGGAATCAATGGCACTTAACAATAAGGAGCCCTGGTGGCACAAAGAGTTAAGTGTTTGGCTATTCACTGAGAGGTTGGCAGTTTGAACCCACCCAGTACGCTCCACAGAAGAAAGACCAGGTGATCCGTTAGTCTGATTGTTGTTGTTGTTAAGTGCTGTTGAGTTGGTTCCAACTCATAGTGACCCTGCATATGGCTTTTGGAAGCATAGGGTTTCTGAGTAGCTGCATAGGGTTTCCAAGGAGTGTTTGAATTGCTGGCCTTGTGGTAAGCAGTCCAGTGCTTATCCTATAGCATTGCATAGGACTTCTTTGATTGCAGCCAAGAAAACTCTATGGGGTAGTTCTGCTCTGTCACATGGGTTGCTATGAGTTGGGAATCAACTCAATGGCACTCAACAAAAGCAATTTGTGTGATAATATGTGTTTATATTTTATGTGCCAATACTGTTCCTTCAGTGGAACAAGAAAGATTTCTCTGTCAACTACAAGGCATCTTAGAATGAGCTGTGGACATCATAACATATCATTTCTATTCAGGCGGGCCGGTGATCCTCAGTGCTGGCGGTCAGTCAGGCACTAGGATCTAGGTTCATCAGAAAACCTACCCACACACTCTCAGGCTCATGATCTCACTATGAAGATATAGTTCTGACTGTTTCCAGGGATTGAGTAAATCTCATGTTTCCTAGTAGGAAGTTTACAGTTCAGGACAGACATCTTTGTGGTTTATCATTTTATCATAAACCACATGGAGGAAAATTTCTTTCTTCAAGTCTTGGATTAAGTGCTAGGAGATATGATTCTAACCCTGGGTTTGTATAAGCGATTTTCTCTCATGGAAGCTCATTTGTTCCTCTATAAAATGAAAAGATTGAATTAGAAGGATTCAGTTGAAACTGTGCTTCCAAAATCTAGTAAACTGTCTAAAACTCATGGTGTTCTTCATGAAGAAGGTGAAAACTCAGCGACACACCCTCAGAGCAGTTCTCTTTCTTTTAACTGACATACTGAGTTTGTGACTTGCCTCCATCCATCCTTCTCTACCCTCTTTGTCTTCCTCCCTCCCTCTCTCCTCTCTTTCTTCTTCCCTCTATTTTCCTTACTTCCCTTATTCCATTTTTCTTTTTCTTAGTCTAACTCCTCTTACATTCTGAGTTTGAAAAACACTGGACCAGAAGAATCTCTGCAGTTCTAACATTCTGTGGTTCTGATTGTCCCTTATATTGTTGTTGTTAGGTGCCATCAAGTCGGTTCTGACTCATAGTGACCCCCTGCACAACAGAATGAAGCAGAGCCTGGTCCTGTACCATCTTCCCAATCATTGCGACGCTTGAGCTCATCGTTGCTGTCACTGTGTCCATCCATCTTATTGGGGATTGACATCTCCTCTTGTTCGCTAACCCTCCGCTTTACCAAGTCTGTTGTCCTTCTTCAGAGACTGATCCCTCTTAATAACATATCAAAAATATAAGTGATGATATCTTGCCATGGAGCATTCTGACTGTACTTCTTCTAACACAGATTGGTTTGTTCTTCTGGCAGTCCATGGTGCTGTCAATATTCTTCTCAAATGCAACACTATAATTCAAATGCATCAATTCTTCTATGATCTTCCTTATTCATTGTCCAACTTTCACACGCATGTAAGGCAATTGAAAATACTATGGATTGGACCAAGCACACTTTAGTCCTCAAACTGATATCTTTGCTCTTGAACACTTTAAAGAGGTCTTGTGTAGCAGACTTGCCTAATGTAAAATGTCGTATAATTTCCTGAATGTTGTTCCCATGAGTGTTGATTGTGAATCCAAGCAAAATGAAATCTTTGACAACTTTAATCTTTTCTACATTTATCATGGTGCTATTTGTTAATCCAACTGTGAGGTTTTATTAGTGATGAGGAATATTAATAAGCCTGGAAATTAACTTAAAAGATTCTGATAATATCCAGTAGAAGAAAATTTTCACATCTGCCTTCAGACCCCATTTGCTACTGAGCTCTTCAAGGAAGAAGGATATATATGCTTTAACATTTGCATTTAAAACTTTCTATTGTTCTCCTTGGAGGCCAGGATGGCTAGGCTTCGTCTCTCATACTTTGGACACATTGTCCGGAGGGAACAGTTGCTGGAAAAGGATGTCATGCTGGGTAAGATGGAGGGTCAGAGAAAAAGAGGAAGACCCCCAACGAGATGGATCGGCCAGGTGGCATCACTGATGGCATCGAGTATGGCAGCAGTAGTGAGGTTGGCCAAGGATCGGACATTGTTTCATTCTGCTGTGCACGGGGTCACTATGAGTCGGTTCCGACTCGATGGCACCTGACAACAACAACAACAATTGTTCTCCTAATACTTGTCCCTATATATTACATTTCACCCTTTAATGTTATGTTCTTCAAAGGAGTCAGCTTCACCTCTCATAACACACAGGGACTTGCTTTTATCAAAAACAAAAGTGATCCATTTATGAGGATTTATTAGTGATAAGGAATAGTAATAGGCCTAGAAATTAATTTAATGATGTATTGCATTAGGAAAATCTGTTACACAAGACCACTTTAAAGTGTTAAAGAGCAAAGAAATCAGATTAAAGACTAAGATGATCCCGGTCCAAGCCAAGGTATTTTCAATTGTTTCCTATGCGTGTAAGGGGTCCTGGTTTGGCACTATAGGATAAGCTTGGACTACTAACCACAAGATTGGTGGTTCAAACCCATCAATGGGTTGAACCTTGCAAATCCTATACAGAGTCACTAAGGGTTGAAACTGGTTCATCAACACTTAACAACAGCAACAACATATGCTTGTGGAAGTTGGACAGTGAATAAGGAAGATTGCAGAAGAATCGATGTACTTGGACTTACTGGTGGTTCAAAGGAGCCCTGGTTTTACAGTGATTAAGCACCTTACTGTGAACTGAAATGTCAGTGGTTCGAACCTACCCGTCACTCCTTGGGAGTAAGAGTTGCTTCTGGGAAGCCTTGGAAACCCTATGGGCAGTTCTACTCTGTCCTCTTGGGGTTCTATGAGTTAGAATTGACTGGATGGGGATGGGTTTGGTTTTGGTTTTGCTAGTGATTCCATAAATCTTGGAATATCAAATGGCAAGACAAGACCCTTTGCTTTTGCCTCATTTTTATGTGGGCTTGTGTTGGAGTCTGCCAAAACTTGGAACACCTCCTCTATTTATTCCAAATTATAAATAGATTATTTTAATCACAATGAGATGAAAATGTTAAGATATGAAAAATGGAGTGTTAAGAAATATGTCTCTATTGTGACACTGTAGGATAAGTACTGGACCACAAGGCTGGTTTGAACCGTAAGGTTGATGGTTCAAACTCACTAACTGCTCCTTGGAAACCCTATACAGGATGGCTATGAGTCAGAACCAGCTTGACAGTACTTAACAATGACAACAACATACTCATATATGCCCTTGTTCTAGAGGTGGATGTCTTTGATCATCCAAATCATTCAGGTCCCCAGACTAGGTCAATTTACTTGGTCTTTGAAGGCAGATGACAGAGGTGGTCATTCTATCTGTGGTAAATCTCTGCCATTATAACCTGATGTTCACCATGAAAGAAGAAAGAGTTCTGTTCTTTTGTATTGCTTTCCTCAGTGCAGAAATGCATACAGGGTAATTGTGCTACTCAAACATAACTTTCTTACATAATTTGGAGCAGGCCTATAGCCTTATCCCATCCCAGTCTGCTTTTGAAAATTCTTTCTTGGACATAGAGATTTCCCCTCCCTGTTCTTTAATAAAAACTTCAGAAAACAAATAAATATTATTTCTGGGCAGAGATACACTTCCACAGAAAATTTACAAATATAATAAAATATCTTCTTTGTTGAAAATCTACAGCTTCTCTTCTGGGAAGGCACACCCAGATCCTTCCAGTAAACAATATCAGAATTTATTCATCTTCTCTGATTTTCATGAGAATATAAAACTATGATGTGATAATATCAATACGTCTTCAAGACTTCACCCTAATGAGCCTTTCAGGGGGATAGGAACAGCTACTAAGGACGACACTGGAAAAGTTAATGTTGTCTTTTGAAAATATTTCTAGGTGATTCACACTTAAACTACAGTCTCACCTAAGTTTCATGGTGTGTTGTACGAACAACACTTCCTAAATATTGTGATCAAATGGTCTTTTTTTTTTTTTTTTAATAATCACAAGGGATTTTATGAAAATAATTATAAACAAAGTTTTATAGTTAATGAAAGTACAGTACTTTGGATTGGCCAAAATGCACAATTTACAAGAAATCAAAGCAATGCAGTGTACTTGTTTACCACCTGGCTACACTTGATCCAAAAGCTATACCTAGTAACCTCCCAAAATTGCTTTTAAATAAAGTTCTTAAATGGTAGCAATCAACAAAAAGACACGGGAAACTTAAACAATACTGCAGTTTATCATTCTAACCTTATGCCTTTGAGAGTTATAAAATTCAATATTTTGGCTAATTTATAAACATGTTTTAATGCCGTTATTGCCACTCCTTGGAAACCCTATACAGACAGGGCCGCTATGAGTCAGAACTGACTTGACGACACTTACCAACAACAACAAGTAATGCTAATGACTATTAAAAGATCAGATTTTTAAAAAAACAACGAAAACCACCCAAACCAAAAATACCCAGCCCCATTTTACCTGTAGAACTTGCTCATTTACACCTAAATTTCAGCACTTACTATATCATCATTTTTCTAATTTTGAAAAAGTCATATCCAAAGGATAAGGCAAAACCACCTACAAACTGGCATATCTGATTATTTCTCAGTTTGTGAAAATGTCCTTAATTTGTAGATGCAGCAAACAAATTTCAACTCTGATTGCTAGGCAAAGTGAACAGAAGATAATCTGCTTTGCAATTAACTTTATAGTTCAATTGCATATAGGCAACATGCTATATGAAAAAAATTACTACCTGAACTACAGTTATTAAATACTGAAAAAGGTTAACAGTTTATTATAATTTATTTTATTTAACAATCTAAGAAGTTCACAGCCATCAGCAGTTCCAATGCAATTTCAGGTGCAATTGGGAATTCGGGAATCTTAGCGGAGCTGTTAGTGTAGCGAACCTTGTAGGTAAAACACATGCATACTTTTGATAGCACATGTGATGGGATCTCTCTAAAATTGACCTCATTGGTTTCATTCTCAGCACACTGACCTGGGCCACTCAACATGATGTTAGTGCATGTTCTCTTTTTACAGTAAATTCATGACCATCATAAGATATCCATTGGACATAAATGGCTTCTGGGCCTTCACAGCCACCATAAATCTTCTCCTCTCCATCCATTATGCTTTTATGAAATTCTACTTCACTTCCACAGGAACTTTAGCAGCTTCCCGTCAGTCCCGTAGTTACCACAGACACGGCAACTGGGTCCCCGCACTGCCACAGCCCCGACTCCCCCCTACCCCCAGCTGCCTGCCACTGTGCGTTCCAGGGCAATAGCCCAAATTGTCTTTTAAAGAAAATTCATTCCAGGATACCCAACGAGTCTTAGCTGCTAGATAATATCTATGAATCACTCAATCAACTATTCATAATGTTCTTTAGAATCTGATCTAGCTGCTCCAATTAAAGAGCTTATGCCATTGTTATTTTTTTAATTTACAAGGAATGGTCTGCCTCACAGCCAAGCTACCTAAGTAAAGGCCTGGCACCCAGAATATTTTCCAATTAGAAAACTAGAAATATATGTATGCACTCTAAGTGCCTCCTCCTTATTGGAGAAGTCTTCTGTTCTGGGCACACAGTAACTTCCTCTGTCTCTTATACATGGTGGGCACCATATGGTACTTAGCTAACCTCACTTCTGTATCTGTTCCAGTGGGAGGGAAGGCAGTCTTTCCAGTCTACTGTATGAGAGGAGTGAACATAGGACATCTTTCCTGCAGCGGCCACGATGGGAAGGGTTCTGCTGGCTGTGGGAGACTGGTACCCACTAGAGAAGCTCATCTCATTCTGTCTCCTCTTTATATGAGTGAAGTGTTCATTGCACTACTAAAACATATGTGGTCCATGTCTCTTGTTGGAGACCTTGAATCCCTTGTTGTTGTTGGTAGGTGCCATCGAGTCGGTACCGACCCATAGCGACCTTATGCACAGCAGAATGAAACACTGCCGGATCCTGGGCCAACCTCACTACTGTTGCCACGCTTGAGTCCATCGATGCTGCCACTTGGTTAATCCATCTCATTGGGGGTCTTCCTTTTGCTCTGACCCTCCACCTTACCAAACATGATATCCTTCTCCAGGGACTGGTCGCTCCTGACAAAATGTCCAAAGTATAAGAGATGATATTTGGCCATCTTGGCCTCCAAGGAGCACTCTGGCTGCACTTCTTCCAAAATGGATCTACTGGTTCTTTTGGCAGCCCATGGCACTTTCAATATTCTCCTCCAACACCATAACTTAAAAGCATCAATTCTTCTACAGTCTTCCGTATTCACTGTCCAGCTTTCACATGCATATGAGGTTATTTAAAATACCATGGCTTGGGTCAGGTGCACCTTAGTCCTCAAGCTGACATCTTTGCTCTTCAATACTTTAAAAAGATCTTGTGAAGCAGATTTGCCTAATGCAATACATTGTTTGATCTCTTCACTGTTGCTTCCATGAGTGTTGATAGTTGATCCAAGAAGAATGAAGTCCTTGACAACTTCAATCTTTTCTCTGTTGATAAGAATGTTGTTTATTGGTCCAGTGGTGAGGATTTTTGTTTTCTTGACATTGAGATGTAAGCCATACCTCTTCATTTTCAGCAAGCAAGGTTGTATCATCTGCATATCACAGGTTGTTATGAGTCTTCCTCCAATTCTGATGCCAAGTTTTTCTTCATAGAACCCAGCTTCTCGTATTATTATGGTGAAAGAATACAACCGTGTGCACACCCTGTGGTATGATTGAATATGTTTGAGTTTTGATTACATACAAATCTTGACCATATTTCTGAATCTGCTACTTCTACCTATATGGTTTGGGACAAATTTCTATATCTTTCTGAATGTTAGTCTTTTCATCTGTATATTGGGAAAAATTATATGTATATGTAAAGTTACTGTAAGGTAAAAAATGATATAGGTAAGACATATAATTCTCTTTTTGGTCTAGAACATTCTCAATGATATTATTAGATGTATTAATTGCAAAGATAGCATCATGAACTGATTCTGGCCAATAGTTCTTTACTAGGATACTCATGAAATTCTTGGTCAGGAATGACTAGTAAGAAGTTGTCTTGATTCTGGTTAAGGTCCACTCCCATCTCACTTGTCATAATTTCTTCTGTATTCTACCAACACTTTTTTGGATTAGATCATGTTCCCCAAAATATATGTTGAAGTCTTAACACTTCTACCTGAGAATCTGACCTTGTTTGGAAACAAGGTCTTTGAAAATGTTGTCAGTTATGATACATGATGTTATTCTGGAATTGAGTGGGTTCCAAACCTATATGACTGATTTCCTTATAAAGAGAAGAAGAGATAGAGAGATAGAGAGCCCGAGGAAGCGTGGCCATGTGGCACTAGAGCCAGATGCAGCCACAAGCCAAGAATCCCTTAGCGATGATGCTAAAGTCATCAGAAGCTGAGAGAGAGGCATGGAATAGACTCTTTCTCAATGCTCTCAGAAGGAATCAACATGACTGATATCCTGATTTGGACTTACAGCCTTCAGAACCAAGAGAAAAAATATATTTGTTCTCATGAATCACCAAACTTGTAATATTTTGTTATGACATCCCTAAGAAATGAATGCCAGTGGTGGTGGTGGTGGTCTTGTGCCATGGAGTGAATTCTGACTCATAGTGACCCTGCATAAAGTTTCCGAGACCATAAATCTTTATGGGAGCAGAAAACCTCGTCTCTCTCCTGCAGAACAGCTGGTAGTTTCAAACTGCTAACCTTGAAGTTAGCAGCCCAGCTTGTAATCACTGCGCTACCAGAGTACCCATCACCCATGGACATATGAACTGTAAAAGTGTTTTTCAAGTTCAACACCAGGATTTGCATTTCTCTAGCTGTTTCTATTTTTCTAACTGCATCATCTGTTTAGATGCAAATAGATTTGTTACAGTTTCATGTTAATTCCCTTGGAGATTATTAAGTAAGGGGATTTTTAGAATGTTTGAATTTTGGCAGGGAAAGAACAAATTTCCAGCTGAAGGATTCCTGAGAAATTTCCACCCTATAATTTAAAGCCTTTATCCCACAATTGCTTCCTATGCCCCCTCTCAAATATTTATTCCCCTGCATGAACTAGGCTTAAATTTTAAAATTTCTACCTCATTATTGTTTTGCATTTTAACTATTTCATGATCACGTGTATTTAGAAAGCACATGAACCTTGAATTGTTCTTTCAGGTGTAAGGATGGAGTTCTGTTGCTCCTTCTATACCCTCTGCTGTCAATCTATATTTATCTACTTAATATCCATTACCTCTTCTTCTCTGCTAATAAATCCCAATTTTGACTAAGGCAGAACTATATCCAGTTCCTGATTAGCCAGTCACTTTTCCAAAGTCTCCTGCAGGTATTAGTGGTCCAGTAACATAGTCTTGGTGTGGCACTGTGGGAAAACGCAGTGGACTGCAAGGTCAGCGGTTCAAATTTACCAACTGCTTCTCAGAAACCTTATACAGGGTCGCTATGAGTCAGAACAGACTTGAATGTACTCAACAACAACAACAAACATAGTTCTGGGCAATAAACTATAAGAACAAAATATAAGAAGTCTTCCTGAGAAGACTTTTTGCTTTTTGTGGTTTAAAAAAAGTCAGAACATACAAAACCTGACATAGTTGCATCTCTGGTACGTTTCTTCTTGACTTGAAAATTTCCAAGATACCTGAGCGGGTATACCCAGCAAGCAGAAAGAAAGAGCAAGACCATAAAGACCCTGATCCCAGCATCATCAAATTCTTAGGGATAGTGCAAGCAGCTGCCCATTTTCAGATCTATGGTTATACCAAAACCAAAACAAAATCCTATATTTACTTAAGTCATTAAAAGTTGAATTTTCTGTTATCTGTAGCTACAAATAACTGACTGAATTCTACATGATACCCCTTTCTTCTGGATACCAAAATTACTTACTCATCATACAGTGCTTAGCTCAAGTTGGACTCAAATGCAATATTTTTTTACCTAGATTGTAGAAATAGTGTGGTGGAGGTACCTGACTTCCTGTAGTTTCTCAAGGGAGGAAAATTAAAATCAACAGCCTAGGACTAATTCCTATGAGATGGAATCTCACTTGCTTCCGAAGACTGTGCTAGAAAAGGTGACATTACTTTTTTGACGCCTGGCTTGGTAGTTTCCACCAGAGAGTGATGAAGGGTTTAGTCCCTGGATACAGAACAGTCTTGTCCAGTCAGAGGATTCAGCTGGTTTGACACAGAAAGTGAAGCAACCTGAATAGACAACCAAGTCAGCGGCAGTGCGCATAGGTTGAGCCTCAAATCTAATCACATTTGAGTGACCTCTTATAAAAAGTGTGAAATAGACACAGAGACACACACAGGGAAAAGATAGACCCACGCCATAATGGAGAAGATGCATCTAAAAGTCCAGGAACTCCAAGGATTGATGACAGCAACTAGAAGCTGAAAGACATGAGAACCTTTCCCTAGAGCGCATGTCCTGAATTTGGACTTCCAGTCTCCAGAACTGTGAGAAAACAAATTTGTTTGCTAAAGCCACCATCCACTTGTGGGCTTTATGAGATTTTGTTTTGTTTTGTTTTGTATGGTTGCACTGAGTAACTAAGACAGATGGGGATGATTTGAAAGAGTAAAGAGAAAGAGACTATTGTGTATGCACTTAATGAATTAAGAGTGAACAACAGAAAAAAGCCAACAAAAATAGGTAGGAACAGAATTATGGAGGCGGTTTTGGAATATAGAAAGAATTCTGGAGCAGAAATCAGTACAGTGTTTGGACTCAGCTCAACCACTAACTGTCTTCAAGATTTAGTTGTGCTATTTGTAGAATGTGGAATTTTTAACCCCCATGGACCTTTCCTCTTCAAACATTTGGTTGTTCTACAATTTTTGACAGAGTTTTGGTAACGCTGAGAGGAAGAAGCTGTTATTATTAGTCATTTGAAACTTTTAAAAATAATTAATTCAATAACTTGCTTTCTTAAAAACTGACATAGACTAAAATGGAAGAAAAATGAGTTTTGATTTGAAGGCAGGAATCAAGCATACAACTTAGAAGCAGTGGCTATTTTTTTAAGGAAAGATCAGATGGAGAACATGAACCCCACAAGAGGGCACTAGAGGGTTCTGTCATGTTCATTTCACAGATGAGAAACAAGGCGATGAAGTTTGTTTAGTATAACTCAGCTAGCAAGGGACGTTGTCTGATTTTGAACGCAGGTTTGTCAAAGTCCAAACTTTAGAAGAAAGGTGCTCCAGAAAGTGGGAGGAAGGCACACAAAAAGGAGGAAGCTGGAGCTAAACTCAGAATCAAACCAAGCTCATTGCCATTGAGGTTGAGATCATCTAAACCTATGCTGAGGACAAACTGAGGAAGTAGAAGGACACATGGTGTTTTGCTTTCCCCCTTTTCTGCACCACAGTGTTTCTATACTCCTGGCTCAGAGTCTAGGATGAGGAAGTGGTGGCTTCAGGGATATGGTGGCAGAAAGACTTGTGACTTTTAAGTAACAAGTCAGTTCCCATGAAGACAAAGCATTTGAGGAAGAGTAACTCAGGTTTTCTGATATGGAGGGATTTTAGAGCAAGGTTGATCAGATAAAGTGATTCTGAATACCTGGCCCAAGCAATAGTTGAGTCTTAGGCTCTTCCTTGTTTCTTAGGTTCTTGAGTGGTCATTAATCTGACATTTAGCTAGAATTGTGAGATGGCAAGTCCAACGAACAGGGAAGTCCTCACAAGTACCACATTTGGAAAAGGCAGTGGTTACAAGTTGGGCTGCTAACCTCCAGGTCAGCAGTTCAAAATTACCAGCTGTTCCATGGGAGAAAGATGAGGCATTCTGCTCCCATAAAGATTTGTGGCCCCGGAAACCCTATGCAGGGTCACTCTGAGTTGGAATCAACTCCATGGTACATAACCAACCAACCAAAACACAATGGCTAATGGAGCTGGTGGTACAATTCTTGCCTGCCATGAGGGATAGCTGGGTTTGCTTCCCCGCCAATACACATTATGCATCTGTCAGTGGGGGCCCATATGTTGTTACAATGCTGAACAGGTTTCAGCATAGCTTCCAGACTCAGATAAGCTAGAAGAAAGGGCTATTCATCTACTCCTGAAAAAGCAATCAGGAAACCGCTATGGATCACAATGGTCAAATCTGCAACTAATCAGAACAGGTGATGTTTCATTTCATTGTGCATGGTAAAGCCAGGAGTGCGTGGCATGTGTGTGTGTGTGTATGTGTGGGGGGCACTGCACTAATGACAGTAACAATAATACAACGATTAAGGTCTATGAATGTTTTGGCCAATTGGTTTGGGCCTTATACTTAACGTCAAATATAAAGTCCTGTGAGGTATGACTAAGGAGCTCTGGTAGTGTAGTGGTTACGAATTGGGCTGCGAATCGCAAGGTCAGCAGTTCGAAACTACCAGCTGTTCCGCGGGAGAAAGACGAGGTATTCTTCTCCCGTAAAGATTTAAAGCCTCGGAAACCCTGTACAGGGTCACTATGAGTCGAAACCAACTGCACGGCACATAACAACAACAACAATGAGGTATGACTACTACAGCCTTCAGAAACATAGAAAGGTCTTGTTTGCATAAATCTTGTTTTTGTGCCGTGGAGTTGGTTCCGATCCATAGTGACCCTGTACAGGGTTTCAGAGGCCGTAAATTTTTACGGGAGCAGAAAGCCTCCTCTTTCTCCCGCGGAACAGCTGGTAGTTTCGAACTGCTGACCTTGCGGTTCGCAGCCCAATTTGTAACCACTACGCTACCAGAGCTCCTTTGCATAAATCTAGAAACAGTTTATATCACTGGGTGGCAGTATGGTGTTCTTTCCTCTGTTTCTCTTAAGTGGCAATATTTTCTGGAGCTGAGGAATCATGTTCCTGCTGACAGTCCATCTGCTTTTTCCTTTCTCTTCCCCTCTTTGTGCCCCTTGCCTTCTGAGCTTCAGCTTTGTGTGTTTTTGTGTGTGTATGCTTGAAGAAGGAAGGAAGAATAATATTTTGGATCAATTTCTTCATCAAGTTTTTTACATCGTCATACTGTACCTCTGAAACAGCTTTGTTATGTCTTTGTTTCATTAACAGGAATTTTAAATGAATAATAATTGTTACCATTGTAAACCTACACCACACTGTAAGAAATTAATTTCTTGAATAGAATGTGAAATAATTCCACTTAATATATTCCTCGGGGGGAAATCACGCAAAGAGGAAACAGGATAGTTTTCTAAAAATGAGCAGTGATCTTTGTTAATTGGAGAGGGAGGTTAAGCAGATGGGGCATCAAAAAGTTAAGCATAGAGTTTTTCTGCCATCTGGTGGACAAAGTGGTACCTGCAGTTTGTAAACTAGTAGAATAGCATTACAT
The DNA here is from genome assembly GCF_000296735.1 of Chrysochloris asiatica. NCBI lineage: Eukaryota > Metazoa > Chordata > Mammalia > Afrosoricida > Chrysochloridae > Chrysochloris > Chrysochloris asiatica. Next base: position 37,073,112 of record NW_006408526.1, on the reverse strand, counting down.
TTTTCCTTTTAATAATTTGTTTCAAAGGGATGAAAATTTGATCACGGTATGGTCCTAGCTCAATGATCGCTTCATAAAGGAAGAGATCCATAGTTAAAACTTTTTATGAGCCCACTTGCTACTAACCAAAGTAGAATGAAGAACAGTGATTTCGTGGACTATATCATGCCATTCAATTGACCTTGATGTCCCCTAAGTCTATGGTCCTGAACCCCTAAGCCCAGCAACTCCTTCCCTCAAATTTTTAGTTATGGCTAAGAAGTTTGCGTAATTTTGCTCCCTGTGTCTGTATGCTGTATTATATGTTGTTATTTAGTGCTATCAAGTTGGTTCAGACTCATAGTGACCCTGAATAGGGTTTCCAAGAAGTGATTGATTGGTTTTTACCACCCACCTTGTGGTTGGCAGTCCAATGCTTATCCTGCAGTGCCACATGAATATTGTTATTACTATTATTATAGGATTGTGTATATAACAATATTTACCTCTATTATCTTTTAATCTTATATTTCTCTTGTATTTCTTTCTTTAATCATTTTTTCTAACTTCTCCCTTATTGCATATTTATTGCCTTCCCCTTCACCCAAATTAATTTATGTCTATGGAGTCCTCGTGTGGTGCTGTGTGTTAATACGTCAGACTGCAAAGCAATTTGAACTGCAAGGTGGGCGGTTCAAGCTTACCAGCTGCTCCTATACAGTGTCGCCATGGGTCGGAATCGACTCGATGGCACTTAACAACAACAACAACAACAAATCCGCTAGTTGGAGTCCTGGTGTGGCACTGTGGGTTAATGTACTGGACTGCTACATCAGTTTGAACCTCAAGATTGATGATTCAAGCTCACCAGCCACTCCTTGGAAATCCTTTACGGGGTCGCAATGAATTGGAGCCAACTCCATGGCACTTAACAACAACAACAACAACAACAATAATCCTCTAGTAAGTAATTTACTTTCTCTTCCTCTCCCACCATGATAACCACCCAAGAATATTTCTTTTTGTGTGAAAACCATTTCTCGACTTTTTTATAATAATATCTCATTGCAATATTTGTCTTTCTATGATTGACTAATTTTACCCAGTATAATTTCTTTCACGCTCATCCAAGTTATGAGGTGTTTCACAGATGTCTCTTTGTTCTTTAACGGTACATAGAATTCCAATGTGTGTATGTACCCTAGCTTGGTCTTCTGTTGATTAACCTTCAGATCATTTCTTTTTTTTTTTTTTTTTGCTATTGTGAATAGTACTACGATGAACATGGGTGTGCATGTATAGACTCGTGTTATGCTTCTAGTTTCTTTAGAATATATGCATAATAGAGGTATTGCTGAGTCTCTGAGTCCTGATGGGGCACTCTAGAATAAACATTGGACTGGCCTGAAAGGTCAGCAATTCAAACTACCAGGGACAGTATGAGTCTCATCTGAACCAACTAGACAACATACAACCACAGCTGCAACAATAACATGGCATTTCAATTCCCAGCTTTTTAAACATAGTAGTTGTACCCTTTTACAATTCTACTAGCATTTGTTGTATTGTGTTCTTCTGAACTTTGCTATTAATGTTGGGGTGAAATGATACCTCATTGTTTTGATTTTCATTTATCTAATGGTTGGTGGTGCTGTGAGCTAGGTGTTGAGTTGCTAACCACATGGTTGGCAGTTCAAACCCACCAGCTGTCCCATGAGGAAAGATGAGGTTGTCCATTGCTGTAAAGATTTAGTCTTGGAAACTCTACATAGGGTCATTATGAGTTGGATGAAGAACAGACTCAGAAGAAGGAATAGGCAGTCTACTTCTGCAGGGTTAGCACCTGAAAACTTTATAACAGCAGCAAAACATTGTCTGATATAGTGCTGGAAGATGAGCCCTTCAGGTTGGAAGGCACTCAGTATACAAGTGAGGAAAAGCTGACTCCTCAAGACAGAGTCATCCTTAATGAGACGGATGGACGTAAGCTTTCGGGGCCTTCGTTTGCTGATGTTACATGACTCAAAATGAGAAGAAACCTATTAATAATTGCAACGTGTGTGAAAAAAATCAAAATGGCAACAACTATTCCTCTCACAGTACTCTCTACTTCTCATCCACGTTAGATAAGTCCTTGAAATGGTCCCCACTTTTTTGTCGATGGTCTTTAGATTCTTAGGTTTTGTAGTGTAGTGCTTACAAATAGGGCTGGTAACCTCAAAGTCAGCAGTTCGAAACTACCAGCTGTTCTGTGGGAGAAAGATGAGGCTTTCTGCTCCCATAAAGATTTATAGCCTCAGAAACACTATACAGGGTCGCTATGCGTCAGAACTGACTCCACAGCACTTAACAACAACAACAGCAATTCCTGTATAGGGCTTCTGAGAAGTGGCTATTCAAACTGATCTTGTGATTCAATGCATTCATTATCCTACAGAACAAAGTGATACTATAGAGCAAACTTTTTTCTGTAATGGGCCAGGCACCCGGGGGTGGGGTCTCTGTGACAACTACTCAACCCTGGGGGTATAGCAGGCAGGAAAGCAAACGTAAGACGCAAGGTAAATGCTTGAGCTTGGCTGCTTTAATACAGCTTTATTTTTGAGCGCTGAAACTTGATATTTAGATTATTTTCATGTGTCATGAAATATTTTTTTCTTTTGATATGTTTTTTTTAACATTAAAAATATACAGAAACCATTTTTAGCTCTGGCAGCAGGCCAGTTTTGTTTTGCAGGCCATATTTTATCCACCTCTGGTGAAGAGACAGATTTTGAGGTCTCTAGTCCTTGCACCTGCTCCTGATCAGACAAATTGAGATGGATGCAAGAGATGTTGTGAAGATGGAATTGACTGTTAATAAAGGTTCAGAATGGAAGGGGACAGAGAGGTTTTGACATGTGTACCTGGGAGGGAGCTGGTTCCAAGAACCAAAAAAGAAAGGAGTTGGTGTTAGGAACAGATGAACCAGCTTAATTTTAGTCACCATTTGAGGTACTAGAAAATATTCAGGTGGAGCTATCTAAGGGTGAGCTGAAACAAGTCTGGAGTATTGAGTTGGGAGATGTCTGAGGGAATGTCTGGAGAGTCCTGTGCTTGGGCAATATACAATTTTCTTCCATTAAATGCAGGACTGGAAGTAAGAGGAGACAAGGAACAACTACTGACCCAGTTTCCAATGCTTCAGTCTTGGCTCCAATACAAGCTTTAGGTATTTTACATGGGTTCAGTCTCATATCATGAAAACCAAATGAGATCACATTCAGTGGTATGCCTTCTGTTATGAAGACCACCAAAGTCTTAGAGAATTATGGGGAGAATCTAGGTAAGGCTATATCAATAGAAAAGAATCTCAGCTACACTGTATGTTAACGAGTCCTAATGGGAGGTGATGGTTGGTGTCTTGTAACTGCTACATAGCCCCAGCAGAAACTAATCATTATGGTGAGTTTTACAAATTTGTTAATTGAAAGGTTTTCTTTTACTGGTTGTGAAGTGTTAATTTGCAGCCCCCATGATAATTTGGTTTCCTTGGAGATGTTAGAAGAAGGCACATTGCCTCAGCTTATTCAGGGTCCTGGTAGGACTCCTCCCAACCAGCCTCTGTCCCAGCTACCTCCCATGCCCACCCATAGTGCTGAGCTACAGTGGGCTGTTAAGTAGCCTGCTGGAAGCCTACGAAGCTGGCCTCATTTGCCTTTTCCAGGTTAGAACACACTCTGCAGTGTTCTGAAGACCGAAAGTCAAAGGCTTTCAGTTCACACCATTGTGTCCTTTTAAAGTGGACACCTGGATTTCATTTGATAGTGTTCAAGTTTTCTATTTCCTTACAACTTTTCCCTCTGCTTGTTTTATGAATTACTGTAGGAAGAGTATTAACATCTCCAACTTTCATTCACAATGAAATGTCCCTCTTTGTCCCTAGTAATATTGCCTACGTTAAGGTATATTTTGTTAGACATTAACATAGTCAGTCCACCTCTCTCTCTCTTTTTTAGTTTTCTTAGTAGTTTGGGTGAAAGTTTATGAATTTATTTCCCATTCAACAATCCATACACATTTTGTTTCACGACACTGGCTGTGATCCCCATAACATAACAGCACTCTTCCTATTTCTACCCTTGTCTCTCATTTCCATTCGTTCTATTTTCTTGTCCCTTCCGGTCTTCAGAGTTTTGCCCATGGGTAAAGGATGTCCTTTGGGTCTTCTATGGTTGATTGTTCTAAATAGTACATTCCTCCCTGCTATCTGTGTTCACCTTTTATGTCCTTCTATTGTTTGGCTCAAAGTTGAGCTATTGGGGGGAAGAGGGAGATGGTATGTTCCAGGCTTGAAAGGTATCTAAAGACTTGGGGTTTAAACTGCAAAGCCATTTGAACTGCAAGGTTGGCGGCTCAAGTTCACCAGTTGTTCCTCAGAAACCCTACATAGTGTCATTATGGGTCAGAACCAACTCAGCGGCACTTAACAACAACAACAACAACAACAATCAGACCACTAACTCTGGTCTTTTAAACTATTTTGATTTTGTTCCACATTTTTCTTCCATTGTATTCAGGACTGTTTATTGTAATCTCACTCAGACTTATCTGTAATGGTAACCAGGTTCCAGCTAGTGTTTTTGCTCTTGGGGTTTGGGAGGTTGAAGTTCATGTGCAGTTCATTAGTCTTTTGGACTGATTGGCTCCTTGTGTCTTGATTTTCTTCACTCTACTTTGTTCCAGAAAGCTGCATCTTAGATGGCTGCTCACAAGCTTAAAAGATCCCAGTTGCTACTCAACAAAATACATTAGAACATTTTCTTTGTAGATGATGTAATGTTCTGGAATTCTAATCACCTGTAAATTCTTCTTCTTGATGATATCTCACATAAGGCTTAGACTTTCTTTCTTTCTTTTTTTCATTCTTTTCTTCTGATTGTTCCTTTAACAGACTTGTATTTAGAGACTTGTCTTTAATGCCACTAATTATTTCTTCCATGAATTAGTACTAATCTTCTAGATATCTATTTGCTATTTTTGTATGGTTTCTAACTTTTCATTTATTTTGTCAATTTATTCTTGTATTGTCTTCCTCGATTCTTCTTGGATTTTTGTCTGTATTTTCCTTGACTTTTCTCTCAATCCACTGAAGATACATAAGTATCATTCTTTCTAATTCCTTATCATGTAGTTCCAATGCCATTTTTATTTCAGAAAGGGTTTCTGGCTCTGTATTTCTGCCTCTTTCTTGAGCCATTCTGCCTTGTTTCTTTGTGTGAACTTAGATTGTCTCTGAGATATTGTGTTTATTGTATTTATTTGATCCTTATATGTTTGTTTCACCTAAGTTATTTTGCTTTATTTTATTTTAGTTGATACATCTGGGTGGACATATTTGGCATCCTACTCTGGTTACTAGTTTGGCAGCACTTAGGCACTAACCACCTGTCTCCTGGGATGTGCTAGCGTGGCAGCGTGTGAGTCTCTGTTCTCCATTCGTGTAAGGCATCTTAGGGCAGCTGGGCCACTGTCTGTCATCAATCAAGTGGTGCAGGTGCAGGTGGAGGCAGATTCCCAGTGGCTGGAACAATAGGTGGGGTGGGTGTAGTTCTAAAGTGAGAACCTGATTTCTGTTTGCCACCAGATGAAGAAAAAAATTTTTAAAAAGAAAACACACACACATGCAATGGGATAAAAAAAAGAGACTAGTAAAAAAGAAAAGGGATAGGAAAAGAACCAGGTGGGTGGTAGGGGCTGCTTGGATCTGTGAGAGCACAAGTCACCATGCAGAGGCCATGAACATGTGGCAGCTGATTTTCAGGAGTGCTCACCTCCAAATGTGGGAGCAGCAGGAATGCAGGTGGGGTCCATTGACTATGGAGGGGTGGGAATGTGGTATGTGGTATGTGATATGTGATGGAGTTGAGTAGAGGGAATTGAAAGAACACAAACTGAGTGTCTGAAGAAATCTTTCAACAAACATCTCTGCAAAGAATCTTGGAAGCCAGCTATCTGGCCAATTTTTTGGAAGAAATCCATGTTTGTGCCCATTCCAAAGAGAGGTGACCGAATGGAATGCAGAAATCATATAGCAATATCATTAATATCACGTGCAAATAAAAATTTACAGAGGATAATTGAAAAACAGCTGCAATAGTGCATTGAAAGGAAACTGCTAGAAATTGAAGCTGGATTCAGAAGATGACATGAAACAAAGGCATCATTGCTGATATCAGATGAATATTGACTGAAAGAAGAGAATACCAGAAAGATGTTTACTTGTGCTTTATTAACTGTGTAAAGACTTGAATGTGTGAATCATGACAAGCTATGGATAACATTGCAAAGGGTGGGTATTCCAAAACACTTAATTGTACTTCTGAGGAACCTGTTCACAGACCATGGAGCTGTTATTTAAACAGAGACCGGGATACTGATTGGTTTCAAATCAGGAAAGGTGTGTATAAGAGTTGTATTCTTTCCCCACACTTATTTAATCAGTATGCTGAGCAAATAATTTGAGAAGCTGGACTATATGAAGAACATGGCAGCAGGACTGGAGGAAGATTCATTAGCAACCTGCAATATGTAGGTTAAGAAGATTTATACTACTTACTGATGAAGACAAAGACCTACAATCTTCAATATGAGTTGGACCTCAATGTAAAGAAAACAAAAACCCTCACCACTGGACCAATAAATAACATCATGATAAATGGAAAAAAGAATGAAGACTTCATTTTGCATGGATCAACAATCAACACTCAAGGAAGCAGCAGTTAAAAAAAAAACAAATGAAATATTGCATTAGGCAAATCTGCTGCACAAGACCTCTTTAAAGGGTTCAAGAGCAAAGATGTCAGTTAGAGGACTAAGGTGGGCCTGATACTGGCTATGGTCTATTCAATATCTGTATATGCATGTGAAAGTTGGACAAGGAAAAAGTAAACCATAGAAATATTGATGCATTTGAGTTATGGTGTTGGAGAAGAATATTAAAAGTACCTTGGACTGCCAGATACCAAAAAATCTGTGTTGGAAGAAATACAGTCAGTATGCTCCTTAGAAGCCAGGATGGGGAGACTTCATCTCTCATACTTCAGACCTGTCCTGTTTACCAAGCGTGAGAAGGACCTTATGCTTGGTAAAGTGGAAGGTCAATGAAAAAGAGGAAGAACTTCCAATTAGTATTTGATCTTCTTTTTCATTCTTTTATTTGAAGCTCAGCGTTTCTGGATGTTTCCCTTGATTTCTCAGGTTTCTGTTGTGTTGGGTCTGCATGGTCTGTCTGCCTAGTCTGCCAACTTAACTCCCACTCTAGCTTTCATACAGTTACTATCTACATGGTTTATACTGTTTTATATTTTTGCTCTCAACCCATTTGTATCATGAACTTTAAATTGCTGCTCTGATAGTAAGAAACTTGGTTGTTCAGTGTTTATGTACTCGACTGTTAACTGTGAAGTGGACAGTTCAAATCCACTTACCATTCCACAGGAGAAAGATATGGCAGTCTGCTTCCAAAAAGATTGGTGGTGGTGTTGTTAAGTGCCATCGAGTCAGTTCCAACTCATAGTCTCATAGTGGACCTGTTAGGATTTCCCAGGATCAGCTGGTGATTTTGAACGACCAACCTTGCAGTTCAAATGGCCTTGCAGTCCAGTGCTTATCCTATAGCACCACACCAGGACTTCATGAAGATTGGTGGTGGTGGTTATGTGCTGTGGAGTAGGTTCTGATTCTGTTTGCTCTTCTATCTTAGTGGTATTGAGAGATTTGTCTTCCACATCACTGGTTCTGCCTTCCATCTTGTCTATTCTACTCCTTTGCCCTTTCAGAGTATTGTCTATTTCTGATATTCTGTTATTGATCATTTGGACCTCTTTCTGTAG
>NW_006408526.1:37050013-37064394 GCF_000296735.1 Chrysochloris asiatica | reverse complement strand
GCTATACCTCAGGCTTTAGTTTAATTTTTGGCCTGTTTTGTTTTTAAACTCTCTTTCTCTCTCTATAGCCCTATCTTGCCCTTTCCTGTATTAAAAAACAGAACAAAAACAAACAAATAAGAAACATTCAGGATTTGGTCTTGGGCTGAGTATCTGTGTGCATGCGTGGCAGGAGAACCCACCAGTGGTGAGGGTGGGGGGGTGTCCACTCATTCAGGCTTCCCCTCTAGTCACCAGAAAGGAGGTGCACAAACAGTGGATGCACCAATGACCAGATAACACACAAAAAGAAAATCAGAACAAAGCAAAAACTGACCAAGTATATTGTCCACCTTTGCTCCAAGGTTCCCGCAGCGTTTTTCCATGGTGTTTCTGCTCCCCGGCTTGGTCTTGCCATTTGGTCTCGCCCAAGATGTAGGCTCCAGGCCTCTGAGCCCCGCAGATTCAAAAGTATGCGATTTCTTACTTCAGCTTCAAGTTCCACAAGCTATAAGCCTTTAAACTTAAAATATTCCTGTTTCTGTGGTTCTGAGTTTTGGAGCTCTGCCCTGGATCTGCTTTGCGTGGTGTTCTGTGGTATGGCTGACAGCGAACTTCACTGCACCTCTACCATAGCCTCCATCAAGCCCCGCCTAGTAGGTTCTGATTTATAGTGACTCTGTATAGGGTTTCTGAGGCTGTAAATTGATGTAGTGATTGGTAGGTTCGAACTACTGACCTGTAGTTAGCAGCCCAGCTCATAATCCACTGTGATACCAGGGCTCCTTCCATAAAGATTCCAACCTTGGAAATCCTATGCCGTTGTTGTTAGATGCTGGCAAGTCAGTTCTGATTCATTGTGGTGGTGGTGGTGGTGGAGTCAGTTCTGACTCATAGTAATCCTGTATAGGGTTTCCAAGGAGTGGCTGATGAACTTGAACAGCTGACCTTGTGGTTCAAATCTTATGGAGCAGTTTTATTGTGTCCTATATTCTGTCTCTTTGGAGTTCTTGTGTGGCACTTTGGATTAATATGCTAGACTGCAAAATCGCTTTGAACCTCAATGTCAGTGGTTCAAGCTCACCAGCTGCTCCTTGGAAATACTATACAGGGTTGCTATGGATCAGAATAAACCCGACAGTGCTTTACAACAACATAGGTTCTCTATGAGTTGGAATTGATTCAACTACAGCATGGCTGGGACTTTTTTTTTTTTTTTTCCTCTTACATTGTTGTTGTTAAGTGCCATTGGTTCAGTTCTAACCCATAGCAACGCTGTATAGGGTTTCTGAGGAGCAACTGGTGAGCTTGAACCACTGACCTTGCAGTTCAAATGGTTTTGCCGTCTGGTGCATTAACCCACAGCGCCATATAGGAGCACATATAGTTGGATATTTCTTTTTTTAAAAAAATCCTGTCAGGCATTCTATTCATTCATTATGATTGAGATGTCTAGACCATTCACATTTAGTGTGGTAAATGGTCTGCTCTCTCCTATTTGTCTATGCTTTGCTTGTTTGTTTCTGTTTCACCTTAACTACTTTATTCTTGATGTTGCTGTTATATAAGTGCTGTTGAGTCGATTCCAACTCAGAGCGACCCTGTATAGGATTTCTGAGGAGCAGCTGGTGAATTTGAACCTCCAACCTTGCAGTTCAAACAGATGTTGCGGTCCAGTGCTTATCCTAAAGTGCCACAGCAGGACTAATACTTATGTACTTTTAATTCTACTATTGATTTGTTAGTATACTTACAATTTTTTTTTTAGTGTTTAATCTGCGGTAAACAATATGTATCATTAACTGTTCAGGATCTACTTATTATTAATATTAACTTTCTTTCTGTAAAATCTAGGAATCTTATTCAGCATAGCTCAAATGTAGCTCGAAATCTCCACCTTCTTTGCACTATTGTTGTGTGCTGTTGAGTCAGTTCTGACTCATAGAAAAGTCTTTGTCTCCTAAATCTAGCATCTGGACCTACCTGGATTCTGTTTCTATTGACTTCATTGTTTTCCTGAGCATGGGTCATGCCCTTCTCTTTTGTTCTTTTAACAGTTTTTCTTTAAAAAAAAAAAAAAAAATTATGAAGAAATTAATAATAAATTTCCTGGGCTCAAACTAGGAAATCTCTCTTCTCGATGATGTATAGCTGTTATTGTATCTGCTCAGGGTTTTCCTTGCCCCCAGCTTGCTTTTTGTACATAATTCAGCTGTCAACCAGAGATTTGGGCAGAGGTTAGCTCAAGTCAGTAAAACTCCTGCTCTCTGCTGTCCACAGTTTGTGGTTTAAAAACTGGATCCAAAGGTACAGCATATTTACAAGTCTCACTTACAGTTTCTACTGAGTCATCTGGTGTTTTTAGCACATGTGTAGTTTTGTAATCCTGGTGTGGTGCTGTTGGATAAGCAAGGCTGGTTTAGACCTCAAAAGATTGGCAGTTCAAACCTACCAGCTGCTCCTCAGAAACCCTATTTTGTTGTTGTTATGTGCCATGGAGTCAGTTCTGACTCATAGTGATCCTGTACAGGGTTTCCAAGGCTGTAAATCTTTACAGGAGTAGAGAGCCTCGTATTTCTCCTGCGAAACAGCTGGTATTTTCGAACTGCTGACCCTGAGGTTAGCAGCCTAATTCGTAACCACTACATTACCAGAGCTCCTTCAGAAACCCCATACGAGGTCGTTATAAATTGGCACAGACTCATTGGCACTTAACAAAAGGGATTTATGGGTAGTTTATTATCTAAGCCCTCCTGTGGTTATCTGATGGCCAGACAGTGTCTAGTATATTTCTGTTGGTTCTGGCACAAATACCAAACAAGCAGCTCCACTTGTAGCAAAGCTGTGGGATTATACCACTTTGTTGTTGTTAAGTACTGTCGAGTTGATTCTGAACCATAGCGACCCTGTATAGGGTTTCCAAGGAGCTACTGGTGAGCTTGACCCACCGACCTTGCAGTTTAAATGACTTTGCAGTCTGATGCATTAGCCCACAGCACCACACCAGGACTCCTAAACCACTTTGTTGTTGCTGTTAAGTGCTGTTAAGTCGATTCCGAACCATAGCGACTCTCTACAGGGTTTCCAAGGCTATAAATCTTTACGGGAGCAGAAAGCCTCCTCCCGCAGAACAGCTGGTGGTTTTGAACTGCTGACCTTGTGGTTCACAGCCCAATTCGTAATCACTATGCTATCAGAGCTCCTTTATACCACTTTAGCTGAAGGTAATAGTAGGATCCCTGTGTAATACACCACACATGTGCCATTTTTACCAGATATGGTAGGATTTTTTTTTTTTTCTTAATGAGTAAACAGTTCTCAAATTGTTGCCTGAATTTATATGTTTTCCCATGACCTGAAATGGTTGATTTTATACTTTCATCTAGTTTAACACTAGCGACCCGGCAGAGAAGAATCCCCTAACTTTCTCACACCACTACTCTGTAACTAGAGTGTGTTTATGCATTTTGAAAATGTTTTAGTTATTTCAAGAAACCTATTATGACCAATGTTGTTGCTGGTTACATGAGGCAATGGTGTGTGGAAAAATACAGATATCAGTATTTCTCAGGGAAAGAGCAATTCTTAGGAGAATAGAAAGAAATTGAAGAAATATGTTGTGATTTATTTTCTTTCATTTCCCCCCCCCATACTCACATGATTTATGTCATAATTCTATAAATAGGAAAAAAATTAAGAAACATGTGATTTATTTTCTTTTTGTATGCCAGAGGGATTTATGTAATAAATCTATGCTATGCCTAAATAGGGGAGTCCTGGTGTGGCACTATTGGTTAATGTGCTAGACTGCAAAGTCAGTTTGAACTGCAAGGATGGTGGTTTAAGCTCACTAGCTGCTTCTTGGAAACCGTATACAGGGTCGCTATGGGTCAGAACCAACTCGATGGCACTTAACATCAACAACAACATGCCTAAATGCATCCAGAATTTGTTTATTCTTTAGGATGAACCCCATAATGGCATTAGATAGAATATGTGAATTTAAAAAATATATTTGGTGGCTCTGTAGGATAAGCACTGGATTGCAAAGCACAAGGTCAACTGTCCTAGCCCACCAGCTGCTCTGAGGGAGAAAGATGAGACTTTCCGCTCCCACAAAGATTTACAGAAACTGTACACAGGGTCGCTGTGAGTCAGGACTAGCTCAGCAGCACTTAACAACAACAACATATTAAGATCAATTTGAATTTGAGCTTTTTGTCCAAATGAATTTGATTTCTGTATGTGGTAATATAATCGCCGTTACTTCCTGTCCACCAAGTTGTTTAATCCAGCCATTCATTTATATCTGAAATATTTATTCAGTATGTACTACACGCTTGACATGTGGGATGGCATAGGCCTAATTCTTTCTCCTATGGACTAATGATTGAAACAGGACACCAGTTGCTATAAGGTGAATGTGCTATGTAAGCGCCCTGAACTGACCCAGTTGGGAGATCCTAGATTTTCCTGAGTTGTGAGAGGAATGGATCTTGAATTATTAACTAGTGTTATTAAGTAAAGGAGACTCATAAGGAAGTACCCCTAGTAGAAGGCTTAGTGTTGTTACTAAGAAGGCACAGTCATCAATGCAAATGGGGCACTTACAAAAGAGAAGCCTAAACTATAGTGTGTGTTTGTCTATGTGTGTATATGTGTGTCCCCACACAGCAAGTGGGTGGTGGGAGATAAAACTGAAAGGTAGTTTGAACTCAGAAGGTAAAATGCCTCAGGATGCTAAGGGTCATAGCACTTTGGGAGGCTTTGGTTTTGAACACATTTGTTTAGCATTTTTATGAAGTTACCTGAATGAGTGTGTGGACATTGTAGGGTCTGCTGATTAGGCTGAGAAAGGAGAGAGAAGAATTATACTAGGTAAGATGGCTAAGACTCACCGATAAATTCAATGAATTCTCCAACACTCATGGAAATAGGACAAGATATTCTATTCAGTGTTGTTGTTGCTATGTGCCATTGAGCTGCTTCTAACACATAGTATCCCTGTATAGAGTTTCTGAGAATCATCTGGTGGGTTTGAACTGTCAACCTTGTGATTTTCAGTCTAGTGCTGATCCTATGACACCACAGCAGGACTTCATTCTCTGGTTGTTGTGTTGTTAGGTGTCATCAAGTTGATACCAACTCATAGTGACCCTAAGCACAACAGAATCAAACTTTGCTCAATCCTGTGCCAACCTCACAATCCTTGCTATGCTAGAGCCCATTGCTGCTGCTACTGTGCCAATCCATCTCCTTGGGGACTCGTTCTCTTTTTCTCCAACCTTCCACTATACCAAGCATGATGTCCTTCTCTATGCGGATAATACATCCCTCCTGATAATATGTCCAAAGTATGAGAGATGAAGTCTGGCAATCCTGGCTTCAAAGGAGCATTCTGACTGTACTTCTTCCAACACAGATGGGTTTGTTCTTTTGGTGGTCCATGGTACTTGTAATATTCTCCTCCAACTCCGTAACTCAAATGCATCAATTCTCCTATGGTCTTCCTTATTCACTGTCCAGCTTTCACAGGCATATGAGTTTATTGAGAATACCATGGATTGCGTCTTGTGCTGCAGACTTGCCTAATGGAATATGTCATTTGATTTCTTGACTACTGCTTCCATAAGTGTTGATAGTTGATCTGAACACATTGAAGTCTTCAACAACTTCAATCTATTTTCCATTTATATGGATGTTATTTATTGGTCTACTGGTGAGGAGTTTTGTTTTCTTTGCATTGAAGTACAATCCATACTGAAGGCTGTACCATCAGTAAACAGTATTTTTCTCTCTTCACTTTAGCTTTTTAAAAAAAAAAAAAAAAGGAGAAAAGTCAAATCCTAAGCTTCCTGCTTGTTTTCTTCATGTAGTGGCTTGTGACAACACTTACATGGATTGTGCTTTATTCTAAAAAATCTGAAAAGGATAGTAAGTGTGATTTCAGCTCACTGAAAGCTTCTTGGGAACTACATATAAATATGGGACTGTATATATTTTTTTGGAAATCGTTAGGTGGAAGAGGGGAGCTGCAATGTAGCTAGGAAAAAGTGCATTTGCTTACTCTCTCCTAGCCAGCAAAGCTCATCCAACTTATTTATGTCAAGAAAAAGAGCCCTATGGAAAGAATTCAAAGTTTTAGTTATTTCTGCTATTTCCAAAATATGCCCAGAAACCTTAAACCCTTTCACATTGTTCTCGCCTGATGAACTCTTTTTACACCTACTGCAAACATCTCCCTGCATCAATGCAGCCTTCCCTGATTCCTTACCTAACTCTCACGCTCAACTTGCCCAGGCCAGAGTTAATCACTCCCTATTTAATCGTTCAATTTACTTAGTTATTCTTTGTCTTATCTGCAAATTTGAGAACTCCTAGGGTCTGAAAGTTTGGAGTGGGACCCTCAACTTTGGAAAACTGAGTGTGGACTCGGAGCACCATATTCATGAGATGTGTGCTATTGGAAAACCACCTAGTCTCATGATCTCAGGTTGCCTTATTTCTAAGATTAAGAGAGTAATCGTGACTACTCCAAACACAAAACTCAAATACCTGTGAGACTGACAGTTAAATATGAATGGGAGAACCATGGTCAGGCTGTGGTTCAAAGCGACTTTGCAGTCCAGTGCATTAGTCCACAGCACCACATCAGGACTCCTAACAAAGTCTAGCCTGGCTAAAATAGAATTATTCTCACTCCCTACCTAAAGCCCTTTTTCTCCCAGCATTCTGCTTCATGCACTATGCTCTCCTTTTCTCCTTTTGAAACTGCTGAGTTAACTAAGTTTTCATTTTCTTCTTTCTCAACCTGTTACACCTGCTTCTGGGCCCTATAGAATGGCCTGGCTCGTTGCCCCTCTTACTCTTCTGTTTGCTGATGTCTTTCCTACAGAGATACAATAAACACATAAACGCAAACAATACAATCCCCAACAGTAGAAAGTGTTATGAAGAAGGAGGTAAGAGAGGGTAAGTGTATGCTCTTCTTTTTATGTTTGAGTACAGAACCTTCTTGCTATTGGTCCTAGATATTCATTTCCTGGAAATAGAGATTTTTTTTTAATCCTTTTTCAAACTTTTTATTGTGAATTAGTTGAAGGTTTACAGAGCATATCATATATGTTACATTCAACAATACACATGTTGTTTCATGACATTGATTGTAATCTTCACAATGAACCATCACTTGTTCCAGTTCCTCCCTGTGCTTCCTGTTTCCATTCCCTCTTCTTTTCTAACCCTTCTGAATTTTGCCCTAGGGTCAATGCTGCCCAATTGATCTCAAATGGTTGATTATCCAAAGGTGTGCGTACCTCACTAGTGTTATTGCTCCTCTAATAGTCTTGTCTATTGTTTGACTGAAAATTGAGCCATGACAGTGAAAAGATTCCCTGACCTATAAGGTTACTAAGCGCCATAGTCTCAGGGCTTCCACCAGTCTCTGTCTGACCATTGAGTCTTATCTTATTTATAATTTTGTGTTTCGTTCCACATTTTTCTCCCATCTGTTTCAGGCTCTTCTAATATAATCCCTTTCAGAGCAGCTGGATGCCTTCTAGTTGTCTGCTCTCAGGGTCATAGAGGCCCACATGGTCCTTAGTCTATTGGACTAATTGTTTCTGTGCATCTTCAATGTTCTTCACTCTTCTTTCTCCAGTTGGAGATCAATAGCTGTGCCTTAGATGGCAGCTCATAAACTTAAGACCCAGTCACTACTCCCCAAAGTAGGAGGTAGAAGATTGTCTTGTGGATTATGTTATACCAATTGACCTAGACTCTGTCATCTGTGATCCTGAGCACCCAGTCCCAGAGACTCAATACTTTGCTGTGTCTAAGAAGTGTATGTCCTGTATACTCCACAACATTACTGGATACATGCATACCTATTCATGGACAGCTTTTCAGCAAAGCTACCCATGTACTAAAACTCTTTGTCAAACCTAAATATGTTTATGGATATACTCCCACTCTTTCTCCCATACCTGTTCAGCCTGCATCTATCAATCCATGCATCTGGTGAGAGTAGGAATTTTATAGAAAGAGAAGGAGCCTTGGTGTGTCTATGGTCAAGAACTTGGCTACAATGGAAAGACCAATTGTTTGAGTTGTTCAACAGGAGAGAGATGTGACAGTCTGTCTCTGAAGATTCCAGCCTTGGAAACCCTATGGGACAGTTCTAGTCTCTCCTGTATGTTGCTATAAGTTGGAATCAATACAATGGCAACAGTATAGAATGAGAGAGGGAAATGAGGAAGGCAGATCCCAGACTTCTCATATCTTTTCTCCAGGTGAGGCTGAGTCATCCAGGAAAGAACCCCAGAGAATTTGCTTTCACCATGAAATCCAGCAAGCCATTCTCTGCCTCCTTGCCCTACTTAGATGTCACTACAGAGAACACCTGGGAAAGTGGGCAGGCGACGTTCCAAGGGTTGAGCATTCAGAGAACACCTAGGGAGGTGGACAGGAGACAATTCCAGGGGTTGAGCATTCAGTTTCCAAACTAGTAAACAGCTGTGGGTAAGTCAACTGTGACTCATGGCCAACTCTATGTGTCAGAGTAGAACTGTATTCCCTAGGGCTTTAATGATTGATTTTGTTTTATAAGTAGATCACCAGATCTTTCTCTGAGAAGCGTCCCAGTGGCTAGAACATTCAACTTGTTGGTGAACAACTAAGCCTGTCAACTGCACCATCCAGAAACAATTTACATATTGTACTTGATTAATTGAAATATAAGTAGCCTTTCCTTCCGATTAAATATCAAGTAAAGGCTTATTGGAACAGTAAAACAGAAAATAAATTATCTTTATTTTCTCTTACATCTGACTGGACTGTGAAAAATCTACATATAGAAGAGGGATGTGGGAGAGAGTGAAGGAATTTTAGTGTTTAAAGCACAAATAAAAGGAGAGATAAGAAAGGTGGGATGTACTATCACAGTGATAATTGAGCATTATCAAGAGATTTAGAACAGAGGCACATTTTATGATGGAATAGTTCCTCACATATCAGGTTAAATATTTGACCTATAAAAGGAGTGATTTTTATATGTTTCCACCTAACATTTAGACAATTATCTTGAGCTCTTGTGACATTAAAATCAGTTTCTATTTTGGAAAAATAATGTTGACTCAGGGTCCACTAGTAGGAGTCTCTTAGTGGGCAAGTATTACTTGGTTATTTTTTCTACCATTTGCTAATCCTTTTAGGTATCTTTTCATAGATACATATTTCTTCATTGGTTTATAAGATATCATTGGAAGTTATTGTTAAGTAGTTTGGTGAGGAACTTCCAGAAAGACTGCATACTAGGCAGACATGCTACACAAATCCTCTACCACAAGGATATGAATAACCAAATGAAACAGACTCGGATGATAATCCTGGAACCCTGAGCTTCAGAGGAAAGGATAGCGAAGTGGATTGAATACTAAGTGAATTTACACATGAACCAACAAATCAGTGATGATGAAACTGAAGAATTCTACCAACTTCGTTAGTCTAAAATTGGTCAAACCTGCAATTAAGATGCATTATAATTACTGGTTATTGGAATGTGAAAGTTGGAAACAAAGAGGAAGGATCCGTAGTTGGAAAATATGGCCTCGCTGGTAGAAACGATGTTGGAAATCATGTGATAGAGTTGTGAAAGAACAATGACTTATTCATTGCAAATATCTTTTTTCATAGGGCTATAGACATGGCCCTCACCAGATGAAATAGATAAGGATCAAATGGACTATATCTGTGGGAAGAAATGATGGAGAAGCTCAATATCATCAGTCCAAACAAGGTCAGAGGCTGGTTGTGAAACAGATGATCAATTACTTATATAAGGTGAAGAAAATTAAACCCAATCCATAAGAGCCAAAGTATAACCTTGAATATATCCTGCCTAATTTAGAGAATATCTTTAGAACAAATATGATGCATTGGACACTAATTACTGAAAACCAGAAAAGGTATGGGGTGATATTAAGATTATCATCCAATAAGAAAGCAAAAAGTCATTAAAAGCATGGAAAAGAAATAAAAAACCAAAATGGATGTCAGAAGAGACTCTGAAACTTGCTCTTGTGCTTAGAAAAACTAAAGCAAGTAGAAGAAATGAGGACATAAAAGAGAACAGAAAATTTCAAAGGGCAACTCAAGAAGACAAAGTCAAATATAGAGAAATGTGCAAAGATCCAGAGTTAGAAAACCAAGAGGAACGAACACGCTCAGCATTTCTCAAACTGAAAGAACTGAAGAAAAAAATTCAAGCTTCAACTTGAAATACTGAAGTATTCTACTGAATGATGCAGAAAACATCCAAAGAGGATGGAAAGAATACAGAGTCACTGTACCAGAAAGAAATGGCCAATGTTCAGTCATTTCAACAGGTAGCATATGATCAAGAACCAATGGTGCTGAATGAAGAAGTACAAGCTGCACTGAAGGCACTGGTGAAAAACAAGGTTCCAGATGTTGATGGAATATAAATTGAAATATTTCAACAAACTGATGCGGGTCTCGATGCACTCACTCGTCTATGCCAAGCAATTTGGAAGACAGCTACCTAACCAACTGATTGGAAGAGTTCAATGTTTGTGCCCATTCCAAAGGGAGGTGACCTAACTGAATGGGAAACTCATCAGCATCATTAGTATCACATACAAGTAAGATTTTGCTAAAGATAATTAAAAAACAGCTGGAACATTATATTGACAGGGACTGCCAGAGGTTCAGGCCAGATTTAGATGAGGACGTGGAATAAGAGATATCATTGCTGACATCAGATGGATCTTGACTGAGTGCAGAAAATACCAGGAAGATGTTTCCTTGTGCATTATTGACTATACAAAAGCATTTTCCTGTGTGGATCATAACAAACTCTAGATACATTTTGAAGAATGGGGTTTCCAGAATACTTAATTGTGTTCATGAGGAACCTGTACATAGACCAAAAGGCAGAACAAGGGGGCACTGAATGATTTTAAATCAGGAAAGGTGTGCACCAGGATTGTATTTATTTAATCTGTATGCTTAGAACATACTCTGAGAAGCTGGATTATATGAAGAAGAATATGGTTTTAGGGTTGGAGAAAGACTCAGTAACAACCTGTGATATGCAGTTGACACAACTTTGCTGACTGAAAGTGAAGGGGAATTAAAACAATTACTGATGAAGATCAAAAACTACAGCCTTCAGTATGGGTGGCACTTCAATGTAAAGAAAACATTAAGTAGACTGTAATCGAGATGAAACAAAGTGTATGGTTTGTTGACTGTAAAACTGATGACTGGCTCTGTAAGGTTTCCCTCACAAAGAAAAGGAAAAAGGAAAAGAAACACCTGATTTAATTAAATTTGCTTTAATCTCAGACACTGTTAGTTAGAGTTAGAGGAAGAGGGTTAACCTAACATGACATTCTCTTAGTTGTCACACATCCTCCTTCCCATATTTCTAAATAGTCTCACAGACCCCCATTCTTCCATCTCCTCAAGTAGAACACCCAGCCAATCTGAGTACTTTCAGAATCTTCGTTATCTGTATTCCTGATCAATTTCCTACTGTCTGCAGCTTCTGAAGTCCTGGTCTGGCACTGTGGGTTGATGCGCTGGACTGCAAAGTCAGCTTGAACTGCAAGATTGGTGGTTCAAACTCACTAGCCGCTCCTTGAAAACCCTATACAGGGTTGCTATAGGTCAGAACCAACTTGATGGCACTTAACAATAGACAACTTCTGGTGTAGCACTGTGGGTTCAGCACTGGACTGTGAATCACAAATCGGCAGTTCAAACCCACCATCTGCTCCTCAGAAACCCTATCCAGAGTTTCTATGATTCAGAACCGACTTGACAGCACTTAACAAACAGCAACAACAACAACAGAAATATTTTACTTCATGTTTTAAAAATGTATTATTGAGTATCAAAGCTCTCTAGAGTTCATGATCCTATAGTCTAAAGTCTGATGTTTCAGAAGAACTGATATACTTTAAAGGCAATTAATTTCAAGAGGAGACATGTATTTACATTATCAATTTACCTTTTAAGTAAGGAATTGATCATTTGGAGTGAACATGTTTATATTTATTTTTAAAAATGAAAAGATCACAAAATGCTAATGTGTATGAAATTCCTTCCAATAAAATACATCCTAACCAAATACTGGAATTGTATTATACCGAGTGCTTGAAATAATTACAAGCTCTCTGAATGATGCTATGCTTTCAACATAAATGATTACTGTTTAATCTGAATTCTGGTAATACATTTTAGTATTTCATGCAAGGATAATTACTAAACTGGCAGCTTGAAAGTGTATGAGAATTTTTTCTCATTGAATAAATGTTTTCAATGTTGTCATTTCATGGGGATGGAGAGAGGTTAGTGTTAGGAATGATGGCTGGAAAATCAACCCTGATAGAAGTCCAGAAATATTCCAGGCTCAATTATACACATTTATGACTGTAGGTTATGGAACAACAAAAACAGAAGAATTGAAATGAGGAAAATGGAGGACATTGCTTAGGAATGAAGAGATACAATCGAATACTATCTCATTATAATCACTGGGGTTTACTGTAAACAGTGCAGGCTCTAGAATCAAAGGCCTGGCATTTGAATGTTGGCTCTGCTACCCTGCATGAATTGTTTAACTCCTGTGGGATTCAAGTCTTCACCTGTAAAATTCAGATACAAATTCTTCCCCTGTCTACCACCTAGGTGAATGTTAGAACTACATGGGATAATAAATTTTAAAGCATTAACAAATATTAGAACATGTTGCACTGGAGGGTCAGTACTGGACTGTAAACCACAAGGTCAGCAGTTCAAGCCCACCAACTGATCCTCTGAAACCCTAAATAGGCTTACTCTGAGTTGGAACCAACTCAACAGCACTTAATAACAACAACAACTACAGAATAAAATCAGGCTTTATTTTAATGTTTAACGTGGAGTCGGTTCCGACTCATAGCGACACTGTACAGGGTTTCCAAGGCTGTAAATCTTTACGGGAACAGAAAGCCTCATCTTTCTACCATGGTACAGCTGGTAGTTTCCAACTGCTGACCTTGCGGTTCGCAGCCTGATTCGTAACCACTACGCTACCAGAGCTCCTTTATGTTTAACATAGCATTCAAGAAAAAAGTGTCAACCAGTACTGTCTGGGCTTCCTGTTTTTAAGTGCTCAGAACACCTAAATCCAAAAACTGTATCTAAAAAGAACTAGGAAATTAAATATGCTCCAAAATATCACATTGTATCACAGACTCATATTAGTTGCAATGTGACATAAATTATAGTAACTTTTTCTAAAAAATATATAGTTTCTCACTTTTTCATCTTCTACAACAGTGGTTGTCAAATGTGGTCCCTGACCCAATAACATCAACATTACCTGGGAACTTAGAAATGAGAATTCTCACAACCAGATATACCACATTAGAAACTCTTAAGAGTGAAACCCAGTAATCTTTGCTTTAACAAGCCCTCCAGTTCTATCTGCTACATATTAAATTTTGAGAATAATTGCTTTCTTGTCATCTTTGTTGCTGTGTGCCCTCGAGTCGGTTCCAACTCAGCAACCCTGTTTAGGGTTTCTGAGGAGCAGCTGGTGAGCCTGAACTGCCTACTTTGCAGTTCAAACCAACCTTGCAGTCCAGTGCATAAATTCTGAGAACCATTGTTCTAGAGGAATTACAAATCATGTGATATGAACCCTAAACAAATAGAATCTATACTTAAATTAAAGGTCAACATTTTGATGAATATAAATGCCAAGCACAGGTTTGGCTCTGTTTCGTTTTCTGAAATATGAATTATTATCCTCATTTTTGTAAATGAAGAAATTGAAGTACAGAAGATTGAGAAATTTTAAGTCCAAGGCTCTGTCCACTCTCCCAAAATTTGTAAAATATAAATAACAACCAATTAAGTAATGTAATGCTAATGTCATTTTTAAACAACATATTTGTGGTTGTCGCTGTTTTCATTAAAGGCAAAATGTATACGCTCTTATAGGTTTTGAAGTCTGTCACTTACTAGGCTTGGTTGAGGTTTTTTTCATGGACTGCATAAGCTGACTGGCACATTTAATTAACAAAATCTGTCCTGTGAAAGGTGAAAATACAAGTTGACAAGTCAATGTACTTCAATATTGGAGGAATCAACGGAAACATGTGTCTTTATGTATGTTGTTGTTTTTGTTGGGCTGTCATGTCAGTTTCAGCTCATAGAGTTCCTGTACAGGATTTCCAAACTTCCAACCCTGCAGCTCACAGCCTAGTGCTTATCCTATAGCACTACACCATGACTGTGTGTGTGTATTCTATCTATCTATCTATCTATCTATCTATCTATCTATCTATCTATCTATCTATTATATCTATCTATGTATTATATCTATCTAT
>NW_006408526.1:37047968-37049724 GCF_000296735.1 Chrysochloris asiatica | reverse complement strand
CTGTGGAGTAGGTTCGGACTCATAGTGACACTGTATAGGGTTTTCGAGACTGTAATCTTTATGGAGCAAAAAGCCTCATTTTCCTTCCCCTCAGAACAGCTGATAGTTTCCAACTGCTGACCTTGAGGTTAGCAGGTTAGCAGCTGGACCACTATACTACCAGAGCACTCTCTCTCTTTTGCTCTCTCTATATAAATACACACACACACACACACACACACACACACACATTGTTGTTAAGTGCCGTTAAGTCATTTGAGTCATAGTGATACACGTATATGTATGTATGGTAGTTGTGTGTATAAGTTTTCCAAGGTCATAAATTTTTACGGGAGCAGAAAGCCTCATCTTTCTCCTGCAGAATGGCTGGTAGTTTTGAACTGCTGACCTTGAGGTTAGCAGCCCAATTTGTAACCACTATGCTACTGTATATCCTGGTGTGGCCTTAAGTTTAATGCATTGGACTGCAAAGTTGGTTTGAACCACAAGGTTGGTGGTTCAAGCTCACCAGTGGCTCCTCGGAAACCCTGTACAGGGTCACTAAGAGTCAAAACGGACTCAAAAGCACTTGACAATATGTGTGTGTGTGTGTGTGTGTGTGTGTGTGTGTGTGTGTGTATGAGCCAAAGATGATGAAAACGATAATACAAAAATGTAGCTAATAAAATGCACAAAATAACTTTTTTTCGTATTCATTGTAGTTAGCAATGTGGCAATTTTGCAAAATTACAGGATTCATAAAATTTTTTTCTCCAAGGGAACTTATTCCGAGTCAAGCAGGTTCCCACTAGTTGCAGGGGACCCATTGAGGGCAACTCACAATCTTGGGGATTGTAAAGCTGTTCTTTCTTTGTTGGTGTGTTTTTCTATATGAGTATGTTTCGAGTCAGCCGAGTGGGCTTGGGTTAGACAATGGAGACTTTGTAAAGAGAAATCTTCATGTAGCTCTTTAGTTTTGATAATATACAGGTTAATTTTCCATTATCAGAATGTAAGCATTCTTGTGATTGATTCAATGCCAGTTCTTAAAGAACTCTATTTCATTGCATAGGAAGCTAAAGTTTACCTTGGAAAATTTGCAAAATGTATATAGGAAATCAAAAATATATTTTAAATATATATATTGTGTGTATATATATATGTATTGCTGTGTTAAGTGCTATCGAGTCAGTTCCAATTCATAGTGACCTGTATAGGGTTTCCGAGGAGCGTCTAGTGAGCTTGAACCATAACGCCCCACCAGGACTGGTGTTGTCTAATCAGTTCTGAGTCATAAGCAACTCTGTGCACAATAGAATGAAATACTGCACAGTCCTATGCCATCCTCACTATGGTTCCTACTTTTGAGCCCATTGTTGCTGTCAATGTGTCAATCCATCTTGTTGGGGGTCTTCTTTTTCG
This sequence comes from Chrysochloris asiatica, assembly GCF_000296735.1. Taxonomy (NCBI): domain Eukaryota; kingdom Metazoa; phylum Chordata; class Mammalia; order Afrosoricida; family Chrysochloridae; genus Chrysochloris; species Chrysochloris asiatica. The sequence goes on along the minus strand of NW_006408526.1, from coordinate 37,048,323 downwards.
CTGATCCTCTACTTTACCAAACATGTCCTTCTCCAGGCACTGGTCCCTCTTTATAACATGCCCAAAGTATGAGAGACAAAGTCTTATCCTGGTTTCTAAGGAGCATTCTGACTGTACACCTGAAATAGATTTATTTTTTCTTTTGGCAGTCCATGGCACTTCAATGTTCTTCTACAACATCATAATTCAAATGCATTGGTTCTTTTACAGTCTTCCTTATTCATTGTCTGAATATCCTATGTATAAATATATTGTTGTTGTTAAGTGCCGTTGAGTTGATTCCAACCCATAGCGACCTTGTACAGGGTTTCCAAGGCTGTAAATCTTGACGAGAGTAGAAAGCCTCATCTTTCTC
>NW_006408526.1:37045576-37047623 GCF_000296735.1 Chrysochloris asiatica | reverse complement strand
TTTGAACATGTTATTGAAAGGGACCAGTCTCTGGAGAAGGACATCATGCTTGATAATGTAGAGGACCAGCGACACTAAAGTGCCTTTTGAAAGACTCGTTGGTTAACTCTTAGGAGACTTGCTGTTATTGTTAAGAGCTGTCGAGTCAGTTCTGATCCATAGCGACCCTATATAGGGTTTTTGAGGAGTGGTTGGTGAGCTTGAACTGTCGACCTTGTGATTGAAACAACTTAGCAGTCCAGTGCATTAACCCACAGCACCACACCAGAACATGTGTATCTGAGGCATACAGTAGGGAATCAGAGGCATGTGGTCAGACAACAGGTTTGAGTGAGGGCAGCTGAGATCTAATTAATGTTATGGGCTGTCAAGAGCCCATGAGTCCAAACCAGAGTCATAGCCAGAAATGTGGCGAACTCTATGTGGGGAAGGACGTGGTGTATTGGAGCCATGCCTTGTTGTTGTTGTTAAGTGCCGTAGAGTCAGTTCCGACGCATAGAGACCCTGAACAGGGTTTCAGAGGCTATAAATCTTTATGGGAGCAGAAAGCCTCATCTTTCTCCCGAGGAGCAGCTGGTAGTTTCGAACTGCTGACTTTGTGGTTCACAGCCCGATAAGTGACCACTACACTATCAGAGCTCCTAGAGTCTAGAAATTTCCACTGCAGCAATGTTCCCTACTCCACAATTTTAAGGGATAATGCTTCTTATTTTAGGCAAACATTCAGTAGAGATTGGAATGGGTATAGATTTCACCTAGCTAAAATCCATTGGGAGGGGTTTCTTGGTATTGATGAAAACTATAGGTAGTCTTCATTGGATACCAATTTTCCAGGGATTGGTTCTTCCAGGGTCCCTGAAGACCTATTATTGCTTTGTCCTATTGACTTTCTTGTTTGGGAATTCCCTCAATACCACCATTCTGGACAATGAAGCCATGTAGTCAACAGGCTCAGTGGGGAGCTGTGTTGTGAAGCAGAGAATTTGGAGTCAGGAAACCTGGGCTCAAATTCCTGTATTGCCATATAGTTGGGACTCGGTTTCCTCACCTGCAATACTAGATGATACATGCCTATCTACTCCACAGGTTAATTGTGAGGATCAGTGGAGGGTACCTTATTGAAAGTGTTTTGTAAATTAAGAATACTTTGTAGATTTGCAGATACTTCCAGTGCTCTTCCAATAGGTTCTGTTCTCCCAGCAGACTTTAGGAAAATAGAAGTCACTGAGATTATGTGAATGGCAGTTTCTAGGAAAATTTGGAACATTATCAGGAACAAGAACCTGATAATGATTGGCTGTGGTTGGGCAAATACTGAGATGCTGTCAGTCACCAGCCTGATCACATCTAATGCCCACCAGTTCTCTGGAAATTCTGCATTTCCAATTTTTACTCGATTGTTCTTAGGAATCAAAGCGTTTGACTTTGACATATGATTACATGAGATTGGTGTCATAATTATGTGCTTCATATAACAAGAACCACAAATATAATCATTCATAACTCCAAAGCACTTTAACGTTACAAAATACTTATTATCCCATATAATTATAGCAGCACTGTATGCTCAACTGCTAAACAGATGTTTGGAGGTTGGAGTCCATCCTGAGGTGTCTTGGAAGAAAAGCCTGACAAGCTACTTCCAAAAACTCAGTCATGGAAAGAAACTCAACAAGGCACAATTCCACTCTGGCACACTTAGGGTTGCCATGACCTGCCGACTACTGGTTAATGTGAGGAAAATGAGGCGGCTTTGTATGTACGATGAATAAACTATGGCTAAGTAGTTTGTCTTCTTTTGATGGTTTCTGCATCATTCAAAATTTTCCCAGAGAATCCTTCAATAACAAAAGTTGAGGCTTGACTTTTTTCTTCAGTTCCCCCAGCTTGAGAAATGCTGAGTGTGTTCTTCCTTTTTGGTTTTCTAACGCCAGATCTTTGCCCATTTATTTCCTTGTAATATTTGACTTTGTCTTCTCAAGCTGACCTTAGAAATTTACTGTTCAGCTCTTGTACCTCCTCATTTCTTCCATTTGCTTTAGCATCT
>NW_006408526.1:37044701-37045339 GCF_000296735.1 Chrysochloris asiatica | reverse complement strand
AGAACCAATAGATCTGTTTTGGAAGAAGTGCAGCCAGAGTGCTCCTTAGAGGCCAAGATGGCCAAACTTCGTCTCTCATATTTTGGACATATTGTTAGGAGGGAAGAGTCGCTGGAGAGGTATATCATGTTTGGTAAGATGGAGGGTCAGAGAAAAAGAGGAAGACCTCCAACGAGATGGATTGGCCAGGTGGTAGCATCGATGGACTCAAGTGTGGCAACAGTAGTGAGGTTGGCCCAGGATTGGACATTGTTTCGTTCTGCTGTGCATAAGGTTGCTATGAGTCCATGCCGACTCGATGGCACCTAACAACAAGCTCTTCTTAAATCCATTAGCGGCTCTTTGTTGTTACTGGATAGAATATGAGTTAAGTTATTTTTGCCACATAGTATCCATTCACTCTACTTTTGGTTAAAGTGGATTTTCATTTTCCTTTAGTCTCAGTTTCTGTGATTGGAATGAAGCTGACTTCATCCTGGTCTTTAGGATAGAACATATGATTCAGGCCAAAACCAATCAGAACTTCTCATTCTATTGGCCACAGTGACTGCTTTAGGAATGGGCAATTTAGCTAATCTGGTACGAGAGTTTGGGGGGGATTTTTGAGAAAGTCACTCTTCCTAGGTCTTGTTGTTGTT
>NW_006408526.1:37038493-37044558 GCF_000296735.1 Chrysochloris asiatica | reverse complement strand
GTACCAAATCGATGGCACCTAACAACAACAAAGTTTGTCTGAGAAAGGAAGGAACCATATGTCAGGCTCTACAGCAGGTCCTTTGGATAGATATGCTGTGTTACTTAATTCTTTCAATATCTTCATTAGAGGGAAATTTAATCCTAGTTTGACAGTTGAGAAATGAAAATTACAGAGAGACTAAGTAAGCAAAATAAAGACACACAGCTGTCTCAAAGCATTTCATGGGTTTGAATGCAGGTGGGTTCTCTGATCCAAAGTCCTGTATTTCCATCTTCCTCTTTAAACAAATGGGGGTAGGGACTCTGACTTACCTCCAATTGTTTCCAAATGGAAGCATATGTTTGGGCTGGTTGTTGAGACTGAAATAAATAGCTTCTTTTAGAATGTTGAGACAGTCAAATGCTTTCAATATGCTCCCAAGGTTGGTGATTGGGTCTGAATAGAAGCCAGATGTCCTGGATTTTAGAGCCATTTCTTCCTTACATTCTCCCGTCTCCCCTTCCCCTCACCCCCGCAATCCCCGCCCCCCTCTGTCCCATTAAATGGAGGAAGTTTTGGAGAGACCAGACCACTGATTCTGCTTTTCACATGTGTCTCTTTGTAAGGAGATTGAGTGAGGTTGGGCTGGAGCAGACTGTGGGGCTTGGGCGGAACGTGGACTGGAAGAAAAATAGCCAGAAAGAATGTGCAATCACTTATTCCAGGCCTGTAGAATCCCTTTGCCACCTGACCTTTCTATCTGCCTTCACAGTTGACAGACCAGACTGGGCTTCCCGCTAGGAGGAAGTGCCTGCAGTTAGTCTGTTGATTACTAAAACAGAACCATCACAACACTTGTCAACTCTGCTTCCCCACGCACCTTGGCAGATTTAGGTGTTTTCTTTTTCAATTTTTTGTTTTATTACTGTTTGTCAGGCAGGGGTTCCTTTGAAGTTCTTTAAAGACCTGACTTTTAACAGAGCATGTAGGAGTTGGGGGGTGGGAAATGGGGTGGATGCAATCTTTCAAAATATTCTATTCTGCACCCAGCTAACTCATCCCCTTCTGTCTTTGACTGAAAAGGTTTTTGACATGGTGTTTCTATACGTGGCCTGCCTTCCAGGTGCGAGAGTGACATCTATTGTCGTAATATAAGGAGGAAATTATGTTTACTTAATGATAGCATGTCTCAGCTTGTCGCTTCTTTATTTTCCTTTTAAATACTTGCTGTCACTGTAACACACAATTGGTCTTCAATCCTGGGGCTGGGGCTGGAACCTTATAGGGATGCAAGGTATTGGAAAGATGGCTTATAGGTAAAGCTGAGAAAATTCAGAGTGAAGACAAAAATATTTCTGCATGCCTGGCGTAGCTCCCTGGTCTTCCCATGTTGACAAGAAGCAGAGTCCTGTTAACTGTGTCTGTCTGCATCTTAAAAGCACACTGGCCCTGAAAGTCCAAAGGTCATTGTAACCATGTCAAATGTCCCATAAGTCCCTCAGATTCTAATGATCTTTGCTTGTCTGGTTTACTCATAGACTTCCGGAGGGGCATTGTTCATGGAAAGAGTAAGTAGAAGGTGAATGGGCCAGATGTCAGAGGGTTGCAGTCAACCTGTTGACACTTGATTTAGCTTTCTGACAACAGCAACAATAAAAAGTATCTCTATCCTGTTTCACTATCTAATGTTGATTCCCTTTTGTTCAAACAATGGAGTACAAAGTACTCATTCCAACATGCATCATCTTTTCCAATCTGGCCCACATCTGCTGAGACCCACCCCTTACCCACCTCATTCCCTTTTCCCCAGCCCTGTATCTTCTTTGTTGCCTTTAAAAAAATCTTATTATTATTTTCAACGTTGGCACATTTCAAGTATATTAAAAAGTACAAAAACCACATAGACACTAGTGTACCTATTATGTAGCTACATGGGTAAGTCTCAAAAATATAATGCTGAGTGTGAAAAAAAGTTGAAAAACAATACATACAGTAAAATTATTTATGCAAACTTTTAAAGCACTGAAAGCCAAGTCTGTGTCCATCTGTCAGGTGTCTACTATTCTTTTTTTTTCTTTCTTTCTACTATTTTTTATGACTCAGTTCAAATATCACCCCTCCCGAAGCCCTGATTACTTGACAGAGTAGTCACTCTTTCTCCAAGCCTCAAAGACAGTCATTTATACAGGCTTCCAGTGAGTTATAATGCCCACTTCTCATAGTGCAGGGCCATTTTCATATTTGTCTTCCTTACTAAACTCTGAGTCCCTTAAGGACAGAGACTAGGTCACATTCTTCTTTGTATACTTGAGACATAACCTCATGGTTATATTTTTATTAGAAATTCCCTAAAACTAAACCATCATTTTATGACACCTAAGTATGAAGAGAGCTTTGTAGAATAAACACTAGACTGCTGACCACAGGTTGGTGATTTGAGTTCACCAACCTCAGGAGAAAGATGAGACTTTCTGCTCCAGTAAAGAGTTATAGTCTCGTATATGCACTGCAGACTCCTAGTGTGGTGCTATAGGATCAGCACTGAGCTGCAGACCTCAAGGTCAACAGTTCAAACCCACTAGCTGCTCTTTAGAAATGACTCAACAGCATTTAAAAAGGGAGCACAGTGGCTCTGTGTGATAAGCATGGAACTTGGAACCACAAAGTCAAGGGCTGTTCTATGGGAGAAAGATGAGGCTTTCTGCTCCTTCAAAGACTCAGAGTCTTGGTGTGGTGCTGCAGGATAATGCACTGGACCAAAGGTCAATTTGAACCACAAGGTTGTTGGTTCAAACTTACCAGTTGCTCCTTGGAGACCCTTTACAGGGTTGCCATGACTCAGAACCAACTCAACAGCACACAACAACAAAAACAACAATTATCCTATACTATGGGTCACTATGTGTCAGAACCAATGAGATGGCAGTTAAAAATGTAAGAAAGCATGATCTAAGAATAAGCACAATAAAGAACAATTTGAAGTCCAGTTTTGATAGCAGCAACTTTTACTGTTTAGAAAGTGCTTTCAAATTCATTACTTGTCTTTTTCTTCATTCTAGCTTTTTAAAGTATGTAGAGCGGGCATCATCCACACTAAATGAAGGAAACAGATTGAGAGAGGGTAAGTGATGTATTCACTGTTACACAGTTGGTGGGTGAGGGGGCTGGTTCACTGGATCAATGGTTTTGAAGCCATTTTAGTTTTACTATGTTTCACCATTATTACTACTTTTTACTACTCTTTGAATTGAACCATCCTTCTTTCTCTTCATTCATTCATTCATTCATTCACTAATTCATTCATCCATTCATTCATTCTTGTAACAAATATTAATTGAGCACCATCTCTATGCACCATGTTAGCCTTTGGTGATAAAATAATAAGTAAAATGAATCCTAGTAGAACTGCCTGTTTGGAGAACTTGAAATGCTTCTAAACAATACACAGCATGCAAGCTGGAACATGTTTGGTAACTCCTTGCAAGACTATGTTATGTTAGAATGGGGATGTAAGATGAAATGCTTCCTGGTGCTTTGACAGAGTTCTGAGGACTTTGAGATTTTTCTGAAGCTAATTGGAAGGGGGTGGTGTTTAATTCACGTTGTTTAGCTCTTCCCTCTGTAGTGAATTGCTTAATGGTGGAGGCTTTGATGCTGGCAGGTAGCTTTAGTGGAATATGACTGCTGTTGCCTTCTCTTACAACCTGCACTGTTGTGTGGGCTGAAACCAATTAGACCTAAATTAATTAGCAAGAAAATTATGGGCCCACTTGCTGAGCCATTCACAATGCCATGTGAAGAAAGAAGAGTCAGTATTTGAAGGATGCTGTGTGTTTCTGCTCAACCTTAATGATTGAAGTTATTTCCAAATATGGAAGAAAACTCAAGCCATTACTGGATTAAATGATCCATTTCTTTTAACCCATGAAATGCCTGCTTTATTGAAAGGCAAATCAGGAAATTCTAGAGAACTCCTTATGAGCCCTAGGAATTCTGGGAAACTGTGGATATGTAGGATCGTTATGTAATTTGACTTTGAAAGCACCAAAGCAGTTGAGGGATTTGATGTCTGGAAAACACGACCAATGTCCCAAAGCACTATGTGAGTGCCAGGTAAGAAGGGCCTCTTCTGAAGGACAAACTCAGTACTTCCTGTTCTTAGTTACTTTACAATCTCATTTGCTAGCTCGTCTTCCTCTGTTCACTCCTTAACAGAGTATTCCTAGGGCTCTGACTTCAACCAGTAACTCCTCCAGGGACATCTAATTTCCTCCCCTGATGTTAACTACTACCTTGATGTGGTACTTCCGAGCCTAGGCCACTACCCAGACTGATCTTCTGAGCTCCAAAGACTCATGTTTTTTTTCTTTTCTGAATATCCTACCAGCACATCAAACAATTATTTCTAGAACCTGACCTCTTCCCTTGTCTCTTTTTATTTTTTTGACTTAAAAAAATTAAAAAAAAAAAAAAAAAATTGGGGGGTGAGTATGTACACCTAAGCACTAAGGAATTTAAACATTTAAACAACCAAAGAGCACATTCTGCAAATTTGCCTCCTGGCTACCAGCACACAGCCTTTCTCTTGTCATGAGTCTAGAGTTCTCAGCTGCTCCCTCTCTCCATGTGGTCATCTCTGCCTCCATCTCTGGTGTCGCTGCTTCTCTGGATAGGGGTCCATATTCCACTCATGCTCTTCTCCCTTGATGGTCCCGAGGTCCTCTGTTCCTGGAATGTAAGATTAACTACTCCCCTTTTTATGTTACAAAACCTCCACCTTTACAGTTGTGACAGTCACAATTAGTCATGATAACAGTTACTCACTATTGAATCATAAGAATCTTATCCCCATCTCCTTTCACTAGACCTGTCTGTTGTTGTTGTTGTTGTTATGTGCCGTCGAGTCGATTCCGACCCATAGCGACCCTGTACAGGGTTTCCGAGGGTGTAAATCTTTACGGGAGTAGAAAGCCTGTCTAGACAAGATGAAAACCATTTAGTGGGGATTCTACCTTCTCACGCACACTTTTAAACAAAAACCCCATCTTTTTTTTTTTTTTTTTATAATGCTAGCTACTGATTTTGCATATATGACATTAATTATACTGAGGAATTTACCTTCTTTTCATATTTTACTGAGAGTTTTTAACAGAAAGGATGTTGGATTTTATCAAATGGTTTTATACCTCTCTCTCTCTCTCTTTTTTTTTTTTAATTTAATTTTTTTATTGTGTAATCATTTACATGGGGGAACATTAGTTTTACTTTCATTCTATCATACATCGTTTCATTGCCATAGTTACCATCCCATCCATGCATCATCACCCAACCAAAGGGTATACCCTGCAGGCCCCCCACCCCCATGGTCCTCAGCACACAGCTCCCTTCCCTCCCTGGATCTCAATCCTCAGCCACTCCATCTCTCCATGTCATCCTCTCTGTCTCCATCTCAGGCCTCACTGCTTCTCTGGGTGGGGTCCTGATCTCTGCTCTTCTCCAGTGATGGTCCCAGGGGCCTTCGCTCCTAGACTGAAAGGTTAATCACTCCCCTCCTTGCTATAAAATATTCGTCCTGATAACAATTATTCGCCCTTGCATCACAAGACACCCATCTGCATTTCTTTTCATCAGCCCTTCCTAGACAGGTTGGATATTACTCACTTGAGACTCTCCCATCCTCTCCACCCTGTTGATCTAGGCTCCCTCTTGAAAGCTTGTAAGCCAGTCACTTCTTACCTTTGTATCACTCCCCCCCGCTTTTAGGTAGCCAGTGTTCAAGTTGCCCATCCTTATACTGGACACATTGTTGCCCCTTTTTAGGTATTCCAATCAGTTTTAGGCAGAAGACAGACTTACAAGCTTTCTATGGTGATATTTCTGGCTATTCCTTTCTCTACTCTCTAGTATAATGCATGGAAAACCAAGGTTCAAAAGTCAGCCAAGCATCTTAACATTATTCCCCCCCTTTCCCCATTCCAACCATGTCCCAGTCTCTGTATCCCAGAGCCCTGTTGTTCCAAGGCTGTGCCTACATCATTTATTACCTCTGTCCCATTTAGCTCATTCCTAACTAATTGTTCTCC
>NW_006408526.1:37036971-37038111 GCF_000296735.1 Chrysochloris asiatica | reverse complement strand
AATAGTGCTGCTATGAACATTGGTGTGCACATATCTTCCCGTGTTGTGTCTTATTTTTCTTGTGGGTAAATACCAAGTAGAGGAATTGAGAGATCGAATGGTATTTCTATTTTCAACCTTCTGAGGAAGCGCCATATTGCTTTCCATAGAGGTTGGACCATTTTGCAGTCCCACCAGCAATGCAGGACTTTCCCAGTCTCTCCACATCCTCGCCCTATACCACGTCACTATGAGTAAGAACTGGTTTGACAGCACTTAACAACAACAGCAACAATTCATTTTATGAGGGCATTAGTAGTTCAGTGTTAGAACTCTAACCTTCCATGAGTGAGACACTGGTTCATCTCCTGGCTGATGCACCTAAAGCACAACCACCAACCTGCCTGTCAGTGGAGGTTTGTATGTTGCTATGATGTTGAATAGGTTTCATCAGAGTTTCTAGACTAAAATGGACAAGGAAGAAAGCCCTCATGAACTACTTCTAAAAATCAGCCAATTTTCCAGCCCTTTGTACATGGGTTCCCCATTAGGCAAAGACAGCTAACCACAGCAACAACACTCATTATATATTCTAAGTAGTTTTCAAATCCATTTTTTCTTTGTTCATTTTCAAATGCATCTCTCCAACTCTTCTTTAGACTAGGCGTCTATTCCCCTGCCTCTGGCTTATTCTTCTGGTCACTTTTGATCACTCCCAGTCTTTTTAACTCCTTAAATATTAGTTCTTCTGGCATCTTGCTGATAAGATCCTTCTCTTAGATGACTAACACATATCAGTGTGATCTCAACCACTTCAAGTTTCAGTTACAATTTTATACTGGTGGCTCCCAAATCTATGCTTTCCACTGAAAACTATTTCCTGAGCTCTAGATTCACATATGTAGTGACTAGCTGGATATCTCAACATTTATGTTTCCCAGGCATTATAAACTCAGTGTGTTCATAAACAAGTTCATCATCTTCCTTCCTGCTGTTCTACTGCCTTAGCTACCCAGTGTTGCTGTAACAAAAACACCTCAAATGAGGTGCTTTAAAGAATAGGAATTTATTGTCTTACATTTGTTATTGTTATTGTCAGGTTGATTGTATCAGGATTGATATCAAAATTTAAAGTGACAGTTTCAACATAAAACCAAATGA
>NW_006408526.1:37018354-37033026 GCF_000296735.1 Chrysochloris asiatica | reverse complement strand
GAGCTTGAACCACTGACCTTGCAGTTCAAATGACTTTGCAGTCTGGCACATTAACCCACAGTGCCACGCCAGGACTCCTAGCTCTTACTACCATGTATAGTCCAGGATTGATGTTAAAATAACGAAGATAGAGGTTGAATTTCTTTTTTGATGCTCTGTCCTTCATTGAAAGTGGTGTATTAAAGTCTTCTGGTGTGGTGCTCTAGGGTAAACACTGAACTGCTAGCTTCAAGGTCAGGAGTTCAAGCCCATTTTCAGAAATCCTATATAGGGTTATTATGAGTCAGAACTGACTCACCAGTACACAACAACAACAAAACTATTATTGTGACGTTATCTATTTCTCTTTTCAATTCTACTAAAGTTTGATTTATGTATTTTGAGGCTCTTTTACTGGCTGCATAGATATTTATTACATCTATATCCTCTTGTTCAATTGGCCCTTTAATCATTATATAATATCCCTTTTTATTACTTATTCTCTTTTTGCTTTAAAATCTATTTTGTCAGATATTATTATTGCTATTCCTGCTCTGGCTTTGTTTGTCATTTGCTTGATTTTCACCCCTAGCATCTTAGTTTATGTCTATTTTTCTCTTTGTGTCTAAGGTGTGTCTTTTGTAGACAACACAATGTCTTTTCTAGTCCATTCTCTTGACTGATGCACTTAGAGCATTTACATTCAGTGTAGTTAGTGACATAGAATTGACTTGTCATTTTGCTGTGTGTGCTCTTTGTGATGCTGCTGGTTTCTTTGTTCTGCATAATATTAGTGCTGAATTCATTTTGTTTGTGAATTTTCTTGTTATTTTGTTTGTTGCTGTTGTTTTAGTGGTTAGTAAATTTTATGATTTTCCTTTTTTTTTATTTTGATGAGAAAGTTGATTAATTTTCTTTGAGATTACTTTGTAATTTATAAGTTTCTTTCCAGTTTTAAAAGTTTGTCCTATTATGAAACTGATGTGACTTTTTCTTCATTTGAAAGTTCTGTAAGTATTCATTCTTATTTTTTACTTTATAATTACTTTCATTTACAAATTGATGTCTCTAGTTCCCTATTTTGAATCTTGTAGGTTTGTCTTACTTTAGGTATTTCTATATCTGAGTTGACTTCTAAGTAGTGTTGTCATATATTAATATCACATTGTTGTCTGCCATCTTTGGTTCCTTGTCTGAATAACGTCCATCGGTATTTCTTGTAAGGTTGGTCTTAATTTTATAAATTCCTTTATTTTCTAGTTATCTGGAAATGTTATAATTTCACTATTATATTTGCAGGATAATTTTGGGGGGTATATAATTTTTGGTTGGATTTTTTTTTTCTTTCAGAGTTTTATATATGTCATTCCATTGCATTATTGTCTGCATTATTTCTTTTTTGTTATTTTTAACTTCTTATTGTGAATTGAGTGAAGGTTTACAGGCAAGATCATCAGTTTTACATTTAACAAATCATACACTTTGCTTCAAATCAATGATTGTAATCTGCTTGATACAACAACAGTTATCCTGCTTCTTCCCTGTGTTTCCTATTTCCATTCCACCCACCTTTCCATCCCTTCTCAACATTGTCCTTTTGATTGTGAATGGTTGACCATTCCATGTGAGCATACCTTACTAGTGTTGTTGTCTCTGCTATATACCTATCTAGTACTTGGCTGAAAATTGGGCCATGAGGTTGAGTTCCTTTCCAGACCTGAAAGGTGGTTGAGGGCCATAGTCTCAGATTCCTCCTGTCTCTTTCTGATCTGTAACCCTAGTCTTTTATTTATTTATTTATTTTTAAATTATTTTGGGTTTTGTTCCACATTTCCCCCACTCTATCCAGGACCCTCTACTATGAATTCTTTCTGAGCAGTTTATAGTGGTAGAAAGCACTGTCTAGTTCTTCTCTCTCAAAGTTGTGGAGACTGATGGTTACATGTTCCATTAGTCCACTGGACTAATTGTTTCCAAGCCTCTTCAATTCTCCTCACTCGTCTTTCTTCTGCACATGGAGAGACCATTAGCTGTAACTTGTAGCTTTCTGACAGGTTCTATCATTCCTAAAATCAAAGTTAATTGTGCCCAGTGCAACATGGATTAAAAATCTTTCAAAATCTACAAAGGATTGTTTCCATTGTTATTTTAGAATCATATTCCAAACTATAATAATTCTAGTTAATCATTATTTCCTTCATTTTGTTTTTATTATAGCATGCTTACTTAATTTACAGCAAGCATAAAATAAACTGGGTCTTGTTTTGAACCAAGCAATGATGTTTTAAAGGTTGTACACAATATTTGTTAAAAATAACATATAAAAATACCTTTTTAGAAGCTTCTATAAGAAGGAAAATACAAAGTTTAACCCCACAACTTTCCTCTTTGCTAGAACTGCAAACTACTGCTACAGTTTTAAATAGACTTTTTTTTGTTTAAACTATGTTGTTGTTGTTCTGTGCCGTAGAGTCGGTTCTGACTCATAGCGGCCCTGTACAGGGTTTCCGAGGCTGTAAATTTTTACGGGAGCAGAAAGTCTCATCTTTCTCCCGCAGAATAGCTGGTAGTTTCGAACTGCTTACCTTGTGGCTCACAGCCTGATTTGTAACCACTATGCTGGAAAATTTTAAAAAATTAAAGAAATGTGCATATAAATGATTGCATAGCAGAACATGAACATTAACTGCAAGAGTAAAGAAATGAAAGTTAGAAATACTATCAAATATACAAAGGTTTTAGAATCAATCCTTCAAAAACATATTCCACAGACAATATTTTAAAACGACCTTTAGTTTTTTATAGGCAAGCCTAGACAACTAAAACTAAAATTGAAAACAGCAATTCCTTTTAGGGATGTTTCTTACTTTTTATCTGTAAGACAACAGTCTGGGATTTAAAGGTGCTAGCTTTAATTCTGTTGTTAAGTGCCGTCGAGTCTATTCTGACCCATAGTTACCCTGTATAGGGGCCAGGAGTCCTGGCGTGGTGCTGTGGAGTAATGCCCCAGACTGCAAAGCTGTTTGAATGGCAAGGTCAATGGTTCAAGCTCACCAACTGCTCCTCGGAAACCCTATACAGGATCGCTATGGGTCGGAATCTACTTGACAGCACTTAACCACGACAATAAAAGCTTTAATTCTGAAATGACATTAGACATGTCAAGTCACTTTTATTGCCCACCCCCCAAATTATCTTTAAGAGAAATACTAGAAATTATAAATGGTTAAGAGTATCATTTTCTTCTTACAAGTCAGGTACTGCACCAGGTCTACATTGAGAATAATAAACTCAGGATATGTCGTTCTTCCTTAACATGGAGTAATTCTTCTTCTGAAATGACTTTAAATCTCATGGCTCTGGAGCTACCACCTAGCAATGGGAGTGTTGTTTTTCAACTTGCATCACATTAAATAAACTTGAGGTGTAAAGAGCAAGTCTCTTTTATAAAGAGGTAAGCAGATTTTAATATAAATGCACACACCAGTTGAGTGCTTTAAGCATTAAAATTCAGTTCTTTTCCACTATTCACACATACAAAGAATACCTACTTAAGTACAATTTACTTGCTTCTAACAGCTGGAAGAAAACGAAGCAATATTATGGTTAACAACACTTCTTAAAATTTTGAGTAACTATAAAAGAACATTTCCCCTTCAAAATTATCTCTGCCAGACTTGATCTGCTCAAATTTGTGGTGAGTTTTCCCTGACATTTCTGTGTTTCAAATCTTCATAGAAACCAGAAAAAAGCAGCAAAGACTCCATGTTTTAGTAAAAACTCAAATCTCCCTGAAAAGGCTACTTAACCCACTTGGCATCATTCCCCACAAAAGCAGGGCTAACAAAGACTTATCCTACACTGCAGATTGAAATAAACTATTATCATGGGCCTAGGTTGTACATAGGGTCACTGTGAGTCGGTGCCGACTCGATGGCACCTAACAACAACAACAAGACATCTGATAAGTCATACAGGTGCCCCCTGAACCTAAATGTGTCTGAGCAGTCAGTGTTGTCCTGTGGCTACCACCTCACATTTGTATCATTCAATTTTATTAACACGCTACATTTCTAGGTTAACAGTTCTATCAAGTATGGCTATGAAAGTTTATTTTTAATAAGATACTGTTGCAAATTATGGTCAATCAACATCTTTTCACCAATACTTCAAACATTAAAAAATGAGAGTCTTTACAAAAATATTCAGAGACACCACAAATTGGTAGCTGCCCATAACATTAAACAAACTGGACTCTTAAGAATGGCTTCTCAACAGCATATCATTTTAATTATACCCATTGCCTGGTACAGGGAAAACTAACAAGTGTTTTTAAGCATCATTGCAACATTTTATTCCTGATAATTTAAGTAAATCAGACTATGAGTAAATGAATGACACATGCCTAAAAACATCATGGTTTATATACTATTAGTGACCACTGGAATTAGGACTAGTCCATGACCTTGATCTAGATTTTGACCTAGACCTAGACTGTGATCTTGGTTGAGATTTGATCTAGGTGGTTTTTTCCTTGATTCCTTGTCATATCTTGAACCAAACTTATAATGTGTTTTGCAATCTGTTTTAGAGGTACCTCTAGTTTTGGTGTGAGATGCAGACCTAGAATGTGATTTAGCCTTCTAAATCCAATTCAACTGTGATCTTGAATATTGGATTTAGATCTTGAAAAAGATCGATTTCGGTGTTTGAGTCTATCATTGTTGGTATGACTTCGGCTACACAGTGGTCTTCCAGTTGTTCTACTGTTTCTAGAACTATAAGATCTTTTATAGTTGTAATAAAAAGAGCTACTTCTTGATCTCCTTCTTTCATAACTTTGGCTTCTAGAACGCCTGTATCTATCATAATCATCATAGCATGAAGAACTGTACACATTCCTTCCTTCCTTGGCTTTTATCTGATTTGGTGTCTCACAATCTCCTTGTGCAAATTGGATTTCCAATCCATTTTCTGTCCAAATTATATAAAGCATCTTTGGTATCACGAGCATCCTCAAACTGAACATAAGCAAATCCTCTTGGACATCGAGTGTATAAATGAAGTGGAACAAACACATATATAGGACCATAGCAACCAAATTCTCAATGTAAATCTTCAGACCTGGTATCATCAGTCAGGTTCATCACAAACAGAGATATGTTGCGGGCGTGCAGGTAGCGGGACATGTCAGCAGCATGGGTATCAGCCAAGGGTACTAACAGGCTCCACAAACCATCTGCATGTCCTGAGGCATATCCTCCCAGTATTCTTTCTTTGTCTTTGGTTTTAAAAAGTTTGATTATGACATATCTTGGTGATTTTCTTTTAGAGTTTATACTGTTTAGGATTTGTTAAGATTCTTGAATGAATATTTTCTCATCTAATAAGATTTTATGAAAGTTTCCTTCCAACAACTCTTTGACAGTTTTCTCTGTGATTCATTATTTTGTTTTTATTTTTGTCTCTTATTGCTCTTGGGAGTCTTGATGTGGTGCTGTAGGGTAAGCACTGGACCACAAGGTTCGTTTGAACTGCAAAGTTGGTGGTTCAAATTCACCAACTGCAACTTGGAAATCCTACACAAGGTTGTGTAACAAAAACATATATTAATTTTGTTGATATCCAATTGCTTTTTTTTTTTTAATGGCTTCTAGTTTTTCTTTTAGTTTGTCAGTTTGTTTTTGTAGTGTTTTTCTGCATTCCCCTAAAGTCTTGTTTGTGTTTTCCTTTATTTCATTTGCAACTTTCTCAATCTTTCTCTCAATCTTTTGAAGATACTCAAATATCATTCTTTTTAATTCTTTATCTGATATTTCTAATGTTATTTCTTCCTCAGAAAGGTTTTCTGGTTATGTATTTTGGTCACTTGTTTGTGCCATATTATCTTGTATCTTTGTTTGAACTGAAATTATCTATTGTTCCTGAGACTTTGTGGTGTTGTATTTAAATGGTGATTGTTGTACATTTATGTGCTCGCCATCTGTCTCCTAGTGAGTGTGATGGAGAGTAAGAGCATGTGCACAACTCTCTGTTGTTCATGTAGTGCACTTGAGGGCAGGTCTGCCTCATGTTGGCTGCTATTATTGATCAAGTGGTACAGGAGCAGTTTGTGGCCTAGACACAATGAGTGGCTCTGCAGGAGGTATGGGTGTGACTGAACTATGTGGGCACAGTTATTGTTTCCTGCCTCATGGGACAAGAACAAAAACAATGCACAATAACAAAAAAGACAATGATAAAAAAGAAAGAAAAAGGTAGGAAAACAAGAAGATAGTACTAAGGGGGGGCGGGGGGGGTACCTAAAAGGAAAAAAGGAGAGTAAAATTAAAAAAGGGAAAAGAAAAGAAACAATAAACAAAACTAGGGAGGGAGAAAAAAGAAAAGAGAAAGAGAAAATAGAGTAGTAAAGAAAAATTAAAAGAATGCAATAAACAAGTGAGAAACAGGAGGAAAAAAAAAGAAATAAGGGGGAACAAAGCAAGGGAAGGAAAAGAAAAGAAAGGAGAAACAATGAAAGATTATAAGTGAGGAAATGTAGGGCACAGGAAGACAAAAGTGTGGACTTCAGGGTACCTAGTATAGCATGGTATCCTCTGCCAACCAATGAGATTACAGGGACTTGGGAGGCAGGAAGCCTACTCCTAGATAGAGCCCCTACCAGCCTAAAAGATGTCTAGGGTTAGAACACTTGATCTGGAAGGAGTTCATGTCAGTTGAGATTTTCTTTGGCGTTAAGGTGTTTGCAGGCCCAGAGGGGGCAGCTAGGGGCACAGTGGCTAGTTCTGAAAGGGGTTTCAGCCTATCCAAAAGTGGTTATGGGAAAGCCACCCATCTGACACTGTGCCTTCTCCTGGTCTGTGAAGGCAGAGTGCTTGTGCCACCTGACTTAGGAGTGATGTGTACCCGATGCCCAATCTACAAGGGAATATTTCTGGCCTCAGACGTAGTACTGATTGGGTGAGGGTGAGAACTGATCACATTTCTAGTCACCAGGTGGATGTGGTGAACAAGGTAAGGACCACATCTTTCTGGCCACCAGTCACTGGTATGGGTGCTTATACTGTCCTAGGTGAGCACTGCTTGTATATGTTCAAACTGGCAGTACTCACACCAGCTAACAAGTCCCCTGTTCTGTCTGTCTCCTTCCTTTTGTTCTACTCCTAGTCAATATTCAGTGACTTCTCAGTTCTTTCCTCTGAAGTTCAGGATTCTAAGGTTATCATATGTATCTGTTTTTTGTGGTCTCTTGTGTCTTTGATCTTGAGGGTTTGGGTAGTATGTCTGCCTAGTCTTCCATCTTACCAGAAGTCTGCTGGTCATTCCTTCTGTTCCCTCAACTCCTTACCTATGTTAGTTTTTCTTGACTCTGCCCTTAGGAAGTACCAATAATGTACCAACAAATGTGAATTTGTTCACCATTCATTAGATGTGAATTAACCAATAAACAATGTAAACATGTACTTAGGGCATCAACAGAACAAGGGCACAAGCTGTCCTATGCAAAGACTCATATATGCTGTGCAAACGAGAAACAATGCAAAGTTAGCCTTGCTGTGGGAGGTTAACAGGCAGGGCAGTAAATGAAATGGATACCATTTTATAAATTTGGTATATAAAACAATTATATTTTCCTTTTTATTTAGGATCAATTGGGTATAGCCTCACATTCAGTTCACTTTCGTTGACCATATAAGAATGTGCCAGTGGCACTATAATCATGTGATTTATGACAAAGTTGGTCCTATGCAAAGTGAAATAAAATGCATCTTCAGTTTGAGTATACCCTTGTATTTGTAGCATACTCTTTGTGATTGCTCTTATCCCCCTCAGGTACCAGCAGTAATGCAAAGACCTCTGAATATGAAGCATCAAATAATAGAATGTGAGTGCATGAGTTTTTAATTATTATTTCAAGATGAATAATAACAATTATTATTATTTTATTCAACACTAAATTCTAATCACACTTAAAAAGGATTGCCTCTTTTGGTCTATCTATAAATTATGCATGAGCACAATTAAGAGTTCTGGAATTCCCATTCTTTGTGATGTTATCCGTACTTTGTTATAATTCATATAGTCAAATGTCTTTGCATAGTCAAGAAAGCACAGGTAAGCATTTTTCTGGTGTTTTCTGCTGTCAGCCAAGATCCATCTGACATAAGCAATGATATCCCTTATTCAAAGTCCTCTTCTGAATCTAGCTTGAATTCCTGGCAGTTCTATGTTGATGTACTGCTACAACTGGTTTTGAATTATCTTCAGCAAAAATTTACCTGTGTGTAATATTAATGATACTGTTCAATAATTTCCACATTCTGTTAGGTCACCTTTCTTTGGAATGGACACAAACATGGATCTCTTCCAAACAGCTGACCAGATAGCTATGTTTCAAATTTCTTGGCATAGATTAGTGACAGCCCCCAATGCTGCACCAACATATTGAAACATTTCCATTGGTATCCTGTCAATTCCTAGAGCCTTGTTTTTAGTCAATGCCTTCAGTGCAACTTAGACTTTTACCTTCATAACCATTGATTCTTGATCATATGCTATGTTCTGAAATGACTGAATGTTGACTAATTCTTTTTGGTACAGTGACTTTGTATATTCCTTCCATCTTATTTTGATGCTTCCTGTGTCATTCGATATTTTACCTATAGAATCCTTCAATATTGTAGCTTAAAGCTTGATTTTTTTCTTCAAATCTTTCAATTTCAGAAATGCTGAGCATGTATTTTCCTTTGGCTTTCTAACTCCAGGTCTTTGTCCTTTTCTTTATATTACTTTACTACTTTGTAGAGTCATCTTTTTGAAATTTTCTTTTTAGCTCATTTACTTCATCATAGCTTCCATTGACATTAGTTTCTATATTTTCAAGAGCAAGTTTCAGAGTCTCTTCTGACATCCACTGTTGTGTTTTCTTTCTTTTCTGTTTCCTTAATGATGTGTTGCTTTCTTCATTTATGATGTTATTTATATCATCCCACAACTCATCTGGTCTTTAGTCATTAGTCAGTCACTCCATCATTAGTATGATATCCTTCTCCAGGGACTGATTTCTCCTGATATTCTGTCCAAAGTTTTAGAGATGAAGTCTTGCCATCCTAGCTTCTTAGGAGCATTCTGATTGTACTTCTTGCAAGACAGATTTGTTTGCTCATTGTGTCAAATCTGTTCTTGAGATTGTCTCTAAATCCAGGTGAAAAATACTCAAGGCCATATTTTGGCTCTCATGGACTTGTTTTATGTTCCACTTCAATTTGAATTTGCATAGGAGAAATTAATAGTCTGTGTCCCACAGTCTGCCCTGGACTTGTTCTAACTGGTGATATTGAGCATCACAACTATCTCTTTCTATAGATGTAGTCAATTTTATTGCTGTGTATTCCATCTGGTGAGGTCCATTTGTACAATCATTATTTGTATTGTTGATAAAATGTATTGGCAATGAACAAGTGGTTGGTCTTGCAAAATTCTAGCTGTTCTAGTAGAACAAGGGAATACTTCATGGTTTAAAATCAGAAAAGGTAGATATCAAGGTTGTGAAATTTCAGCATGCTATTCAGATGGTAAACTGTGTAAATAATTGAAACACTGAACACAGCTTCAGAATTGGAGGAAAGTCTCATTAACAACCAGCAATATGCAGAAGACACAAATTTCTTACTGAAAGAAAAGAGGACATAAAGCACTTACTGATGAAGATCAAAGACTAAAGCATTCAATATCGATTACACCTCAATTTAAAGAAAAGAAAAATACTCACAGCTGCACCAACAATATCATTATATATGGAGAAAATATTGAAGTTATCGATCTCATTTTACTTGGATCCACAATCAACACTCATGGAAGCAGCAATCAATAAATCAAATCATGCATAGCATTGGGAAAGTCTGTTGCAAAAGATGTCTTTAAAGTGTGAAAGAGCAAAGATGTCACTTTGAGGACAAATGTGCCCTTGACCTATGCCATGGTATTTTAAATCACCTTATTTGCATGTGAAAACTGGACAGTGAGTACAGAAGACAGAAGAAGAAAAAAATGATACCTTTGAATTATAGTGTTGGTGAAGAATATTGAATTGATCATGGACTGCAGAAAAACAATCATGTCTGTGTTGAAAAAAGAACAACCAGAATACTCCTTAGAAGCAAGAATGGCAAAACTCTGTCTCACATACTTGGGACCTATTCTCAGGATGACCAGTTCCTGGGAAGCATATCATGTTGGTAAATTTGAGGGTCATTGAAAAAGAGGAAGACCCTCAACAAGACTAGCACAGTGACTGGAACAATAGACTGAAACATAGCACCAACTGGTGGATAGTGTAGAACCTAGAAGTGTTTCACTGTGTTGTAATAGGGTCACTATGAGTCAGAAACAATTTGACTATACTTAAAAATAAAAACTACAACATAAAAAGAGGCTACACTGTGAATAGCTAAGATACACACACACACACAAACACACATGTATATATATATAATATACATGAAGGAGCTGCAAATAGTTTGTGGAAAAATTAATAATCTTTTAATTAGTTTTTTTCCACAAACTTTTTGAAACCCCCGTATATATAACTCGTATACCGAGTTTGAATGTGGGAGTAAACAGAGGCAACAGCACCATGAATGACCAGTGTTTTAGGTCCTTGTTGTTGTTGTTAAGTACTTTCAAGTCAGTTAAAACTCATAGCAACCCTGTATAGGATTTCCAAGGATTTGAATCACTGTGCATGTGGTTAACTGCCCAGTGTTTATCCTAGAGTGTCATACTAGGTCCTTACATAACTTAATTTGGCTCTTTTATGATCCTACATCATTTTTTAAAGCACTAATTTACAGTCCTGGTGTGGTGCTGTAGGATAAGCACTGGATCGCTAGGTTGGTTTGAACTGCAAGGTCAGGGGTTCAAACTCACCAGTCATTCCTTGGAAACCCTATATAGGATCACTATGCATTGGATCCAACTCAATGGCATTTAACAACAACAACAACAATTAACAGTGTCAATAATAATTAATCATCTCCAAACTCCATTGGATATTCAATGTTACCTGGACTCCTTCTATGTATTTCTAGTCAGCAGCTTCTTATATTTCTTTTGTCTGCTCATTCAATTCCTTGCTTTTCTCCACCAAACCTCTAATATAATCACCTAACTGTAAGTTTTGGCTTTTTCTTCAGTAAAAAGATAATCCATTAATCATTTAATTGATACATGTTGAGAATTTGCTAATCAATAGGCACAGTGAGGAATTGAAGGAGTCTTAGTACCTCAGTGAGATAAGTGCTGGGTTGCTAACTTTAAATGTTTGACCCCATTAATGACTCCTTGAGGGAACTATTAGACCATATGCTTCTGTAAGGATTTACAGTCTCAGAACAATTCTATTCTGTTCTATAATGTTGCTATGAGGTAGAATTGATACAATGGCAGTGGAAAAAGCACTCAAAAAGAATGATAATTAGGTACATTAAAAGGATCAATGGAAAGATCGAGGAAAGCAAGGAGGACACAATAAAAATTTTAGAAGAATTCAGTAAAACACTGCAAAAACAAACAGACAAGATAAATTCCAATTTTGAACCAATTACAAAACCTGCAATTAGAAATCCAGAAGATTAATACTAAGATCTCAGAAATAGACAATCTATTGAAAGGGCAAAGGAGTAGATGCGAAATTAGCAAACTTAAAGATAAATCTCTCAATACTAGTATGCTAGAAGAACAATCAGAATAAAGAGTGAAAAAAAATCTAAAGAAAGCCTAAGAGTTATGTGGGATACCATGAAGAGGAACAATTTACAGGTCATCAGATTTCCAGAACAGGAAAAAAACAAGCACAGAGAAAATTGTCAAAGAGTTGTTGGAAGAAAATTTCCATAACATCATGAAAGACAAGAAGATAAGCATACAGAAAGCTGAATAAGTTCCAAATAGGGTAAATCCCCATAGAAAATCACTAATACATATCATAATCAAACTACAAGATCAAAGACAAGGAAAGAATCCTTAGAGCAGCTCAGAAAAAGCGAAAAGTTACCTACAAAGGAGAACCAATAAGACTAAGCTCTGATTTCTCAGCAGAAACCATGTAGGCAAGAAGACAATGGGATGACATATACAAAACTCTGAAAGACAAAAATTGCCAACCAAGAATCTTATACCCAGCAAAGCTGTCCCTTAAATACAACAGTGAAATTAGGAGATTTCCTGATAAACGGAAATTAAAGGAATTTGTAATGGCCAGGTCAACTTTAAAAAATGTCTAAAGGGTGTTCTTTGGACTGAGAACCAACAATAGCAAACAACAACCTGAGATACATTATAATAACACCCCCAAATCCATCCAGATATTGTTGTTGTAGTTAAGTGCCATTAAATCAGTTCCGACCCATAGTGATCCTGTATAGGGTTTCTGAGTGGCAGCTGGTGAGCTTGAACCACCAACCTTGAGGTTCAAACCAACTTTGCACTCCAGTCCATTAATCAACAGCACCTCACCAGGACTGTAATCCAGATATAGAAGTATTTAAAGTAAAACCTACAAGACTGAAAATAGCGAGTCAGAGATATCAATGTGTGATAAATTCAACTACAAAGCAAAATGAGGGAATAGTGTATCTACAGAACATCCAAATGGCAGAGAAATCAAGTAGATTTAAAGTAAACCAGACTGTATTAAGCAGGGAAAAAATAAGTTACAGGGTAACCTCAAAGAAAAATAATATACCTGCACATCAAAATAAAAAAAGAGGAAAATCAGAAAGATTTAGTAAATATTAACACAACAGAAATGAAAATGAAAAGAAAACACCCAAGCAAAATGAAGTCAGCACAAAAAATTATGTAAGACAAAGAATCCAGCAGCACCACAAAAAACACACAGAAAAATGACAGCAATCAATTCATACTTGTGGGATTAAATGTCCCAGTCAAGAGACATAAAGAGCAGAATGAATAACAAAATAGGATCATTCAATATGCTGTCTACAAGAGATATATCAATTAGATGGAGACAACCTAAATGTCCACCAACAGAAGAATGGTTAAACAAACTTTGGTATATACACACAATGGAATGTTACTCAACATTGAAGACACCTCAGAACATGGATGAACCTGGGGGACATTATGCTGAGTGAAATTAGCAATCTCAAAAGGACAAACATTGTATGAAACTAACGTTGTAAAAAAAAAAAAAAAGGTTTTCTTGACAACAGAAACAATCTATGGTGGTTACTAGGGTGGTGGGTGTTGGGGAAGAAAGGAAAATTATTCGTGGGTTAGAGGTGTAGACACAAGTTAACAAGGACAGGCAATATACAACAAAAGAGAAATTAGCAGGGAAAAGATGAAGGTAGTTGGAGACACAGGGAGGAATGCAATAGTTAAAGTGAATAAAGGCAAATGTTAACTTTTGGTACATGGAGGAGATTGCAACCATGTAATGGAGCAAAGTATATGATTTGTTGAATGTAAAAATTCACAATAAATATATATATTTTTAAAAAGCAGGTAGTGGATTATTTATGTCTGCATCAGTGTCCAGTTAATGAATATGTACAGTCAACCTTTGTTAAATGAATTAATAGTATAACTTACTCCATGTGTAGGTCTGGGATAAAATCTGATCCAAACTTGAATATATTCCTACATTCATGCCGTGAAACATTCTATGTGACATAGTGTTACAAATTGTATAAAGATCATTCAATCCTGTTCTTAAACCACGTAGAATTTTGCCTGTTCTTTGTGATAGAGTACTTTGAAAACAAAGCTGCCCTCCCCTTATACGTGTTATAGTTTATAACAGAGGGAGCTATGATTCAACCTTTGTATTTCTATTGCTTTCTTTTTCCATTTATGTGCTTACTTATTAGAACACAGAATTGAGTAGATCACTTAGTAAGTCTTAGTTTTATTGTTTTTTTGGAACACAATTTTATTCTATCTCTGTTCTTTAAACCAATCTTAGAATGCAACCCATGAAAAACAAACTGGCAAAAAAAAAAAAAAAAGAGAGAGAGAGAGAGAAAAGCAAATTTGATATGTTTTCATTAAACTTCCTGTTTATCTTAGATCTATGTTGATGAGGCCTTTACTGCCATACAAAGTATTGGCTTTCTATGCATCCAGACCTATAGGTCAGAAAAAGACATAACAACAATGATTATATTCATCCACTATTGAATACTTGTTATGTTCAAAGTGTAATCATAAGAACTTTGCATCCATTATCATATTTAATTCATACAACAACCTTAATGAAAATCATACTGTGAAAACATCTAGAGTCAAGAGAAGACACAGACAATTTAGAAAACAAATATCCGAATACTAGTTCTATCTTGAGCTAGCACTGAGATTGTTGGGTGGGCGAAGAGAACAGGACGAGATGGATGAAGCTGGAATGTTAAACTGAAGCAATATCTTTAAGAGCCTTACACGTGAGGTCCAGGAGTCTGTGCTTTATACAAAGGATACTAATAGGGTGTCATTGGAAGGTGACTTTATTATATATTTATATTTTATAACGATAGCTCTGGCTGCAGAATGGACAATGGACTGAAGGGCCATAAGACTGGAAGGCAAGATACTAGTTAGGAAAATCTAATAAGTAGACTGAACAAATGTGGTGGGAACCAGAGTCAAGAAATAATTAAAAAGTAAGGATGCAA
>NW_006408526.1:37007754-37017881 GCF_000296735.1 Chrysochloris asiatica | reverse complement strand
TAAACTTACTAAAGTGTGATCAGGAGACATCTCTTTAACTATTTTCTCACCCGTAAAATTGAGATGACAAAAATAATCATTTTACAGCATTCTTGTGAAGATTATGATATAATGCATGTTATAAAAAGGCAGAACAAGGACTTGTGAAAGATATTGATGTTCTTATCATTGAAAGTTGTGAATATTACCTTACCTGACAAAAGGAACTTTGTAGATACAAGATTAAGGACTCTGAGATGGGGAGATTGTCCTGAGCTATTAAAATGATCTCAATTTAATCATATAAATCCTTGAAATCCAAGAGTACTTCTGGGCTGTAGTCAGGAAAGAGGATGTCTACGGAAGATGCTATTTTGATGACTTTGAAAAGTGAAAAAGGGAGTCATGAGCCCTGGAATGTGACTTTCTAGAGTGGTCTCTAAAAACTGGAAAAGTCACGGAGATGGATTCTCCTCTAAAACCTCCAGAAAGGAATGTAACCCTAATGACAGCTCGATTTCCATCCAGTAAGATTTGTGTTGAACTTCTAACTTTTAGAACTGTAGGATAATGTTAATAATTTACATTATTTTAAATGTACAATTTAATGGCAACTTGTTATTTCAGCAATAGGAATCTACACAGGCAGAGAGGGTTCAGTCTCCTGAACCTTACCATACCATATAGTGAAGTTACTTTCATCACACAGAATTACTTGGCTGTGGTGACTGATATGTGGGGAAAGAGATCTCAAGAAGTGTGTTCAGGATCCTGGTTCAGAATCCATCCACTGGACAGGTTATTTTGCTCTGGTTTAGTTTGGGAAAAGCTGAGTTTTAAGAATCTTAGAAACATTCCAATGGACATATTCAGTTGGTGGCTGGATGTAGGGTCTGGAGCTTAGAAGACACATCTGGGTTACAGATTCACATTTGACAGTCATCGTTATAAAGTGGATGAAATTGCTTCATCATTCTATATTTAGGAGATAATTATCATGCCACTGACCCCTTGTTCCCCAAATTGATTCTCAGAGCCTTAGATTTTGGATTGAGGGCATTCCTGTATCTTTGCCTATTATGTTGATTAACATCAATATCGTAGACCTGGCCATTTGATCCAAGGGATTCGGAAATTGGATGTCATTCTTTTTTCTTAAATCAGGTGTGGGGAACCTTTTTTTAAAAAATATTTATATAAGTTTTTGTTGTGAATTGAGTGATAGTTTACATGGGAGAGCATCAGTTTTAAATTCATCCTATTGCATTTCATTTCATTGCAATGATTTCAATCCCCTATGTATGTCATCATTTAACATCATTTGCTTCCAATCACTCTGTTTTTTTTTGGATGTACACCAAAACACTCAGGAATGTATAATCATCCAAACAACCAAAGGGTATACCTTGCACGCCAGCTACCCTAGCTGCCAGCACACAGACCCTCTCCCTCCTTGAGTCTAGAGTCCCCAGATGCTCCATCTCTCCACATTATCATCTCTGCTTCCATCTCTGGAGTTACTGCTTCTCTGGATAGGGTCCCGCACTCTGCTCTTTTCCCTTGATTGTCCCAGGGTCCTCTGCTCGGTCCTAGAATGCAAGATGGACCACTCCCTTCCTTTTGTTACAAAATGTCTACCTTTACATTTGCAACATCCACAATCAGTCCTGATTGCAATTATTCACTATTGAACCACAAGAGCCTTATTCCCATTGACTTTCACCACTCCCATCTAGACAGGATGGAGACCACTCAGTGGAGATTCTACCTTCCCCGGCACCCTCTGAAACTAGGCTCCCTCTTGAAAACTTGTAAGCCAGTCACTTTGTGCCTTTGTTGCTCCTCCCACCCGCATTTTGGGTACCCAATGTCTAAGTTGCCCATCCCTGTCAACCCTGTGTACAGAGGGGGTGGGAATGATCCTTGCTGTAAAGATTTGTTCCCTCTTATAAGCTACTACATCCATAAATATAGGTTAAGTTCATCAAATTGTAATGGATTAT
Organism: Chrysochloris asiatica; assembly: GCF_000296735.1. Taxonomy (NCBI): domain Eukaryota; kingdom Metazoa; phylum Chordata; class Mammalia; order Afrosoricida; family Chrysochloridae; genus Chrysochloris; species Chrysochloris asiatica. Next base: position 37,015,899 of record NW_006408526.1, on the reverse strand, counting down.
ACTTTTTCCTCTTCTTGGGGAACTTTTTTTCTGCTAAAATTTATAACATCATTCATGGGTAATATAAAATTATCAGCTTAAAAATTAGTTGGCACTTAACAACAACAACAAATCTTGATTAATGTATTTTGGAGCTCTTCCGTGGGTGCTTAGATACTTATTATCATTGTATTCTCTTGTTGTATTGACCATTTAATCATTACATAATGTCCTTCATTTTCTCTTATGCTGCTTTTTGCCTTAAAGTCTATTTCATCAAAAATTAACATTGCCCTCCTGTTCTTTTTTGGTGGCCATTTGACTGGTATGTGCTTGTCCAGCCTTTGATTTTTAGTTTATTTTTGTCTTTGTGTTTAAGATATGCCTCTTGTAGACAGCGTATTGATGGGTCTTCTGTTCTTTTCCATTCTGCTCTCTCTGTCTCTTGAGTGGTACATTTATTTAATTTACAGTCAGTGTAATTATAAGTAGATATAAATTGGCTGCTGTCATTTTGTTGAGATTTGTATGTACTTGCTGTTGTATATTTCTTTTTTCAATATATTTTTCTGTGATCGGCAGAGATTTCTTATCATTTCTTTGGTTGCTGTTGTTTCAGTATTTCAGAAGACTTTATGACATTCTTCTTGTTTGCGGGGGAGAAGATTTATTTATTTATTTTTTTTTTTGAGGTTTCCCTGTAGCTTATGATTATCTTCTCAAGTTTTAAGCAGTACATTCTATCTTTGTCATCTTGACTTCCTTTCCAATTGGAAGTTCTGTAACTATATCACCTTTTCCCTCCCTTTGCTTCATAGTAATCATCATTTATGAATTGACAGCTCTGGTTCCGTATTTTCAGCTTTGTATATTTATGCATATTTTACTTTCGATACTTCTACCTCTGGGTTGATTTCCTGGTGATGTACTTGTATGTCTATATGACTGGTGATGTAATATTTTGTCATTGTTGGTTCTCTTTCTGAAGGACTTCCTTTATCATTTCTTGTAAAGTTATTCTGTTTTTTTACAAAGTCTCTTAATTTCTGTTATTTTGGAGTCTACTGACTTCATCATCATATTTGGTAAACTGTTTTACTGGATATATAGTTCATGATACACACTTTGTTTTTCAGAGTCTGTATGTTATCCTGTTGCCTTATTGCTTGGTTTCTTCTAAGAAATCAGAGGTTAGTCTTATTGGTTCTCCTTTCTATGTAACTTTTTCTTTTTCCCAAGATACTTTCAGAATTTATTCTTTGTCTTTCATTTCTGAGAGGTTGATTATGTTATATCTTGATGATTTTCTTTTTTGGTTGTTTCTGTTGAAAGTCTGTTGAGTTTCTTGAATGCATGTTTCATGTTTCATAATATTTGTTGTTGTTATTATGTGCCGTGGAATTGGTTCCGACTCATAGTGACCCTGTACAGGGTTTCCGAGGCTATAAATCTTTACAGGAGCAGAAAGCCTCATCTTCCTCCTGTGGAAAAACTGATAGTTTCGAATTGCTGACCTTAAGGTTAGCAGCCTGACTCATAACCACTACGCTACCAAATAGGTTTTATTTAAACAAATATTTGATAATTTTCCCTGGGCTTATTTTTGTCTTTTCCTATTGTAAAATTCTGATCACATGTAATTTTTCCTGTTGATCATATTCCACATAATTCTTAGACTTTCTTAATTTTGTTTCATTTCTTATTTCTGACTGTTCCTCTAAAATATAAATAATAAGAAGTTTGTGTTCAACTTTTCTAATTTTGGCATCCATTGATTCAAATCTATTCATTTGTTCTTCTGGAATTTTATGTGCTTTTTTTTAATGTTTTTTAATTTCCACCTTTATTTATTAGTTTTTTTAACACTTTTATTGTTTATTTAAATTCTTCTATAATTTTAAGAACACATTCAATGTTTTTCAAGCTGAAAGAACTAAGAAAACATTCAAATCTAGAGTTGCACTATTGAAGGATTCTATGGGATTGCTGGTGTGGTGCTGTAGGAAAAACACTGGACTGCTAATCACAAGATCAGCAGTTTGAACCCACCAGCTGCTCTTTGTAAACCCTATACAGGGTTGCTATGAGTCAGAACTGACTCAACAGCACTTAACAGCAACAACATAGGGAAAGTGTTGAATGATGCAAGAAACATCAAAAGAAATGGAAGGAACACAGAGTCACTGTAACAAAAAATAAATAAATTTAACCATTTCATGTTGTAGCATATGCTCAAGGACTGATTGCATTGAAGGAAGAATTTCAAGCTGCACTGAAGGTATAAAGGAAAGACAAGACTCTAGGAATTGATGGAATAGCAATAGAAATGTTTCAACAAACTGATGTATTTCTGGAACTACTCACTAGTCTATGCCAAGAGATTTAGAAGGCAGCTAACTAGTCAACCAAATGGAAGAAATCCATATTTTCCCCATTCCAAAGAAAGGTGATCCAATAGAATTCAGAAATTATCAAATAATATCATTAATATCACACACAAATAAGCTTTTGCAGGAGATAATTGAAAATACAGTTGCAACAGCACATTGGTGGGCTATTGTTGTTAAGTGCTTTGAGTTGGTTCTGACTCATAGTAATGCTGTATAGGGTTTCTGAGGAGCAGCTGGTGGGTTTGAACTGCTGAACTTGTGGTTTTCAGTCCATTGTGATCCTACAGCACCACACCAAGAATTGTTGCTGTGTTAAGAGCCATCGACTCAATTCTGACCCATAGCAACCCTGTATAGGGTTTCCAAGGATCAGCTGGTGAGCTTGAACCACCAACTTTGCAGTTCAAACAACTTTGCTGTCTGACGCATTAGCCCATACGGCCACACCAGGACTCCAAGAATAGCTGCTAGAACATCAAGGCAGATTCAAAAGAAGACATGGAATGAGGAATATCATTGCTGACATCAGATGCATCTTGGCTGAAAGTGGAGAATACCATAGATGCTTACTTGTATTTTACTGATTATGCAAAATCATTTGATTGTGGGGATCATAAAAAAACTATGCATAACATTCTGAAGAATGGTAATTCTAGAACACTCCATTGAGCTCATGCAGAACTTGAAATAAACCAAGAGCCAGTTAGTTATTCAAGCAGAACAAGGGTAAACTGTGTGGTTTAAAATAAAAAAAAGGTGTGCATCTGGGTTGCATCCTTTCACCATACTTATTCAATTTGTATGCTGAGAAAATAATGTGAGAAGCCAAACTATATGAAGAACATGACATCAGGACTGGAGGAAGGCTCATTAACAACCTGGAATATGCAGTTGATGAGGCTGAAAGTGAAGAGGACTTGAAGCACTTGCTGATAAAGCTCAAAGAATACAACCTTCTGTATGGATAGCAGCTTCATTTAAAGAAAATTAAAATTCTCACGACTGGAACAATAAACATCATGATAACCAAAGAAAATTAAAGTTGTCAAGGGTTCTACTTTACTTGGATCTACAGTTAAATCTCATGGAAGCAGCAGTCAAGAAATCAAATGATGTATTGCATTGGACAAATCTGCTGCAAAAAGACTTCTTTACTTAGAAAGGTCATCTAGCTCTATATTTTGGTCACTTGTTTGAGCCACTCTGTCTTGTTTCATTATGTGAACTCAAGTTGTCTATTTTTTTTGGAGACATTATGGAATCATTGTATCTGTGTTTAATTGATGACTGTATGTTGCTGTGTTCTTCGGCACTCATTTACAGTCTTCTGGTGGGTGTGATAGAGAAGGGAAGTGAGCAGAATAGTTGAGGGTGGGTTTGGTTGGTGTTGGCTGCTGTCTGTCTCTGCTCAGGTGCTACAGTAGTGGATAGTTGTCCTCACCCAGTGAGTGGAGCCATAAGAGGTATGGATATGGCTGGGCCATAAGGACACAGTTGCTGTCTCCTGTCCAGTAGGGTTGGTGGTAGAAGGGGAGAATCAAGAAAAAGCACAAACAAAACAAAACCAAAAACAAACAACAGCAAAAAAAAATAGACAACAAAAATAATTTGCAAGCAGCAGCAAGAAAAAAGAATTTAATAATTGGAAAGGAAAAAAATGGGAGAGAAATGAAAATAAGGGAAGAAAACACTTAAAAGAAAGTAAAACACAACACAATAAATAAAACTAGAGAATGGACAGTAGAAAGAAAAGCATACAAGAGAATAGTCAAGAAAAGATTAAGAAAAAAAAAGTAAGAAAGAAGAAGAGGGGGATAACTAGAGAAACAAAAAAATAAGAAAAAAGGAAAATAGAAAGGATAATAAAACAAGGGAAGGGAGAGAAAAGGAAAAATCAAATAAACAGATGAGCAGAGACAGGATCCAGAGAGGAGAAAAACTGTTGGAGGAAGGTTCCAGCTATGGGTCAACACCTTCTGCCAGTCAAGGAGTTCACAGGTTGGGGTGCAAGAAGTTAGTAGCTCAGATGCCCAGTCCTAGATGGTGTTTCTGCCAGACCAGATGTTGTATGGAGTCAGGGTATCTGATTTGGAAGTCGTTTGTGCTGGTTCAAATGATGGCTGAGGTCAAGGTCCATATTTCCAGAAGGAATATTTGTGAGCCCAGAATGCAGCTAGAGTCAGGATATGAAAGGAATTCTTGCCCACCAGGGGACATGGCACAGTGCATTCTGTTAGTCTGATGAGGTGGATTTCACATGCCTGGCACCTGATCCACAAGGTCATGGCTCTGACTTCAGGCAGAACCGAGCCTGTGTAGAAATGGTCACCATCTGCTGGGTAGGTGAGGGTGAAGGCTGACCATGACTCTAGTCATTAGGATGGTGTAGGAAGAAGGGAAGGCTGCACCTTTTTCATCATGTCATTGGTTGTATTTGTGCTCTCAGGACACTGTTTTGATGAAATGCTGCTTACTGAAGTTTAAGATAGCTGTGCTGTGTGAGGCCAGCCAACAATTTCATTCTTTGTCTCCTCTTACATTGTTACTGTTACCTTTCAGTTTCTACATCTTGTGGTTATTGTTCATGTGTCCTCCTCCGGTCCTACAGCACGTACTTCATATAATCCAGCTTCTTGAATTTTTTGCTCAGCATACAGATTGAATATGTATGGTGAAAGGATACAACCCTGATGCACGCCTTTTCTGATTTGAAACCATTCAGTAGCATCTTGTTCTGTTCAAATGATTGCTTCTTGGTCTATGTACAGGTTCCTCATAATCACAATTAAGTGTTCTGGAATACCCATTATTTGCAATGCTATCCATAGTTTGTCATGATACACCCAATCAAAAGCCTCTGCATAGTCAATAAAGCACAAGTAATCATCTTTCTGATATTCTCTGCTTCCAGCCAAGATCCATCTGACAAAAGCAAAGATATCCCTAGTTCCACATTTTGTTCTGAAATTGGTCTGAATTGTTGGCAATTCTCTGTTGATGTATTGTTAACAATTGTTTTTTAATTACCCTAAACAAAATTTTACTTGCACATGGTATTAATGACATTGTTCCATGATCTCTGCATTCCCTTGGGTCACCTCTCTTTAGAATGGCACATACGAATCTCTTCTAATCCATTGGTTAGGTCTTGGCACAGATGAGTGAGTGCTGCATCAGTTTGTTAAAAGATTTCATTTTGGATTCCATCAATTCCTAGAACTTTGTTTTTCACTAGTACCTTTAGTGCAGTGTGAATGGCTTCCTTTAATACCCTCGGTTCTTGATTGTATGCTCCTCTTGAAATGGTTGAACATCAACCATTTCTTTTTTATACAGTGACTTTGTATATTCCTTCCATCTTCTTTTGGTGCTTTCTACATGGAATGCTTCAATAGTTCAAGTCAAGGCTTGATTTTTTGAACTAATTTTTTCAGCTTTAGAAAAAGTGTAATCTATTTTGGTTTTCTAACACCAAGTTTTTGCATATTTCTTATAATGTTTTATTTTGTCTTCTTAAGGTGCCATTTAAAATGTTCTGTTCAGCTCCTTTACTCCCTCATGTCTTCCACTCACTTTAGCATCTCTATGCTTAAGAGCAAGTTTCAGAGTGACATCAATTTTTATCTTTTCTTTCTATATTTTTAAAGACTTTTTGCTTTAGTCATGTATGATGTTTTTAATGTCTTCTCACAACTCTTCTGTCTCAGTCATTAGGTTCTAATGCATCAAATCTGTTTTTGATATGGTCTCTAAATGGGATATATTCAGAGTCATATTTTGGTTCTTGTTGTTGTTAAGTGCTGTCAAGTTGATTCTGACCCAGAGCAACCCTGTATAGGGTTTCCTAGAAGCAGCTGGTGAGCTTAAACTGCTGACTTTGCAATGCTTTACCTCTTTGGGATAAAAAAGCAGCAACAAAAAACAGTTTCCGTAATTGTATTAACTGGAACCCCAGTTGTTGTTGTTGCTGTTAAGTGCCTTCGAGTTGGTTCCGACCCATAGCAAACTTGCATAGGGTTTCTGAGAAGCAGCTAGTGGGCTTGAACTGTTGACCTTGCAGTACAAACTGACTTTGCAGTCCAGTGCATTAATGCATAGTGCCATACCAGGACTTCAGTAATAATACTTTTTGCTTACTCTGTATTATTATTTTTATATTTTAGGTGAGGACATTGAGTCTTTACAAAATATGAGTAAATTGTTCAAACTAATTAAATGGCACCAACATTCATGGAAGCAACACTCAAAAAATAAAATGACACATTACATATCTGTTGCAAAAGAGATGTCTTTAAAGTGTTAAAGTACAAAGATGTCAGTTTGAGGACTAAGTGCACCTGATGTAAGCCTTGGTATATAAAAGTTGAACAATGAATAAAAAAGACCATAGAAGAATCAAAGCATTTGAATTATGATGTTGGTGAAGAATATTGAAAGTAGCATGGACTACCAGAAAAAACAAACAAATTTGTCTTTGAAAAAGTACAGCCAGAATGCTCCTTAGAAGTGAAAATGTTGAGACTTCATCTTTCATCTTTGGACATGTTGTAAGGAGACACCAGTCCCTGGCGAAGGACATCATGCTTGGTAAAGTGGAGGATCAGTGAAAAAGAGGAAGACCCGCCTCCAACAAGAGGACAGTGACAATGAACTCAAAAATGACAAAAATTGTGAAGATGATACAGGACGGGGCAGAGTTTCTTTCAATTGTACATAGGGTTGCTATGAACTGGAATGGACTCAACAGCACTTAACAACACCATGAAATGGCATAGCCTAGATTAAAAAACATTTTCATCTGTTTCTAGATAACAAACTATTTCTAATATATATTGAATGCAATGAAAAACCAAACATACTTCCATTGAGTTAGCAAATTCTATGAAAGGATGAAGGATATATAGAAATTTCACCTGATACTGCCAAACTCATAGATGTCTGCAGGAACTACAAAATTAATTTCCCATCCCAGGGTTACTTATTTATTCTTTAACTCAACCAATATTTCTTGAGTGCTGACTGTGTTTCAGGTATTATGCTAGTTGAGGAAGGTGCTCTTAAGGAGTTTATTTTCTGCTGAGAAAAGCAGATAAGTAAATTGATAGGTACTCTACGTTTTGCTAAATTTCATGATAGAGGGATGTAGATGGGGACCTGGTTGAAGCACCACAATGTTTTCATCAGCACATTGGCTACTGTTAGGGATTGAATTATGCCTCCCCAAAATATATGTTTAAGTTCTAATCTCTATATCTTAAAAATGGACCTATTTGGGGCCATACCAGAATAGGTTTGCTCCTAAGCCTAATCACTTTGAGGTAGTTTCTTAGTAAAAGAGTAGAATAGACACCAAAACACACAGGAGAAAGACAGACACCAAGGAACACCAAAGATGTCCTGGAGCTAATGATCAGGGGACACCTTCTCCTAGGTCTGGTGCCCTGAATTGGACCTCTACCCTCCTAAACAGTGAGACAGTAAATTTCTGCTCTTTAAAGTGACCCACTTGGGGTATTTTATGTTATTGCAACTGGTATGACGCTGTGGGCTAATGCACTGTACTGCAAGGTTGGTTTGAACCACAAGGTTTGAGGTTCAAGCTTACCAGCCACTCCTCATAAACTCTATACATGTTCACCGTGAGTTAGAACTGATTTGAAGGCACTTAACAACAACAATATAGAAATCAAATTGACTACATCTGTGGAAAGAGAAGATGGAAAAGATCCATATCATCAGTGAAAACAAGGCCAGGGGCAGACTGTGGAACAGACCA
>NW_006408526.1:36992771-37005694 GCF_000296735.1 Chrysochloris asiatica | reverse complement strand
GTTCTGACTTGATGGCCCCTGACAACAACAACAGCGAAGGCTACTAAGACATACATATCCTCTAAGAAAGGCTCTGTTCTAGATTGTTATAGTCTTTCATGTGTATGCAAGAAATCTCTGGGATATGCCAGTGCAAAAATGCATAGGTACACAGCCTCCTAATTTTTGCTATCTACCATCTCAATTTAATATGCCAGACTGCAAAGTCATTTGAACTGCAAGGTTGGTGGTTCAAACTCAGCAGCTGCTCCTCAGAAACCCTATACAGGGTTTCTATGGGTCAAAATTGACTCGATAGCACTTCACAACAACAACAAACCTTCTCAATGGAGTCCTGGTGTGGCACTGTGGACTAATGCATCAGACTTCAAAGCCGTTTGAACTGCAAAGTCAGTGGTTCAAGTTCACCAGCTGCTCCTTGGAAACCCTACACAGGGTCACTATGGGTTGGAATTGACTCACGGTACTTAACAACAACAACAACAACCATCTCAATGACCAAATAGTCCTTTACCCTGTATATTAAAATATATTTATCTTCCCTAATTCATGATGAAATGACCAGAAATGACAAATAACAGGCCCTACTACAGGACATTTCATCAGTATTTGATGTCTGGAGGCTGAGGAACAGGCCCACAACTCTCTCCTGTCCCAAATGCCCAGGACACATATTTGAACAAAGAATGAAGCCCCATTGGACCCCTGGGGAACCAGTCCTCCACAGTCTGGGAGCTAGAACTTTTGAAGCAGCTTCATTGGACTCTCAACCTTGCCAGTCAGAGCCTAGCCTTTAAAAGTCATCATCATCTAACAAGTTACAGCTCACCAGAATCAAGCTGAACTTCTTGTTTCCCGAAGAGTGTCTCATTCTCTGAGACCCTGACATTTGTCCCTATTTATAACACATCAAGTAGCTGCCCTAGTTGTGTTCTGGAGTCTTCTCTTTATGTCCTATGCCTGACTTGTCTGTTTACTCACTTACTGATATTTCCTTAGCCTCTTAGACTATTTTAGGTTGGCATAGTGTCTCAGAGTTGTAAGTTGTTGCTGTTATTAAGTGCTGTAGAGTCGTTTCCGACTCATAGCTACACTGTATAGGGTTTCCAAGAAGCAGCTGGTGAGTTTGAACCACTGACCTTGCAGTTCAAACTGACCATGTGGTCCAGTGCTTATCCTACAGCACCACATTAGTACTCCTGAGTCCTAATACCAGGCAGAAACTTGATTTGTGGCTCTGTTTGCTTGTCCTAAATGCTTTGGTTAGTTTATGTTTCCTGAATATTACTTTTATTCAAGAACCGTACTAGAGTCTTCATTCCTATAGTAAATACTCTAAATCTTTGAGTTTGTTTTCTGATCCCAGTCTGCATTTTATACCCGTATCCCTCAACTGTATATCCTAGAACCCATTGTTTAGCCAATATGGATTATTCCCTGCCTCAAAAAGCATTCCTCCTCATCCAAGACCCAGTCACACCTCTCCTCACTGAGAAACGTCTCTGGTTGCCTTGTTCACAGACAGAAGTCATAACCCTGTTTCTAAGCCATTTATGGAGCTTGTACATAACTCCTTCCTGTTCTTGTTACTATTTGCTGTTAAGTTGGTTCTGACTCATAGCAACCCTTGAGAGGGTTTCCAAGGCTGTAAATCTTTATGGGGCAGGAAGCCCCAGCTTTCTCCCAAGAAACAGCTGGTAGACTTGAACCACCAACTCTGTGGTTCTCAGAACAGTACTTATCTTACAGAGCCTCCATGCACCAACTCCTTTGTATCGATGGCAATTCTTTTCCTATGTGTTCTCCACTCATCTGTAAGCATCCTGAGACCAGAAATTATGTCTCTTTCATTGATTTATCTCAAACACCCAGCACATTATAGTAACATTTTATCCTGGCATTACAGTAGATGTTCTATTGTTGTTTTCTGCAAACAAATGAATCAGGATATGCTCTACGTCCTGTCTATGTGAATACTTTGAAAGCATAATTAATTCCCTAGTGCCTAACAGAGATTAAACTGAAGGTTTCACCAAGAAGGCAATTTCTGATATCTGATCCTCTGTTGTTCCTCTAGTGGTTATGAATTGGGCTGTGAACCTTAAGGTCAGCAGTTTGAAACTACCAGCTGTTCTGTGAGAGAAAGATGAGGCTTTCTGCTCCCGTAAAGATTTATAGCCTCGGATGCCTTGTACAGGGTTGCTATGAGTTGGAATGAACTCCATGGCACATAATCACCACCACCAATCCTCAAAAGGAATTTTGATGTGGCACTGTGTAGTATCAGCACTGGACTGTGAATCACATGAAGGCAGTTCAAACCCACCAGCTGCTCAAAAAGGGGTCCTGGTGTGGCACTGTAAGAAAAGCACTAGACTGCTCACCACAACACTGGTAGTTCAAACCCATCAGCTGCTTCTCAAAAATCCTAATACATGCTTGCTATGAGTCAGAACCTACTCAATAGCACTTAACAACAATAACAACCCCTCAAAAAAGTAAAGGATTTTACCAGGCAAGAATTGAAGAAGGTCATTGAAAATAGAGGAAACAATGCAGGCCATTCCGGGACTAAAGAGAAATCTGGTGCATTTCAAGCCTTGGGAACATTGTAGGGAATGACAGGTAGTCAAGCCAAGATCACAAAGGACTACATCTGCTGTGCTAAGGAGTTCAAGCCTTAGTCTGTGAACAGTGGAGGCATCATTAGCCAGTTCAAATTTGTAAGCAGCAGAGTAACATGATTGTATTTCACCAGTGCTTAACTGTGCGTTCATTTCTTCCTTCCTTCCTTTCTTTTATTTTAATTGTGTGCATGGGTTTTCTGGAAAGTGGTGCCAAGAAGTTGTCACATGAATGCTAGCTTCCTGGAAGGATAGAGTTGCCCTGAGAGAAACATTTTCTTTCTCCTCTTGGCTCAGCCAGAGGCACACTTACCACTGAAGGTCACTGTTGCACCAAAGATGAGCAATGAAAGCACTGCCTTCCCTCTGTAAATGGACACCTGCCGAGGGTGAATCTGACACCCCTGAGTAGGTTGGAAATTTCCCAAGAAAGACATCTTTTGGTCCCCATTAAAGAGTGGCCTGGTGACCTGAAAAATGTGACTGAAGAAAAGCTGTGTCTAAGGCAAGAAGGAGAGATGATGCAAGAGAGAGACTGAAGGCCTGGGAGGGCTCAGGGAGGCATGTAATTAAATACAGGGAGTTTTATGTGGCCTGGATCTCATTATCCTGTGTCTGGCCTGGGAAAAGCTGGATGCTCCTTTGGGTCAAGGTATCGCTCCTCCTGCTGCTTTCTGATTTGAATCTGGTTGAGGTTAGGGGAGGTTATTATTGCCCTATGGGTCAATATATGGATCAGGAATATGAAATCAGTTGGGTTGCTCAGACTCTGTGCTGGAGAGAGCTCTGGAGAGTGGAAGAGACTCTCTAATTCTTGATGGGTTCTTACTCCAGAGCTGCTTGGCTGAGGTTTGTTGTTACCTGCCATCAAGCTAGCTCTTGACTCATCATGACAGCATACACAACAGAAAGAATGCCAGTACATGCACCATCCCCAGGATCATTTAGGGATTGGAACATCGTGATCCACAGTGCTCTCATTCTGTCTTTTTTTGATCATGTATTTTACTTTGTCCAATAATAAGAATATTCCATTCTGTGGACTGGATGAAAATTTACAGGACAGGGCACCTGTTTGGCACTTTTCATTCTGCTGGCCTAAGGTGGCAGAGAGTACATACTTCAAATGTAAGTGTAGCCTGCACCCAGTACCCTATTTCTGAGGGTGCTCCTCTGACCTCAGGTGGAACGGTGGCTGCACAGGGCTGTGGATGTTACCAGCTTGCCTGGTGTGTAAGGATGGGACTGGCCACACTTCTGGTCTTCAGGAGGGTGTGGGGAACAGGGAAAGATTGCACTTACTGTTGAGGGAGCTCATGCAGTCTTGGGTGAGTTGAGTTGATTATCAGTGTGCTACCATGATTGGATTAGGCTCCTAGTGTGGTGCTATAAGATCGGTACTGGACTGTGAATCACAAGTTTAGTAGTTCAAACCCATCAGCTGCTCCTTGGAAACCCTATACAGGGTCATTATGAGTCAGAACAGATTTTAAGGGTTGTTAACAACAACAGCAACAACACCATGATTGGATTGTTGTTTTCAAAAAATCAAGATGGGTAGGCTGTCTCAGGCCAGCTAACAATTCACAATTCCCTTTGTCATCTTCCTCACCATTTTTGTTCAGCTTCTTCTATTTGGTATCCGAGCTACTGCTCTATCTTTTCCTCTGAAGCTCAAGGTTCCAGGAATATCATCCATATCTGCTGTATCTGGTCTCATGCCTTTGTAGTAGAGGGTCTGGGAAGCACGTCCACTTACTTCACCATCTTGCCATAAGTTCAGTTCATAGGGTTTTCATTGGCTAATTTTTTGAAAGTAGATCACTAGTCATTTCTTTCTGGTTGACCTTAGCCAGGAAGCTGCAATGGAATCTGTACAACATTAGAGCAACATGCAAGCCTTCACTAACAGATGGGTGCTGGCTAGGCATAAGGTACATCGGCAGGATATTAAACCTGAGTCCCCCAAATGGAAGGCAAGAATTCTATCTGAACTACCTCATTCCCTGTTTAGGATAGGAATGGAAACCTAATATCCACTGGTGGTATCTACCAAGGGCCAGGCTTCAATTGCAGCATCCAAAGGAAACACACAGCAGCACATGGAACTGGCATTTGTAGTGAATAACTCTATCTGCCAGAACTTTTGTATATATGTTCTCACTCAGTTCTCATAAAATATGTCTACAGTGACTAATATTTCCCCCACTTATTATTGGAAGAAATTGATGTGCAGAGCTGGCATTTGAACTCAGGTTTCTAGAAATATAAAGCACAGAATGACAAAACCACATTGATGGGGACTTATCCCACATTGAAATCTTGGTTAGAGTCATATGGAGAATGGAGTCTCTGCCTATGTGGCTTTGATAACAGTTCCCTTTGATACTGGTGAAGAGTAACTTCTGGTAGGCACTGGATAACTTTCTAAAAAATCATAATCTATTGATAACTTTACATAGAACCAAAGTACTTCTGTAGATAATTAATGTGATCCTTATAATAAACATATTAAATAAGTAGTTTATCCTCACTCTGTAAATGAAGAATCAGAAGCTCTCAGGTTTTTATTTCCTAACATCAGTTGATGTCAGATGATGGGATTCAAACTCAGGTCTTCTAGCTCTGATTGCAGTACTCTTTCAATGACACCATAAATATACCTTTAGGTAAGTTTTGGGTGATGGAAAGATACTGTACCATAGCCTAATTGTTGTTGTTGTTAAAGTGCATAGTTAGCAATAGAAGGCACATTACTGGTCATGTAGCACAACATAATATTTTTAAAGATGAGGAAATTTCAACCCAGAAATATTAGTTTCTTGCACAAGATCATACAGCTCTGGAGTAAATAATACTGCCTTTCTAAGTTAAGGTTTCCAGATATGGCAATTAAAAATGCAAGACTCCTAGTATTGCATGGGATATACTTATACTAAAAAATGACCCACTGCTTATCTGAAATTCTAATTTAACTATGCATCTTGTATTTTATTAATCAATCCTTAAGCTGGAAAAGGGAAAGTCAATGTACTATTCTTTTGAGAATCTTGTGTTTTTGGAAATGCAACTTATTATTATTATTATTATTTTTAGAAAACACACTGAACACACTAAAAAAAAAAGCAGAAAGTCTTTCTATGGGTTTATTCACATTTTGCCAATAGTAACCTTTATGTGCTGAAATTGCCCTACCACCTCACTTAATGATTAATTTTTAAAAGCATTCTAAGGAAAAACAACTACAAAGCAGTCTGAAGATACAAAGGGCTTCAGGACAATTATGAAAGAAACGAGCCCAGCTAATCATACCAGCTACTCAAGGGAAACCAAATCATAGAAAGAAATCCCCAAGGAGCATTGAGTAGGATATTCTTCGTATGCACACCTTTAATCAAGATTCAAAAGGAAGACAGCTAGTTCCCGTTGGAAATGATTATGTAATAAAATCAACCCTGTTTTGTGCTCCCAGACTAATTACTGGAATTATTCTTTCTGCTCAATTTATCCCTAAATATTTGGACATTTCTCACTGATATTCTTTATTATTTTACCAAAACACACAACAACTACAAGTAATAATAGTAATTTGACCAGATTTAGGACCAGTATTTGTTGTTGCTATTGTGTGCTGTTGAGACAATCGCTACTCACAGTGACACTGTAGGACAGAGGAGAATGGCCCCATAGAGTTTCCAAAGCTGTAATCTTTATGGAAGCACACTGCCTCATCTTCCTTCTGTACAGTGACTGGTGGGTTTGACTCATTGACCTTTTAGTTATAGCCAAATACTTAACCACTGTGTCACCAGGGTTCCTAAGACCAGCATTAAGAATTTAGATATAAGGGGTATATAATGTTTCTCCATCTATCGTATGCATCAATGTAGGCTCAGGGCTTTTAAATAGATTTTTAAAGTCAATGCATAATTACAGAATGTAAGAAATATTGAAAAATGATTGTAAAGATGACAGTTCTGTGTCTATAGATTGTCGTTGTGGCTAAGTGCTGTCGACTCAGTTCCGACCCATAGTGACCTTGTATAGGGTTTCTGTGGAGCAGCTGGTGAGCTTGACTGCCAACCTTTTGATTCAAACTGCCCTTGCAGATGAGTGCTTATCCTACAGCACCACACCAGAACTATATGTTGTTGTTGTTAAGTGCCGTTGAGTCGGTTCCGACCCATAGCAACCCTGTACAGGGTTTCCGAGGGTGTAAATCCTTACGGGAGTAGAAAGCCTCATCTTTCTCCTATATGGAGACCCTTAATTATTCTGAAACAAACAAACAAACATTGGCTCTTAAAGGCACATGATTAAAGGATGAAACAATTTGATGGTTTTGGTTTCCACGTCAGAGCAATGTCTTGTATATTTTCAATCACATCACTCATTATTTTATCACATATCTATTGAACCGTGACTGTAACACATGCCTTATACAAGAAATTGGAGAAAGAGAAATGCAATCCATAGGCTTGACTTCAACATGCTCATAGGCTAAAGAAAGAAGGACCTGTAACAATAAGTGACTCCGTAGCATGGAGCAGAGTAAATGTGAACGTCTAGGGAAGCCAATTCATTCCAACTGAGAGATGTAGAAAAGAAGAAGGGAAAACATTAGTTCAAGCTGTAGAGCAATATTGACAAGGCAGGAATTGTTGAAGACCTACCAGATTGGGTGAATGATAAGAACTTTGCAATGGAGGTCAAAGAATTGAGAATGGTTGGGTAGTTGGGGTCTTTGTATATCACATTAAAAGATTTAAAGGAAATGGGAAGTAGTTGGAAGTCTTTAGCAGGAAACTGATATGAGTAGATTGGTTTTAGAGAAAGGAACTCTCAGAGAGGAGTCTTGGATAAGTGGGAGTGAGGAAGACTGGGAGCAAAGAAATTAGTTTGGAAGCTGTTGTGATGTATTAGGGAAAAATGCTTTGGAGCTGGTGAAAAGTGTAGGTCAGGAGAATGGAAGAAAGAATACAAGTCCTTTCATTGTTTTCCATTTTTATTCCTGTTTCTCTCCTCATATTTAAGTCCTGCAAAACTCATAAAAAGTAGTTGAGTATTTGTAAATTGGGGGAGTCATTACCCTAACTTAAGAAAATGTTGATAGAGTTCAAGGACAGAATTTTGAAAATACTTCTGAAAGTATTAGTCCAGTAACAGCTTTTCAATTATTTTTTATGAATAATTCAAAGATAAAAATCTTGATGAAATATGTAGATGCCAGAGAGTTGAAGGGAATAGTTAATATACTGGAAGAGAAAATAAATTTCGAATTGTTGCTATTGTTGCTAAATCTCTCCGAGTCGGTTCCAGCTTGTAACTATTCTGTATAGGGTTTCGGTGGAGCCACTAGTGAGTTTAAACCATTGACCCTGTGGTTCAAATCGACCTTGCTTTATCTCACAGTGCCACATATCTAAAATATTCAGATATCAGCTAAATCCAATAAGGTGAAGTTTAATAGAAATTAATGTGAAGTTTGCAATTGTATCCAAAAGGTCAATGCATGATTGCAGAATGAGGTAAATCATGTCTGTAAATATAAGGGGTATTAGTTGATAACAATCTAAGTATAAATCATCATAATGATGTCCCTCCCCTCAAAATTGATGGTTTCTTGCATTGCTTTAATAGATGAATAGCATTAAGGCACTACTAGCTTTTGTAAAAACACATTTAAATCTAAATGGATTAACATAATAGAAAATATTTCTTGTTCACTTACTTGTCAAAATCATGTGTTCCTTGTCATCTGTGCAGTTTTCCTTCATGTGGGAATGAACAGGGTCCCAGTGTCTTTACATCTGGTGACTCAGTGATCTCCTAAACTTTGGTCTCACTGTAATTTGTATGTGATCAAAGAAGAAGAAAGAGAGAAAGAAACATGAACTTGTTTCAAAAAAATAACTTGGACTATTTTCTTTCATGTTTCCTTAACAAAGGAGACTAGGAAATATAGCCCTGAAATGGGCAGTTGTTTTCTAGTACCCAATATCTATATTATGGAAGTAGGAAAATATTTACTCCTATCTTTGTTCTGTCTAATAACCTGAATGGATATGATAGTTTTCTTTTAAGTTCTGGCTGGTTCCAACTCAAGTATTAGTATCAGTTGAGAACATCCCATTTTAGAAGGGAAATTGACAAAAGTAATACATATTCAGATGTGGTTAAGAAGATAAAGTCTGCAAGTGTTTACTCTAGAAAAGAGAAGACCCCAGAGGGGCTCACTGGTTATCTTCATCAACTGGAAGTAACCCGAAACTGTGTTTTCCCCCAGTCTTCTTTTTTCATGATTCTCCTTTCTCAGGTTGTGTTTTGTACCATGGACCAACTGTGGTTAGCAGCCCTGTGCTTCTCCTACAGAACCACACCAGGACTCATGATTAATCACTTAGATGTTGAGTTTTTTTTCCATTCTTAATTTCCCTTTGAGGTACAGACTTGTGCCCGATTACTAATCAGTTGTCTGAATTGATATTTTAATGCTACATTGAACTTAATAAATTCATTCTTAACACCTACTAATATCTACGACTTGATATACCAACAATTGGTAGTTCCAAAAGTCACCCAATAACTCAGCCAAAAGCCAAGGATTCTTCTTCGAGCTGCTCTTTCTCCTTTATCCTCCATATCTAATTAATTATCTAGTCCTGTCAGTTTTACTTCATAAATATTTTCTAAACATATCCCCATGACTACAGCTGTAATTTAAATCTTCGTAATGTTTCTCTGGATTACTGAAATACTTTCTTAACTGATCTTAGCTCTTCTACTCTTCCTCTACTCTGTCACGAGAGTAATATAACAAAATGGTAAATCTAATTTTATTATTCTCTTGTTTAAACCACTTTGGAGGTTTTAGCTCTGATACACAAAACATTTTATGTAATATTTACCTGTGTCTCTAAACCAATTGCCTACCACTCTCTTTTTATATCATATTATTTATAGTTTTTTGAATATATAACACATTTCTCATCTCTGTACCTTAATTTTCTTTTCCTTTAGATAATTACTTCTTTTGATAAATCCTATTTGTTCTTAAAAGAAAAACAAAACAAAAAACCAACCAACAAACACTTAAGACGTCTCCTAACTTCCCAAATCTGGATAAAGTGTCCCTTTTCTATGCATCTGAACAACCTGAGTATACTAGTGCATATCTGTCTTATTATTTTAAGGAATGTGGAGTCTTTCATCATTTATTCATTCATTTAATGTTGAGTACCCAGGAATCCTGGTGTGGCCCTGTGGGTTAATGCACTGAACTTCAAGGTCGGTTTGAACTGCAAAGTTGGCAATTCAAGCTCACTAGTTGTTCCTTAGAAACTCTATACAGGGTCACTATGAGTTGAAACCAACTCAACGGCACTTAACAACAACCCAGAATAGTGCCTGGCATACATTTAATAAATGTCTGTTGACTTGAGTTCTCATGTAGACAAGGGGATAGATTTGGGTTCTGTTTACATTTCAATGTAAATAAAACAAAAATCCTCACCACTGGACCAATAAACAACATTCTTATCAACAGAGAAAAGGTTGAAGTTGTCAAGGACTTCGTTCTTCTTGGATTAACACTCATGGAAGCAGCAGTCAAGAAATCAAACGACTTATTGTATTATGCAAATCTGCTGCCCAAGACCCTTTTAAAGTGTTGAAGAGCAAAGGTGTCAGCTTGAAGACTAAGGTGCGCCTGACCCAAACCTTGGTATTTTCAATAACCTCATATGCATGTGAAAGCTGGACAGTAAATAAGGAAGACCACAGAAGAATTGATGCTTTTGAGTTACGGTATTGGAGGAGAATATTGAAAGTGCCATGGGCTGTCAAAAGGACCAACAGATTTGTGTTGGAAGAAGTGCAGCCAGAGTGCTCCTTGGAGGCCAGGATGGCCAAACTTTGTCTCTCATAGTTTGGACATATTGTCAGGGTGGACCAGTTGCTGGAGAAGGATATCATGTTTGGTAAGGTGGAGGGTCAGAGAAAAAGAGGAAGACCCCCAATGAGATGGATTGGCCAAGCGGCAGCATCGATGGACTCAAGTATGGCAACAGTAGTGAGGTTGGCCCAGGATCGGGCAGTGTTTTGTTCTGCTGTGTATAAGGTCGATATGGGTCAGTACTGACTCGATGGCACCTAACAACAACAACAATAACATCTCCAAATGCAAAGAGTCCTGGTAGTACAGTGAATTAAGCACTTGTCTGCTTACCAAAAGGTCAACAGTTTGAATCCACCAGCTGCCTTGTGAGAGAAAAATGTGGCAATCTGCTTCCATAAAGATTACAGTCTTGGAAACTCTCTGAAGCCATTCTATTCTGTCCTGTATGACCACCATGAATCAACACTGACTTGATGGCAGTGAATTTTTGGTATCTCAAAAGGTAATGCCATAAAGCTATTAGAAAGCAGATTTTGACCTTTATAAAGTTATAACACATGCTAATAGACAGGTGGCCTTAGAAAGTAAGGCTTTTCCCTCATTGATGATATTCAAGTCAAGGCTAGGATATCTACTAGACCCATGGGTGGTGTTAATGATTTGTACTCAGCTGGCAACTGGAAGGTTGTGGTTCAAACCCACCCAGTGACATTGTGAAAGAAAAGGCCTTGTGATCTCATTCTGTAAAGATTATAGCCAGGGAAACCCTATGAAGCATTTTTCCTCTGTAACGCATGGGGTTATGTGAGTCATAAGTGACTTGACACCACAAGACATCAACAGACAACAAAAATATCATAATAGAGATTTAAGCAGCCAGTGAAGGTTTGGACTTGAAAACCTATCTCATCTCAATAAACCCCAATATTCCATCATCATAATGATTCACATGAGTTATGTTTGTAAAACAAAAGTATTTTCATATTCTAAAGTGTTTTGTAGGGCATAATCAATGGTCTCGGTAGATGTTTAGAGGGAGATTAAGGAATCCTGGTGTTGCAGCGGGTTCAGCATTGGGCTGTTAATGTCAAAGCTGGTGGTTCAAACCCACTAGCTGCGCCACAGGAGAAAGATGAGGCTGTCTGTTCCTGTAAAGATTGAAGTCTTGGAAACCCTATATAGGGTCACTATGAGGCAGAATGAACTCAATGACAGGGGAATATAGGAATGAATATGTAGATAGCAAATTTAATCTAAATAAAATAATATATATTCCAACATGCTTGGGGAAAACAGAAAGCTCATTGAGCAGGATTTCTCCACATTTCTCTTCTAAAGCATAAAAAATGGCACCAACCAACCTTCCCATGGCACATTCTTACTTCTCAGCAGGGCTCGATAATTCATTGAGATGGCCCTAGAGAGCTCAGATACCATATGCACAGTTATGGGGTTTGTTAGGGAAGTTGTTGTTTGTTGTTGTTAAGTGTTGTTGCGTCAGTTCAGCCCCATAGTGGCCCTGTATAGAGTTTCCAAGGAGCAGCTGGTGAGCTTGAATTACCGATCCTGTGGTTCAAACTGATCTTGCAGTCCAGTGCACTAACCTGTAGTGCCACACCAGGACTCAGTTATTAATTAGAGAAGTTAACTGGTTATAATTTAGAAATATTCTGGGCACAGTTATTCTATTCAGGACAGCCTCCCCTCTGCTGTGTCCATAGGCAGGCCTCTCTCTTGTCATTGGCCCCTTGGTCTGGCCTCTCCCCTACTACAGCAATATTATAAAGCTCTTTTAGGACTGCTGAACACACCACTCCACCATAAACCTCATCCGGAAGGCACTTGGCTCTAGCTCTTTGAGTCAGCAAACCTAGCTCATCCAAGTGAGTGCCTGAGGCATCCCACTCTGCAAGTAAGACTGCTGTCCAAAGTCATTCAACATTACTTTCTTTGCTGACTGAGAATCTCATCATTCTCTCTACTACTCTGGCTCTTGGTTCTGTTGCTGCTTATCTTCTGCCACACCTCTGGTGTCACAGATTTCTGTCCCTGGGTCAAGGACATTCATTGTGCAGCGATCTTGGGATACAAAGGATACACTCCACTTCTGGATATTCTTCCATGGTTGTGAAATTCCCTGTTCCTGATTCTGAGATGGATTATATTTTATCCATATTAGAGTTCCACATTTTTATAATCACATGAGCCCTGTTGATCCAAGAAGAATGAAGTCCGTGACAACTTCAATCTTTTCTCTGTTGATAAGAATGTTGTTTATTGCTCCAATGGTAAAGATTTTTGTTTTCTTGACATCGAGATGCAATCCATACTGAAGGTTGTGCTCTTTGATCTTAATCAGTAAATGTTTTAAGTCCTCTTCACTTTTAGCAAGCAAGGTTGTA
>NW_006408526.1:36983518-36991763 GCF_000296735.1 Chrysochloris asiatica | reverse complement strand
CTTTGAAATTTTCTGTTCAGCTCTTTTACCTCTTCATTTCTTTCATTTACTTTAGCATCTCTACCATGGGAAGCAAGTTTCATAGTTGCTTCTGACATCCGTTTTAATCTTTTCCTTTTTTTTGTCTTCTCAATGATCTTTTGCTTTCTTCCTGTATGATGATCTTGATGTCATCCCACAACTCTTCAGGGTTTTATTCATTAGTGTGTAATTCAGCAAATCTGTTCTTGAGATTATTCCTAAATTCAGGTGGGATGTGGTCAAGGTCATATATTGACTCTTGTGGACTTGTTTTAATTTTCTTCAGCTTCAGCCTGAATTTGCCTATGAGCAATTGATTATCTATTCCACACTTTTCCCCTTGACTGATTTTGGCTGATGATATGGAGCTTTTCCACTATCTCTTACCATAGATGTAGTCAGTTTGGTTTCTGTGTATTCCATCTGACAAGGTCCTTGTGTAATTCTCTTATATGTTATTTTAAAAAGGTATTTGAAATGAAATCATTAGTCTTTCAAACTTCTATCATGTAATCTCCAGCATCGTTTCTAGCACCAATGTCATATTTTCCAATGACTGGTTTTTCCTCTTTGTTTCCAACCTTTGCATTCCAATCACCAGTAATTGTCAATACATTGTATTACATGTTTGATCAATTTCAGAGTAAAGATGTTGGTAGAATTCTTCAATTTCTTTATCATTGTCTTTAGTGATTGGTGCACAAATTTGAAAATAGTGGTATTAACTGGTCTTTCTTGTAGGGTTATGAATATTATCCTATCACAGACAGCATTGTACTACAAGATAGATCTTGAAGTCTTCTTTTTGATGATGAATGTGATGCCATTCCTCTTCAATTTGTCATTCCCAGCATAGTAAATCATGTGATTGTCAAATTCAAAATGGCCAATAGCATTCATTTCAGCTCACTAATGCCTACAAGGAGCTCTGGTAGCGTAGTGGTTATGAATAGGGCTGTGAACCGCATGGTTAGCAGTTCGAAATTACCAGCTGTTCCATGGGAGAAAGATAAGGCATTCTGCTCCCATAAAGATTTACTGCCTTGGAAACCCTGTACAGGGTCATTATGAGTCGGAACCGACTCCACGGTACTTAATAACAACAATGCCTAAGATATTGATGTATATGCATTCCATTTCATTTTTGATAACTTTCAGTTTTCCTAGATTAATATTTTGTACATTCCATGTTCTGATTATTAATGGATATTTACAGCTGTTTGTTTTCATTTTGATTTTTATCCTATTACCAAATGGAGGTCCCAAAAGCTTTACTCTATTCACATCATCACGATCAACTCTAGTTTGATGAGGCAGGTCTTCCTATTCTTATTTTGAGTGCCTTCCAATCTCAGGGGCTCATTTTCTGGCATGGTATCTGACAATATTCTGGTGCTTTCATCATGTTTCAATATTCAATATTCTAGTTTTGACAGTGTTCCACTGCTATTCAAAAGGTTTTCAGTGACTAAATATTTGCAAGTAGTCCATTTCTCCTTCTTCCTAGTCTGTCTTTATCTGGAAGCTCAGCTGAAACCTGTTCACCATGGGTGACCCTGTTGGTATTTAAAATGGTGGTGGTGGTGGTTATGTGCTGTGGAGTTGGCTCCATCTCATAGTGACCCTGTACAGGGTTTCTGAGGCTGTAAATCTTTACAGGAGCAGAAAGCCTCTTCTTTCTCCCATGAAACAGCTGATAGTTTTGAACTACGGACGCTAAGGTTCTCAGGCCAATTCATAACCACTATGCTACTAGACTCCTTAGTATTTAAAACACTGATGGCAAAACTTCGAGAATTACAGCAACACGCAAGCCACCACAGGAAGACGTTACCTCCAGAAACTGTAATTCAAGGGAAATTTTACTTTTTAGTATCTGACCTTTGTTTTTGTTATGTTATTAGGTGCCGTTGAGTTGGTTCTAACCACCAAACATATAACAAAATAAAACATAGCAATCCTATGTATAACAGAACAAAACATTGCCTGGTTCTGAGTCATCTTCACAACCAGTACTGTTTGATCCCATTGTTTCAAGCCACTGCATCAATTCATTTCTTTGAAGCTCTGCTGCTGCTGCTGCTGATGATCAAGCACGATGTCTTTCAACAGCTGCTAGTCCCTCCTGAGAACAAACATATCCAATGCATGTTGGTTTCCGGATGACTTGCTAGCCTTGCTTCTAAGGAATACATTTTAGTATTAGGTACTTCTTCTAAGACAAAATTTTCCTTCTTCTGGCAGTCTATAGTATATGCATTATTCTTCACCTGTGGTGCTATTGGATAAGCACTGGAGGACTGTTAACCACAAAGTTGGCAATTCATATCCACTAGCCACTCCTTGGAAACCCTATACAGGGTCACTATGAGTCCAAATTGACTTGATGACACTTAACAACAACAAATGCACTATCACTAAAATGCATCAATTCTTCTTTGGTCTTCCTGTTTCATTGTCCAGTTTTTGCATGCATCTGAGACAATTGAAAATACCATGGCAGGGGTCAGGCTCAGATGGACTTTTGTTATCAAAGTAGCATCTTTTTGCTTTTTAACATCTAAAGAGGTCTTTTAGAGCTGGTTTGCCCAGTGTAATAAGCCATTCGATTTCTTGACTGTTGCTCCCCTGGGCATTGATTGCTGATCCATGAAGAATGAAATCCTTGAAAGTTTCAATATTTTCTCTATCAAGATGTTGCTATGATCCAGTTGTGAGGATTTTTGTTTTCTTTATGTTGAAGTGTAATCCATATTGAAGCCTGTAGTTTGTTTGTTTGTTTGTTTGTTTTATCTTCATGAGTAAGTGTTTCAAGTCTTCTTCATTTTCAGCGAGCAAGGTTGTATCATCTGTATACTGCTGTTGTTAATGATGCTGTGTTCTTCTTCATATAGTGTAGCCTCTTGGATTATTTGCTCAGAATACAGATTTTAAAAGAATGATGATAAATACAATCCCTGATACACACCTTTCTCAATTTTAAACCATGCAGTAAGTATCTCCTTGGTCTTTTGGAATAACAGCCTCTTGGTATAAATACAGGTTCTTCATGAGCAGAATTGTTTTGAAATTTCCATTTTATGTTTTCCATAGGTTATTTTAATCCACATAGTGAAATGCCTTTATATAGTCAATAAAATACAGATAAATATCTTTCTGGTATTCTCTTCTTTCAGGTCTTTAGCCTGACAGGAAACTTACTCTGGTAAGGCATAGGAGGCGTATTTAATATCAGTCATTAAGATGGATTACAGTCATTGCTCATAGTGGGCTGTACCTTCCTTGCATGAAAAGCAGTGGGCTTTTTCATGTTTCATTTCTTGGAGGGGAGGTATATTATCTATTGTTTAAGGAGTATAGTGTAGTGGAAAGGAGTTGGATTTGAAATTAGGTACCTGTGTTTTAATTCAAGATTCTCACTGTTGTCATTTGGGAGACTCGGTCCACACCCATAAAATGAGGTCATTGGACAAAATAGCCACTAAGCTCTCTAATAATCTATCATTCTCTATGTTCTGAGATTCCAGATGCAATTTCCTTAGTGCCCAATATAATGCTTACTACACTGAATTTGTCCAATTTAAAAGAAGAAAACAACAGAATTAACATTTTAAGTTCATATCTAGGATTCTTAAACTCCATTTTGCACAGCACTCTTCTGTAATAATGATGCAATTTACCCTGCAGATCCCTGCCGTGGCATCCCCCTCTAACACAAAGACTACTTAGTAAGGATTATTAAATGCAGGCCCAGGACATTTCCCCCTTTCCCACCAGTATCTTTCTACCACAAGTTATAGTGTAAACTATGCAAATTTCAAATGTCCACTGATTTTCTTTCATTCACCTGCTCAAAAATTCACATGAGCTTTGCATTGGTTATGGGATGAACTCCATATTCCTGTAGGTACTTAATCAAGGTTCTGTATTATGTCTCCCATCTGCCATTCACAATGTATCACCGAAAGTACATTACACATAAAACTTCTGTCTTAAGCAGACTGATAACGTTGATGTTACTTGGGAGTGGGAAGATGGGATGCTTTCCTACCAGGATGCCCTTGTTTATACTAGTTCCACTGAGCAGACATCCCCTTTCTCATTCAGTTATGCAATAGAAATTCTTTTTCTTATTTGTAGTCAGTGAGAATCCATTCATTCCTTGATTACTGCCTGATCATCACACCTCAGCATGATAGCACTCAATTACTCTATTATTGCTGTTGTTGTTGTGTGCCATTGAGTTAGTTTTGACTCATAGCAGCCCTGTGTAGGGTTTCCGAGAGTGGCTGGTGGATTTGAACTACCTACTTTGTCCTACAGTGCTTATCCTACAGTGCCACACAGGGATCCAATTGTTCTATAGATAATATAATTAATTAACCATTGATATATAGCCATGGCTGTGTTTTGGCTGATTATATGTTTGGCATTTAACATGAACTGCCTATATGTGTTAGGGTGTAATGTTTCTTATTTTCTCACTTAGATTAAAACCTCCTTGAAAGCAAGGAGTCTTACATATTTAGATCCTTGTTGCTTACCAATCTGTATTCCTGTATTATCTTGTACAAACGAACAGAAAAGTATTGTTTGTATAATTTCCTAGTTATTTATATTTCTCTCTTCACATGTAATCTATAAGGATCTTGATTTAAAAAAAAAAAAAAAGCAGAACTTTGTTTCCCTAATTACCAGGCCCAATGCCTGGCACATGGTTGTTGTTGTTAAGTGCTGTTGAGTCAGTTCCGACCCATAGTGACTCTGTGTAGGGCTTCCGAGGAGCAGCTGGTGAGCTTGACCCACCTACCTTGCAGTTCAAATGGCTTTGCAGTCTGGCGCATTAACCCACAGCACCACACCAGGACTCCTGGCATGGTAGACACTCAATAAATGTTTGTTGACAGACTTGCCTTTACTAGAAAGGAATGACACTGTAAGAAACTGATAAATTGAACTGATTTTTAATCAATCTAAAACACAGAAGTAATTGCGTTTGAAAATGGGGTGAATATTTTTCTTTGATTGTTGGTTTTTTGTTTTGTTTTTTTCCTATTAGGAGTGGACCTTGAGCAGATTAAATAGGACTCAGTTTTGAATCTACAAATGACACCAAACCTGAAATGATGCTGAGGTAGGAAATTATTTAGTTCACTTGAATTTTATTTGGAGGATAATGTTTTCCTTCTGGGAAGAAAAATGCTAATGAAAAAATCACCTCCCAACTATAACTCAGAAGTATAGGAATCTGACCAGAAATATGATCTTATGAAAACTTTCCAAGCAAAGCATCTTATACTCATGTCCATGTCTTTGGATTGACATTCTCACATTTGCCTTTCTTTGGTTTTTGGAGATCAGGGTGGAGAAAGGCACCAGGGTAATGAGCCAAATAGGTTTATTATGAGATGTCATGCTCACTAGGCATGGGTGCTGTTTCCTAAGACATTTATAGTTTTTATTACTCAGCCCAACTCTAATAGAACATAGATAAGCCTAGGGCAATTTGTAAAGGCTATGAAAATTTTTTCTTACAAATGTCTGCATTATAAAATTAGGATTGGACTGGATTGGGAAGATGGTCTCATCAAAGATGACTCAGTTTTCTATTGAAGAAGAGCTGCTTTCGATTTCTCTTGTTCTAAGTGGCCATTTGGGGTGACCATTTATAAGGACAAGTTGGCAGGTGGTGACTGTTAAGTTAGGATATGGACAAAAATGATAAATACTTACTCACATTTTCCCTTAGAGTCAATGGAGAAATGGGACAGGTCAGGAGTGATCAGTCATTTTAAGCTAGCCTACCCAACCATCTGAACTTCTCTATAAACCAAGGAGAGAGAGGAATTTGAAGGAGCTCTGATAGCATAGTGGTTACGAATTGGACTGCAAACAGCAAGATCAGCAGTTCGAAACTGCCAGCTGTTCCGCAGGAGAAAGATGAGGCATTCTGATCCCATAAAGATTTACAGCTTCGGAAACCCTGTATAGGGTCGCTATGAGTTTGAACCGACTCCACAGCACACAGCCACCACCAAAGATGTAAGTCAACCAAGAAAGATTCCAATAATTTCTATAACAGTTTTGCTCAAACTTTGGTGTTCATCAAATTCCTTGACTCTTTGTAAAATGCAGATTCTGATTCAAGAGGTTTGTGTGGGGCCCAGGAGTCTGTATTTGTAAATGCTGTCAGGTGATTCTGCTGCTGCTAATCCACCAACCCAGTTTTGAGTGGCAAGACTCTAGAGCCTACAATACTGATGAGTTTGTTGGGAATTGAGTACCATGTTAATCACCCCAAATAGAGGAGAAATACACTTTTTACTGATAATGATGAATAGTTGTCTGGTATCAGGTTATCAGAATTGAAAAAGATCTTAAATATTATCAGTTAATTTCAATTTTTTTGTTTTATTTTGTTTATATTGTTTTATTTTTTTAATTCCTATTTTGAAAACATGATCATATGTAGCACCTCCATGTGTATAACAGATAAGGCATTTGATGCTTTGATAAAATCTGGAACAGGAAATTTAGTGTTTATTCATCTTCACATTACTTCCTTCAAAGACTCCTAAGTCATCTTCTGATAAGATGGGTTCACTATAAGAGGTCCTGCTTCAAATGAGAGAAAAATGGGAACAAGGACAAGTTGGCAGGTGGTGAAAAGAATAGGCTTACTGGTTGGATAGAGCCTGATGGAACCCTCAAAGTTATGGGCCCTTATTCACCATTCAGGCCTGGAACTATACCTACCTCTGTGGCTCTACTTTCAGACAAACCACAGCTTTGTAGAAATACAGAATCTTGGGCCCCACCCAGACCTCATGAATCAGACTCTGCATTTTACAAAGATCCAAAGGATTTCATGAACACCAAAGTTTGAGAAACATTGTTATAGAAGTTATTGCAATCTTCCTTGGTTGATTTACAGAAGGTGGACAATAACTCCAGGGAAGTGAGAAACTTTTAGAATAATCAACTACTCAAGAACTCTGATAGGGTAGCAGTTATGAATTGGGTTGTGAACCGCAAGGTCAGCAGTTCGGAACTACCAGCTGTTCCATTGGAGAAATATGAGGCTGTCTGCCTCGGAAACCCTGTACAGGGTTGTTATGAGTCGGAACTGACTCCATGGCACATAACCACCACCACCACCACCAAGAATAAAAGAGTAAAATTTGCACATGGGTTTAGTTTAGAAGGCAGGAAGAGATAGGAAAGAAGAACAAATGGAAATGTGAAACACAGAAAGTGAATGGGCTGAAGGCTATTATTACATTGTGGGGCTTTCAACTAATGACATGAAATAAAATATGTATGAATTGTTGAATAAAAAATTGATTTGCATTGTAAAATTTCACTCAATTCACAATAAAAGGTTTAAAAAGATAGAAAGAACTAGAAGAGGTCTTAAAGACAAGATGCAAGTACTCCAATTTATAAATGAGGAAACACAAATCCAGGGAGATAAAGTAGCGTATTGAAAAAAAAGAAAGAATTTCCAGTCTATCACCCTTATCATTCTATGTGTGTTTAATAAATAGTTAATCAATATCTACTCATGACAGGTACCAAGCAAGGCACTCATGGAGGGTTACATTGGTGGACAAGAGAGATACAGTCTCTACTGTCATTTCATTTATATTCAGTGAATGTTCATTGAGTTGTTATAAGGCTCTGGGCATTGTATCCTTGTGATAAATTTAGAGATTATAATTTCCTTAATAAGTCTGAAAACTGAAGCCCAGAAAAATTAAGTGATTTTTTTCAAGTCCACATAAATGGCTGTGGGTGCAAGAAATATAGCAAGGACTGGGTATTATAGGGTGATTGACCATTTCCAGATAATCAGAAATGTTGTTGTTGTTAAGTGCCATCCAGTCAGTTCCAACCCATAGTGTCCCTGTATATGGTTTCTGAGAAGCAGCTGGTGAGCTTGAACTGTTGACTTTACAGTTCAAATAATTTTGCAGTCTGGCACATTAACCCACAGTCCTGACACCAGGACACCACAATCAGAAATAGCTCATATCAATGACAGTTAACTTCCAAGCTGAGGTCATAAATAAATCATAATTCTTTGGCATAATGAAAAGAAGATCAAACCAGCAATCAGAATATTTGCATTTGGGTTCCATCTTGCTATTTTCGTATACATTGAATAAGGTGAGCAGTTTTCAAAACAACTTTGCATAAGAGTCTTAATGGTGAACATTAGCCC
>NW_006408526.1:36978814-36979350 GCF_000296735.1 Chrysochloris asiatica | reverse complement strand
TGTAGGATCAGCTCGATACTACTAACCACAGTATTGGTGGTTCAAATCTACCAACCACTCCTTGAAAACCCTATAGAAAGTCTTTATGAGGCAGAATTGACTTAACAGCACTTCACAGCAGCAACAACAAAGGTTTTGGTATGTTGTGTTTTCATTCTCATTTCATTCAAGGAATATTTTAAATTTATTTTTATTTTGTTTATTACCAGTCATTTTCAAGCAGTGTGTTATTTACATTCTGTGTATTTGATTTTTTTTCCCTTTGATCTTCCTGTTGTTGATAGCTAATTTTATAGCACTGTGATCTGAGAAGATGCTTTGTAGTATTTCAATGTTGTTAAGTTCATTGAAGCCTCCTTTAATGGTGTAACCTATGGCCAATACTGGATAATGTTTCATGTGTGCTGGACTAGAATGTATATTGTAATTTTGTTGGATGAAGGGTTATATATCTTATGAGGTCAAGTTAGTTGACTGTGTTGTTTAGCTTTTCTATGTCTTTGTGAACTTCTTTTTAGTTGTTCTATCCTTCATTG
>NW_006408526.1:36964550-36978034 GCF_000296735.1 Chrysochloris asiatica | reverse complement strand
GCATGGAATGTACTAAGTATGAATATAGGAAAATTGGAAGTTGTCAGAAACAAAATGGAACACATAAAGATCAGTATCCTAGGCATTGTTGAGCTGGAATCGACTTTGTTGTTGTTAGGTATCGTCAAGTCGATTCCAATTCATAGCGACTTTATGCACAATAGAACAAAGCACTGCCCATTCCTGCACCAACCTCACAATCATTGGTAAGCTTGAGCCCATTGCTGCTGCAACTGTGCCAATCCATCTCATTGAAGGTCTTCCTCTTTTTCACTGACCTTCCACTTTTCCTAGCATATCTTTCTTCAAGGGTTGGTCCCTCCTGATAATATGTCTGAAGTATGAGAGATGAAGGCTTGCCATCCTGGTTTCCAAGGAGTGTTCCACCTGTACTTCTTCCAACAAAGATTTGTTCTTCTAGTAGTCCATGATACCTTCAATATTCTTCTCCGATACTGTATCTCAACTACATCGATTCTTCTATGGTTTTCCTTGTCCACTGCCCAATTTTCACATGCATACAAAACTATTGAAAATACCATGGCTTGCTTTAGACAAACCTTAGTCCTTAAACTGATATCTTGTTTAGCTTTTCTATGTCTTGAACACTTTATAGAGATCTTATGCAGCAGATTTGTCTAATGCAATATATCATTTGATTTGTTGGCTGTTGCGTCCATGAGTGTTAATAGTTGGATCCAAGCAAAGTGAAGACTTTGACAACTTCAATCTTTTCTCTGTTTATCCTGATATTTTTTATTGGTCCAGTGGTAAGGGTTTTTGTTTTCTTTACATTGAGGTGCAGCCCATACTGAAGGTAGTAGTCTTTGATCTTCATCAGTAAGTATCTTAAGTCTTTTTCGTTTCAGCAAGCAAAGTTGTATCATCTGCATATCAAAGGTTGTTAATGAGTCTTCCTCAAGTCATGACACCACATTCTTCTT
Organism: Chrysochloris asiatica; assembly: GCF_000296735.1. Lineage (NCBI taxonomy): Eukaryota > Metazoa > Chordata > Mammalia > Afrosoricida > Chrysochloridae > Chrysochloris > Chrysochloris asiatica. The sequence goes on along the minus strand of NW_006408526.1, from coordinate 36,977,090 downwards.
TATATAATCCATCTTCTCGGATTATTTGGGCAGCATAATAGTTTGCTACTCAAATGTATGGGTCCTGTTAGATCATCAGAATAAACAACACTGGGAATATGTAAACATGCAACATTCAGGCTCACTCCAGATGATTCATATGCATATTAAAGTTTGAGAAGCATTGATGTGAGAAATGAAATGTTGTTGTTGTTAAGTACCATAGAGTTGGATCTGACTCATAACAACTCTGTCTAGGGTTTCTGAGGCTGTAAATCTGTAAGGGATCAAAAAGTTTCATCTTTCTCCCATAAAGCAACTGGTAAGTTCTAACTGATGATTCCATGGTTAGCTGTCCCATGCTTATCCTACAGAGCTACAGTATGCCAATAAATACATTGTTGGTGTTGTTGTTAAGTGTCATTGAGTCAGTTAATACTTCTTGTCAGTTAATACTTGTGCTATCAAGTCATTTCCCACCCATAGTGGCCCTGTTGTACAGGGTTTCTGAGGAGTGGCTGGTGGGTTTGAACCACTGACTTTGTGGTTCAAACTGACCTTATGGTCCAGCTCCTTGTCCTGCAGTGCCACACTAGAACTCCAGTTAATAATTGGTGGTGGTGGTGGTTATATGCTGTGGAGTCAGTTCTGACTCATAGCGACCCTGGATAGTGTTTCCAAAGTTGTAAATCTTTACAGGAGCAGAAAGCCTCATTTTTCTCCTGCAGAATTTCTGGCAGTTTTGATTGGAGAATGGTGGTAATTACTCATAAGGTGAAGGCATTATGAGCAAAAAGTGGCAGTTTACGTTGAAAACTAGTTTATCATTCTTGGAATTTGGGCTTTGGGGATATAGTTATAAAAATGTGGTCACTTCATGCTTGACTAATAATAGTATTTTATTTCCAGAACTTTAAAGTAAGTATATTATATGTTAAATCCTTATAGGAACTGTGTGTTGGGACAGTGGCATTCACTATGTAACTCCAGGTGTGGGGGTAGCCCTAAAATGATTGCCTTTAAAATTTTTGTGCAATGTTTCAGTAGAAATTTATTGCATTAAAAAAATAATAAAAGTATCACTATAGTTTAGTTGTAACAACAAAAACATTTTTACATATCTCAATATGCCTACAAGGCAAAAACTATAGTAATTTACTTTTTAAGCCTTTAAAATGCACACCCGTCAAAGCTGTCATTATTACTGAGTTACAGAGATACTTCAAATCACATAACTTCATTTACATGCACTACAAACAGGCATTATTGTGTTTTAGTCACCGATTTTGCCAAATTCTGTGGGTTTTTATCTACAATGTTGTGGTAATTAGCGCTTTAAAACTATGTCAATAATTTTTTGAAAATAAAGGAATGATGAGAAAAAAAAGGGGGGGGCTCCGTTACTAATAATGCTGTAACTAATAATGTTGATGAGTCCCGGTGTCACGTTGTAGGATATGCACTCGACCATAAGGTCAATTTGAACCGCAAAATCAAACCGATTCAGGATCGCTATGAGTTGTTAAGTGCTGTTGAGTTGGTTCTGACTCATAGCAACCCTATAGAGTTTCTAAGGAGCCGCTTGTGAGTTTGAACCACTGATCTAACAATTGTTAGTATTCATATAATCTAAAAATATTACATTTAATCAATTTACAACTATATTTATCACATGTTCTGTTGTTAAATTGATAGTAAATATTACTGTGGATTCTCTATAGTCTGGAATGGGAAGAAGTTCCCAGAGAGTGGTCTCATGAATCATGGGGTGACACCAAATCTTGTGACACTAATATACTCATTCAGAGACGGACTACTGAAGAGGTTAAGGAAGGCTTCAGCTTCAGCACTTTGTAATTGTCTTCCCATTGTCTTCTCCTTTGCAGCATTTTTGGTAAGAAGTCTATGAAATTAAGCACACCACCCTCCTTAGGGGAGTCCTGGTGTGGCACTGTGAGCTAATGCGTCAGACTGCAAAGTCGTTTGAACTGCAACATCAGTGGTTCAAGCTCACCATCTGCTCCTTGGAAACCCTATACAGGGTCGCTATGGGTCGGAATTGACTTGACAGCACTGAACAACAGCAACAAATCCTCCTTAGGAATGTAATATATCTTTTCTTTTTTGCCATATGCTTCTAAACTTTGCTCTTTATTACTGGTTTTTAGTAATATGATTATAATGTGAGTTGGCATTTAAAAAAATCAATTTTGGTAAAATGTCAGCAACTATTTAATTTTTTTTTTTTTTTTTTTTCTATTCTACTACTTTCCTTTTGGGACTATTTATATATGTCAGTTCACTTCAAGTTGTACTGCAAGTTATTGAGACTCTGTTTTATTTTCACCTTCTTTTTATTTTTCATGTTTTAGTTGGGATGATCTCTGTGAATCAAGTTTACTGAACTTTTGTTTGGCAGTGCCCACTTGACTGTTGCAACCATTCAATGATTATTACTTCAGATATTATAGTTTTAATTTCTAGAAGATTCATTTGGTTCTCTTGTTAAAAAATATCTTTCATTTGTTTCCATATATGATGTTACACCAAAAAGTATTGCTATTAAATCATGGAAACATTTATTAAACCAAAATATTAAAATGTGAAGTTACTGTTTCTCAATGTATTCCCCATCTAGGTCTGTATACCTCTGAAGATAATATTTTCATCTTGCTAAACCTTCCCTGAAATACTCTTTGCTCTTTGATTTACACCACGTCGAAACAGCAGTTTTGGCATTCTTGAGAAATTCAAATTGTGTGTGTTTTATTTTTAATGTTTTGGGTAACAAGAAAGAAGTCTGAAGGGGCAAGGTCAGGGCTGTATAGTGGAAAGGTTAAGTCTTCCCAACAAAATTCTCATAGAATAGTCCTTGTTACCCCTCAGAAAATGAACACGTGCATTGTTGGTGTTGGGATGGGAAAAAATTCTGTGGCACAACTTTCTTGGCCTTTTTCTCACCAATGCAGTTTTCAATTTTCTTAAAATTTCTTCATAATAACCACTCATGATCATCCAGTGTCTTTTGAGAAAATTTATCCAGAGTGTCCCTTTGGAATGTCAACAGTTGCCATACTTTCTGAGCTGACTTCTCTGTCTTGAATTTAACTGGCTCAGCAGATCCTCTTGGAAGTCAGTGGTTTTTGAAGGCCCCTGGTATGGCACTATAGGTTAATGAGCTGGACTGCAAAGTTGGTTTGAACCATAAGGTCAGCAATTCAAGCTTACCAGCCACTCCTCCAGAAATCTGTACAGGGTCACTACAGGTCAGAACCAACTCAACAGTACTTAACAACAACAATTATGACTAAACCAAGGAGTCCCAGTGTGGCAGAATAAAGCATTGGACCACAAGTTTGGTTTGAACCACAAGGTTGGTGCTTCAAACTCACCAGTTACTCCTTGAAAACCCTATATAGGATGGTGATGAGTCAGAACTCATTTGATGACACTTAACAGAAACAAGTGTATTACTGAGAGAACTTGACTGCAACCTTCCACTGGTTGCAGAAACATGCTTAAACACATTTTGTTTGGATTAAGCCTGTGCATGTATGAACTGGAACTCTAGTAACAATCCATTTTTGCTTACCCTGTGTGTGTTTGTGTGTGGATTAGTGTTTTCTGTTAAATCATATATTAGCAAACTATGGATTCTGAGCTGAGAGTAGTTTTTGCATCACTAAGCATTAAAACACACACACTCACGAAGATATGTGACAGAGAGCATATGTGGCTTGCAAAGCATTAAATATTTACTATTAGGTGTGGTGCTGTAGGATAAGCACTCAACCACAAGGTTGTTTTGAACTGCAAGGCTGGTGGTTCAAACTCACCAGTCACTCTTCTGATACCCTATACAGGGTCACTATGAGTTGGAACCGACTTGACTGCACTCAACAACAACAATTTAACCCTTTACTGAAAAAGCTTATGAATCCCTGTTTTAAGTCATTGAATTTATATCTTGATTCTTTTAAAGTCATTGTCTGTTAATTCTGTTAACTTTTCATATCTGGGTCTCATTTGCTATTGATTTTTCATTAGCCCAATCATTTTTTAAAGGAGCTCTGGTAGTGTAGTAGTTACAAATTGCGCTGCTAACCTCACAGTCAGCAGTTCAAAACTACTAGTGGTTCCCTGGGAGAACGATAAGGCTTTCTGCTCCTGTAAAGATTTATAGCCTTGGAAACCCTGTACAGGGTCATTATGAGTTGGAACCGACTCCACGGCACATAACAACAACAACAGCAATCATTTTTTATTGGATGCTGGAAATTATGAACATTATGTGTTTTTGTTGTCTTCCTTTAAAAAGGTAATTTGTTTTGGAAGACTATTAAGTTACTTATATGGGAGTGAGTCAAAAATTATTTGTACTCCAATTATAGCAAAACACCCATCCACGTTCACGGATGCTAACAACATTGAGTATGCAAGTGAAATGATTCTGTCGAATAGATGAGTGACAGTTGATTATGTGGCAAATCATTTGCAAACCAGCCATGGCTTTGCCTACAAAATAATCCATGACAGACTTGGGTTTAAAAAATTTTGTGCAAAATGGGTACCGAAACAATTCACAAAAGAGTACAAAAAGAAGCATTTGGACATCTGAAAATAAAATTTGGACTGATACTCGAAGGAAGGTAAAAGTTTCTTTAAAAACATTGTTGCTGGTGATGAGACATGGATTCATCATTAGGAGCCTGAGAGTAAATGGCAGAGTATGGAATGGAAACATCCTCAATTGCTGACTAAGAAAAAGTTCAAAAGTCAACCATCATTGTTAGATAATTGATGCTTACAGTTTTCTGGGATTCTCAAGGGCCAGTATTGGAACACTATCAGGAAAAAGGTTCAACAATCAACCGTGCTCATTACAGTAAGATGTGCATTCAAGAGGTGAGGCCTAAATTTGGGATTAAACTCAGAGGAATGCTATCAAAGGGTGTTGTGATCTTGCATGACAAAGCATGTCCACACACCTCTGCCCACACTGTTGACACTCTGCAAAAACTTGGTTTTGAGGTGTTACAGCATTCTCTTTATAGTCTGATTTTTATCCATCTATCACCTGCTTGGTTCTCTGAAAACAGCACTTTGAGGATGAAGAATCATCTCTGATGAAGAAGTGAAGACAGCAGTGCATTTGTGACTCACAGCTCAGCCTAAAACATTTTTAAATAAGGGAATATGAAGTTTGTTGACAAATGGACAAAGTGTATTGACAAGCAAGGAGATTATGTAAAAAAAAAAAAAAAAAGATGTATTTGTCTTTTCTAGAAGTTGACTAAAACAAATTCTACAACCAGAGTACAGATAATTTTTGACTCACCCTCACAGACCTGCTTGATACTTTTGAGGATTTACTTTGGGTTTAGCCTAACCCTACTCCAAAGATGAGACATTTCTGATATCTTTCTTCAACACCCTATGTATTCAACAAGATATCTCCATTTTGCTGATAAGTACTCTAAAATCTTCTAAGTCTGTATGATCTCTGAGAATTGTTATTTCTCTCAGGAAGATAGCCAGCTTTTGTCCTGCCTTATATAATTTTACCCTACACGTGCACAAATCAATATTCAGCCAAAGACTCAAAAGAACTTCTATATCAAGTTCTGGTGTGCTTTAGATGCATAGTTTCCTCATTTCCAGTATTCTGCCCTACATATTTCATCTTTCTCAGTAAACCTGAATTATTATTTCTGACTCTGAAGTTCAGTAAAACCCTGGATTTGTTGTGCTTGGGTTCTCCCCTCCTTATGCAGCTGCTTGCAGATTGCCTCTTGATATAAAAATAGGGCATCATAGGGTTCTGTTTGCTACACTGTTCATGGATCACAGTCCTGTGCTACCTATAGTTCAATGTCTGAAAATAGTTGTTTCATGTATTCTGTTCATTGTTGTAATTGTTTACAGTGAAAGGATAGACTTATACCAGTTCCTTTTTTATAGGTGGAAGCTAAGAACTTTGATGTTTGAGTCAAACGTATTGTCTGAATCTGCACATACTGCTGTTGTTATTGTTAAGTGCTATGGAGTTGATACCAACTCGTAGCAACTCTGTATAGGATTTCCAAGGAGTGGGTGATGAGCTTGAATTGCTGACCTTGTGGTTCAAATGACCTTGCAGTCCAGTGCATTAACCCGCAGCACCACACCAGGACTCCCTGCATATACTAGCTTTGGCCTTAAGTTAGCCATTAACCTCTATGTGCATCCGTTTAATATCTGTAGAACAGGGATAACAGTAAAACTTTTTGTAAGAGTTAGATTGAGACTGCACAAATCAAATATCAGCACAGTGTCTGGAAAATAGTAAGAGCTAAACTCATGATCGCTGTGCGTTAATGCGCTAGACTGTAAAGCTGTTTGAACTTCAAGGTTGGTGGTTCAAGCTCATCAGCCACTCCTTGGAAACTCTATCCAGGGTCACTATGGGTCAGAACCATCTCGATGGACCTTAACAACAACAACAAACTCATGATAGCTATTACTAATACCATTTTTTGGGGGACAGTTGTAGTGACTTGTTCAACATCACAATAAATAGTAAACAGTAAGATTGATCTTTCTCCTGGCAACTCTGACTTTCAAGCCCTTATTTTATGTCAGCAGTGACCATGGGGAGTGTGGTGGTGCTGTAGGAAAAGTACTGGATTGTGAACCTCAAGGTTGGTGGTTCGAGCCCACCAGCCTGTCAGTGGGAGAAAGACTTAAAGCTTCAGAAACACTATACAAGTGTGATACTGTAGGGAAAGCACTCAACAGCAAGGTAGATTTGAACCATAAGGTTGGTGGTTGAAACTCACCAACCACTCCTCAGAAACTCTATACAGGATCGCTGTGGGTCAGAACTGACTTGATGGCATTTAGCATCAACAACATGAATCAGAACCAGTTCTCTGGCATTTAACAACAGCTACCAACTCTGGCTAGCTCCATATAGAAATGGTTGAAATATAGACAGCAAAGAGCCAAAGGGTCTAAGTAAGTGCAACATTTGTGCAGATGGTGCTCTACAAAATGAAAGGTTTTTAATTGCAATTAGATCTGAATGGAAGCTCAGACAGGGACATGAGACAGACTTGTTGAGAGCAGACATTGAGGAATGGTGAGACTATGTTAACATTTAGAACAAGTGAGTGTCTTTCTTTACTGAGCGTTAGATTACTATATTCTTCTGCTAATTGGTTCAACCTGTATGACTATAATTGTGTGTGCTTTCCACATCATATCTCCAGTCTCCTACTAGGTTCTTCAATAAGACCAACTGTATTTTTTTCTAGCTGCTTAGTATTCCCAGCTGTCTTAGTGAAAGATAATGTTAGTTCAGGGAACGGGTCCTTGGAAGGGTCCCTGAGCAAATTTTTCGTATGTTGTGGGGTCAGCATTCTAAGGCATGTGGACCAAGGGGAGCATTAGAAATAAGCTTTTTCTATCCTGTTACAGAACCTTAGAGATGGGCCTAGCAGGTTCAATAAGCAGAAAGCTTGAGTTTTGATATAAAGTTGTTTGGGATTCTAATCTTAGCTTTGACACTTATTACTTGAGTAATGCTTGGCAAATTAGTTAACCTTTTTCAACTTCAATCTCATAATGTGTGAAATGATCAGAATATCTACTAAAATTTAATTGGGAAACTTTACCTCATTTACCTTACAGCCCTGTTCTTGCCCCTTCAGACCTCTTTTTGTTCCCCAAACTCAAAGAACATTTCAAAGGAAAACAGTTTGTGTTCCTCCAAGATGCCAAAACTGCTGTTTGACGTGGTGTAAATTGAGGAGTGCAAAATTCTTCAGGGAAAGAATAAAGAGATGAAAACACCTCCTTCCCAAGTGTATAGACCTAGATGAAGAATAAGTTGAAAAAAAGAAAAAAAAAAAAAGAATAAGTTGAGAAACAATAGATTTACTTTTTGATATTTTGTAAAATAGGAGATAATGGAATTTTTCTACAAACTTTTTGAAGCCCCTTTGTACTTTTTAAGATTAGATGAAATAAAGCAGTCAAAGAATTGAGCACATAGTGAAAGTGGAGAAAAATAATAAGACTCCTACTACCAAATAACAAGAGAGAGCCCACTCATGATGTTCAACTTCTCCTTTCACTTTCCATTCGCAAGCCATTTCCCCAGGATTCCTGATTAGGAGTGGGGGTGGGGGGAGCTTGTGCTAACATTGCCCTGGTAACCACCTACATGTGTTGATGTTGTTGTTAAGTATCTTTGAGTCAGCTCTGACTCATAGCAACCCTGTCTAGGGTTTCCAGGGAGCCACTGGTGGTTTTGAACAGCCGATGTTGCGGTTCAAGCCAACTTTGCGGCCCAGTGTATTATTCTGCAGGTACATATAATACTAAATGGAGTCCTGGTGTGGTGCTGTTGGATAAGCACTGGACTGCCAACCACAAGATCAGCTGTTCAAACCCACTACATGTTCCTCAGAAACTCTATGCAGGATATCTATGAGTTGGAACTAACTCAACGGCACATAACTATAATATAATACTAAACAGAAATAACATCCATTTTTAAATACAGAGACTGTAACATCCCAAACACCGATGTAACACAGAGATAGTAGCTGAAGGGAGCAGCCACCCCTTCCCCCCAGCTCTTTTCCCCTAAGGGAAGACAAGGGAACGGTGTTAGAACCCAGAAACTTAGAGGGATGACACACAGAGCTAGGTGTCAGACCATCGAGGATGAGTACTGCCCTTGCTGGTGTTGCAAGAACTCAGGGTGAGTATCCTGCAGCCGAGGCTCAGATATCTGAAGAAGGGGTAGATACGCAGCTGCTGCTAGTATCTAAGGGACTATTGTTGTGGTTGTTACGTGCCGTCGAGTCAATTCCAACCCATAGTGACTCTGTATAGGGTTTCCAAGGAGTAGCTGGTGATCTTGAGCTGCCAATCTTGCAGTTCAAATGGCTTTGCAGTCTGACACATTAACCCACAGTGCCACATCAGGACTCCTAAGGGACCATAGTGAGGCAGTTTCTGGAGTGTGAAAAAAACTGGAAACAGGACCAATTGCTACCTGACTGGCCTGCCACTGCTGAGATAAATAATTTTTGCTAAGGCAACACTTGCAGAAATCACACGTAAACAGAAATTTTAAATACCCATTTTCTTTTATCTCATCCTAGTCTATTGGTGGAGTTCTGGTGTGGAACTGTAGGATAAGCACTGGACTGTTAGGTGCAAGGTCACTGGTTCAAACCCACCAGCTGCTCCTTGGATACCATATTCCAGATCGTTATGAGTCAGAACTCACTCGATGGCACTTAGCAACAATAAATCAGCTGCTGGAGCCCAGCAGGGATTTGGCTGGCAAAGAAGAAATGAGGCCTTCTGCATCCCAGCCCCAGAATCACAAAGCAGAATCTATAAGGACAGGAATGGAACTGAAGGACAATAGCTTTAAAAAGAGTTCAACATGCCTTTACACTAGCCCTGACCTTTCCTTTATTTTCTGGGCCTCTGATGCTCAGATTCATTTCCTGTTTACAGACTTGCCTTCATACTAGAACTTGGTATTTGATCCCATTTATTCAGATCTAATCTTTGGGATGGAGTCCTGGTGTGGCACTGTGGGTTAATGCACTGGATTGCAAAGTTGGATTGAACTGCAAAGTCGGCAGTTCAAGTTCACCAGCCTCTACTCAGAAATTTGTATTAATCAAGACACTTTTGGGTGCAAGATTTAGCTTAAATAAAAGGGGGTCTATACTGATTAGCCTACAATAGGTATAGCGCTATAGGATCAGCACTGGACTGTGAACCACAATGTCAGCAGTTCAAACTCACCATCTGCTCAGAAACCTTATTCAGGGTCCTTATGAGTCAGAACTGACTCGATGGCACTTAACAATGACAACAACATATTGGATAACAGAACCTGGAAGGATGGGGTGCAGCTGGTGACAATTCAAACAAGGACACAAACTGTTTAGACTACTCCTCCAAGGATGACTGGTTTTCTTATCATGGTGGGTAATTTTCTCCTATGGTAGGCAGACTTTGTCACACAGATGGGGCTTGGCAGCCTGTAACTCTTGGATCATAGTCTTACTGCAAAGAATGAAAGGAAAGGGTTTTCTCTCTCCTAGCTTCAGAGTGGACAATTCCAGGCAAGTCTGACTGGTCAACTTTGGTCCTCAGTCTTCTCATTGGAACAGAGGATGAGGAATCACATATTATGACTTAACTAAAGTCTTATGTCCACCTTTCTGAATTAGTAGGGTCAGAAGAAATGAATAAGGGTATTGGGAAATCAAAATCAATAACCTACTATAATTTTCATTTAGTTATTTAATTGTACATAAGAATTTCCTCATTATCCATCTAGAAAAATGACAGATGGAGATTGTGCACAGATAGGTCTATTTGGGGCAGTACCTTGGTTGTATTGATATATAGATGCTATGTAGTCAAAAGTCAAGATGACATTTTTCATTGTTCCTATGAATCTTATTTTGGGTCTACTAGAGTACTCAATAGAGTCCTGGTGTGGCACTGTGGGTTAATGCACATTCAGATTGCAAAGCCATTTGAACTGCAAGGTCAGGGGTTCAAGCTCACCAGCTACTCCTCGGAAACCCTATACAGGGTCACTATGGGTTGGAACCAACTCGACGGCACTTAACAACAACAAAGTACTTAATAAATATTTCCTCTGCCCCTGTTTGTTTGTTTGTTTTTCACAGAGTTCTGAACTAGCTGAGTAAATACAAATCAAAACATTAGCTTTATCATTTATAGAACTGTTGGATAATGTGGCTGTGATAAATGAGTGCTACTTGTTGAATTTGAAAATTAGGCAGATAAGCCACCCAAGCACAGGCATCCCATGAAAACTGTGGAGCTCCTTGTAAGTCAAGTGTATAAACAAAAGAACCTGTCTCCAATGATCCACTGGTCACAGAGACATGTTTAAGCACATTGTGTTTGGAATAAACCTGCACATGTAAGAATTGATGGAATACAAATTGAAATGTTTCAGCAAACAAATACAGCACTGGAATTCCTCACTTCTCTATGTCAAGAAGTTTGAAATGTGGATTGAAAGAGATCCATTTCAAAGAAAGATGATGCAAAAGAAAGCAGAAGTCATCAAATAATATCATTAATATCACATACAAGTAAAACTTTGAAGGTAATTCAAAAACAGTTGTAGCAGTACATCAACAGTGAGCTGCCAGAAATTCAAGCTGGATTCAGAAGAGGAAGTGGAATGAAAGAAATCATTTATGATGCCAGATGGATCTTGACTAAAAGCAAAGAATACCAAAACTATGTCAAGTTGTCTTTTATTCACTATGCAATGGCATTAGACTCTGTGGATCATAATAAACTATGGAAAACATTGCAAAAAGTGGGCATTCAAGAACATTTCATTGTGTTCATAAGGAATCTACATAGACCAAGAAGATGTAGTCATTCAAACAGAACCAAGGGATACTGAATAGTTTAAAATCAGGAAAGGTGTGTGCCAGGGCTGTATTTTTTCTTTCACCATACCCATTCAATCTGTATGCCAAGCAAATAAAGTGAGAAGATGGATTATATGAAGAAGAAAGTGATATCAGGTTTGTAGGCAGACTTATCAACAACTCACAATATATGCAGATGACATGACTTTGCTTGCTGGAAGTGAAGAGAACTTGAAATACATACTGATGAGGATCAAACAATACAACCATCAGTTTGGATTGCACCTCAATGTAAAGAAAACAAGACTCCTCACAACTAGGCCAATAAATAACAGGATAAATGGGGGTGGGGGTGGGCAGAAAAATTGAAGTTGTCAAAGACTTCATTTTCCTTGGATCCACTATTAATACTCATGGAAACCATAGTCAAGAAATCAAACTATGTATTGCATTAGGCAAATAATGCTGCAAAAGACCTCTTTAAAGTGTTCAAAAGCAAAGATGTCAGCTTGAGGACTAACGTACACCTGACTTAAGCCATGTGTTTTAATTCACTCCAGATGCATGTGAAAGTTGGACAATGAATAAGGAAGACCATAGAAGAATTGATGCATTTTAATTATGGTGTTGGAGAATATTGAAAGAACCATGGACTGCCAGAAGTACAAACAAATCTGTCTTGGAAATACAGCCACAATGCTCCTTACAAACAAGGATGGCAAGAATTCATTTGTTGTACTTTGGACGTGTTACCAGAAGGAGCAAGTTCCTGGAGAAGGACATCATATTGCAAAAGTCAGCAGAAAAGTGAAGACACTCAGTGACGTGGACTGACACAGTGGCAGCAACAGTGGGCTCAAGAATAACAACAATTTTCTTATGTCTGCTTGTATTGAATCTCTATTCCTACCTCCAGCCCAGAAAGCACTGATTTTCTATCTGTATAAATTTCTTTTCTAGGCATTTAACATAAATGAAATCATACCATATGTGGTCTTTTGCATCTGACTTCTTTTCCTTCCTGATTGTGTAGTGGTTAAGCAACTCAACTGCTAACAGAAAGTTTGACAGTTGGAACAAGCCATCATAAATTTAATTTTAATATGACTCTTAGAAATTT
>NW_006408526.1:36935093-36953632 GCF_000296735.1 Chrysochloris asiatica | reverse complement strand
TGGGCACAGGACATGAACAGACACTTCACCAAGGAAGAGATCTGGGCAGCCAACAAACATATGAAGAAATGTTCACAATCACTAGTCATTAGAGAGATTCATATCAAAACAACAATGAGATATCATCTCACACCAGTAATAGCAGCAAAGATCAAAAAAGTAGAGGACAATAAATGCTGGCGGGGATGTGGCGAGACTGGGACACTCCTGCATTGCTGGTGGGATTGCAAAATGGTCCAGCCTCTCTGGAAAGCAATATGGTGCTTCCTCGGAAGGGTGGAAATAGAAATACCTTATGATACAGCAATCCCTCTACTTGGAATTTACCCACAAGAAATACGAGCCATAACACGAGTAGATATATGTACACCAATGTTTATAGTAGCACTATTTACAATAGCAAAAAGATGGAGACAGCCTAAGTTCCCTCAAATGAAAAATGGATAAACAAACTGTGGTACATACACAAAATGGAATACTATGCCACCCTAAAGAACAACAAGGAAGCTGCAAGCCACTGCATAACATGGATGAGCCTTGAGGACATTATGCTGAATGAAATTAATCAGTTACAAAAGGAGAAATACTGCATAGGACCATTATTGTAAAAGAGTAAGAAAAAGAACCCATACTAAAAGGGGAAAAATTATATATATATTTGCTGATCACCAGGATTATGGGATGAGAGGAGGGAAAGGAGGGAGGGGAAGATAGAGCACAGGGTAAGGAATAGACACAGGATAGCTTGGGTGTGTGTGTGTGGGGGGGGCGGGGAATACACAAGAAATGTGGGGGGGTTGGGAGAACAGTTAGGCAGGTTCGCATGGACTAAGTGGGACAGAGGTAAATGATGATTTATGCACAACCTTGGAACAACAGGGCTCTGGGATACAGGGATTGAGGCACGGTTTGAAGGGGTGAAAGAGGGGAATAGTGTTAAGATGCTGGCTGTCTTTATTTTTTTTTTTTTCATGCCCTATTCCCCTTTTTATTGCTTGTTTTGCTGAGTACTACACTTAAAACAAAGGAATCTGAATTCAATGTTCAACTGTCAAAGAAAGACAACAGCAGGGCACATATTTAGGGCTCAAATGAAATTATTAAGCACTAACTGGTGCAAAACAGACATTGGTTTATATATATATATGGCCTTGTTATTTCTAAAACTCAACCCAGGGTCTTCCAAACAGAATGGTAACTCTCATCAACATGATTTAGGTTGAAACATAACATGGAATAACAATGTTTTGGGGAAATTTATATGAGACTAAGAACTCAGATTATCCAAATTTGAACTCAGGTCTTGGGAAGGTGAGACACTTGTGCTAAGCAACTGTGCTACATTGCTGCTGCAGTAAATTATTTTGGATCACACCTCGACTATCCTTGATTCCATCCAGTTAGATGCAGAGAGTTAAAACAGGAAAGCACACCAGCCAGTAAAGGGTTCAACAAAGCATGATTTTCATTCTCTTGCTCTAAGAGCTTGTTATCAACTTAAAAAAAAATTAAACCAAAGACAAGAATTTAAGATTTATAAGCCTCTTGTGCTTCAAAAAGAATTTTGCTTTTAAAAGGTAACCACTAATTTGCTTGGGTACAGTGGGCTTAGTGGTAAGTTTTTAAGAATAATTTTTAAAGTAGGAAGATAGGGTAAAAATAACCACTACCCTATTCCAGAATTTAAGCAGAGGGCAGCAGAAATTCTTTATACCCAAATAAAATTATGGCAGCAGTTCAAATGTGACCAAAGTAAATGTATTATTTTTTAAACACAGCTAGGACTCTAAGCAAAGCTAATACACTAAATCAAATCTGATTATAGTTTTTAAAAAGAAAATGCACAAAAAACTAAACAGGAATTTTGAGATTTTTTTCATTGAAGGTAAATCTTAATGCTATGAATTCACAAATATACTAATTGAAATATCAAATCCTAGTTGTTATCTAAAACACACATTGCAAACATACAAATATCTATTCTCTCCACATGTCAGTGATGCTTGGCTGTCTTTTGAATCTTGGTTTCCCTTGCCTACCATTGTAAAATAGACACTTGAGGTAGGGAGAAAGGAATAGCCAGAATCATCACCACAGAAAGCTTTTAAGTCCGTATTCAGCCTGTAACTGATTGAAATACCTTAAAGGGGGCTAGAAGTTGCCCAGTGAAACAGGCTTCCTGTGGAGCCTTTACACTATACAAGACCATAGGTGGAATCCAGAACCCCATCCAGAACTGACTGAGGTAGGAAAGTTCCACTGGAAAGGATGAGTAGATCAGCCTGGAGCAGGTAGAAGAACAGAAGATTCTTCTTGAAAGAAAGACCGGCAGGAAAAGCCGAAACAATAACGGCAGCCTGATTGATTTACTACAAGAACAAGTAAACTGTTTGCCTGAGAACCATCAAGGCAAGTGGTTAGGACCCCTCAGAGCAAACCCCCTTCTAAGATTGAGTCTCAAGAGGAGTACATGAGCAGGCATGTGGTCTGGCTGGTGACCACATTGGTCACTGATAAGGGAAGAGGGAGAAAAAACAGCAATGAAGTTGCGAGCTGAGCCCAACCACATTCAACAGACCCCCATGAACCCAGGTGGAGACCTCGATGGCCAGTAATATGGCAAGACCCGGGGACTTCTGGGCCCAGAGGCAGTGACATGGTCACAGAGGACTAGAGTGGAGAGTGAAGCGTCCAGCTGATATGAAATGAGAGGAGAGTCACAAGAACACCCATACTTGCAGATAGTACCCACTTGACCTGGCTTTGATGGCTAGATGATCAGAAGTAGACTAGAAGAAGAAAGAAGAGGGGGAGGGGAAGAGTAACCTGCTACAATTTGATGAACTTTACATATACTTATGGACGTAGTAGCTCAAAAAACGGATCAAATCTTTACAATGAGGATCACTCACACCCCCTCAGTACACAGGGTTGATAGGGATAGGCAACATAGACATTGGCTACCCAAAATGGGGAGGTAGGGGTGGGGGGGACGGCCTGTAAAGGCAATAAGTGACTGGCTTACAAGCTTTCAAGAGGGAGCCTAGTTACAGATAGAGTGGGGGAAAGAATCACCACTGAATGATTTCCAATCTGTTGGGACCGGGCTGGTGAAAGGAAATGGGGATAAGACTACTGTGGTACAATAGTGAATAATTGCCATCAGGTCTGACTGTGAGGCTAGGAAATATAGACGTAGATGTTTTTTGACAAAAGGAGGGGAGTGATTGATTTTGTAGCCTTCAAGAAATATACCATTATTTCAGATAATTCTCCAACTCATACCATTTTGCTTTGGGCCTACAATGTATGTGAATTCATTTTCTCCAGTTTCTTTTTCTGCTTTCTTTACTCACAAATGGGTGACTCACCAACTTCTAACTCTCTTACTGTGGCTCTGTTACTTGTTTCTTCCACCCTTGCAACAACTTTCAGTTCCAAGTTACCCAGTATGACTTGTCATCCTGACATGATTTAAAAGGTTCTAAGATTTATATTTTTAAACAGAAAAAAAATACATAAATTGATAAATGGCTTGATCTAATAAGGAGATTAAGGAGCTATGGTAACATAGTGGTTAGGAGCCAGGCTGTCAACTGCAAGGTCAGCAGTTCGAAACTACCAGTGGTTTCACTGGAGAAAGATGAGGTGTTCTGCTCCCATAAAGATTTATAGCCTTGGAAACCCTGTGCAGGGTCATTATGAGTCAGAACCGACTCCACGATACTTAACGACAACAACAATAAGGAGATTACAAAATTTAAATATGTGAGGCATACAAGAAGCAAGAACCATTTTACATGTTCACAAGCATATGAGTAAGGTGACTTTTATGATCATTAATCAACGACATTGACACTAATAAGACATAATCAACTATGAAATAAGCAGACCTAACATAGCATAATGGTTTCACTTAAGATGATCTGATTAAATTTTCACATCAGTGAAAAATAGGGACAAACTTAGGGTCTCTGATACATGGCATAAATATACTATCAAACATAACTGAAAACACACAGACAGCAGAAGACAAAATAGATGACTAGGATCTCCTAAAAATTAAACACTTACGTGTATCAAAAAATTTAAACAAGAAAATTAAAAAAGAACTTACAGACTGGGGAAAAATTTTTGGCAGCTACATATCAAGACAAGGAACTAATCTCTAAAATTTATAGAAAATGTCAACACATCTACAAGAAAAAGACATTGGTTAGAGAGTTGTTGCTGTTAAGTTCCATCAAGTGGTTCCAACCCTGCTAGGGTTTCTGAGGAGCAACTCATGAGTTTGAACTGCTGAACTATATATAGTTCACAGTCCAGTGCTGATCCTCTAGTGCCACACCAGGAGTCCAGTTAGAGGGTAGAGATGTGTTAATTTGGGTGACAGGGAAGGCAATACACAAAAAAGAGGTTGGCAGAAGAAATATGAATGTAGGGGAGGACAAAGGGAGGAGCTTAAGAGCTATTGAGGTAAATACTGGTAACTGATGGTACATGGAGGGAATTGTAATCATTGAAATGATACAAAGTGTGTGATTTGTTTAATGTAAAATGGACGATCTGCTCTGTAAACCTTCATTCAATTCAAACTAAAAAAAAATTTTTAAGTGGCAGTAATATAATTATCTATTTAAATTAATAGAAACAAACATACAATTTCAATTTTTCATTATGCAATTATTAGGGTATAATCAAAGTCAATTCATGACTTCTTGACCATGGCTTATATCTTTGTTATACAAATATAGTCAAAAGTAACATATCCAGACTATTGAATGAGGATGTTATGAGACGTGTACGTTATATGAATGAGCACACTATGCCAGAACTTTTCAACATAATTTCACTCTTTCTGTGCATTATGTTTTGTGCGAGTTATATACATGGGAGCACTATTTGTGAAAATATATGGCATGTTTAAGTTACAAGTTTTTAATTGATGGCTTGCTTCCTTTTCTTAAATGAAAGACATCATTAAGAAGTCAACATCTAGAGACTGGGAAAGGCTTGCTCTGGTGCCATCCTAGAAACTGACACTAAGAGAAAGGGGCCTGAATATTGGTATCTGATCCAAAGATCAATTTATGGAGCTTTGCTGAAGGGGATGTGGGTGAATGTTATCTGATCAGCACTAATCAAGATTACAGGTTTCCCTGTCATTTCCTTTTTCTTAGAACTAAATAACATCAAAACAGACTTAAGACTCTAGGAGGCAAACTTGAACCACATTTCACAGTGGGCAGGTCAACCAATGAACTAGGATAAATCAGCAAGAAGATCTTTGGTCTTGTCCTGGAAACCTTGGAACCTATGAATTAAGACTTAAATTTTGTTCAAACCCATAAATACCAGTTTAGACTGAGAAACAAATTATATTCTTGTCCTCATTCCAAGTCTGGAAACTTTGATCTGGACTCTGTTTTGTTTCTGGTTGGACAGTCTCAACAGTGTATGAAACATTGAGACTGGAATCTCTTATCTACATAAGATCTACTACAAAAATTTGAATGATAAAAGGTGGGGACAAACGGTCTATATGAAAGGATCAGGCTGGTCCCTTCAGATTATGGTACATCTCCTCACTACCTCATCAGATACCTTGAAAATATGCAGTCTTATTAAGAAGTGAACAAGCCATGTGTCCACCAAAGCAAATGTATTTAACAGTATGCTGGAGCAGATTCATATTGATGTGCAAGAAATGCCTATTACATTTTCAGGAATTCTCTTACCAGTTGTTAAACATGGTAATTATTAAAAATTAAAATATATACACTTACAATTAAACGAATTACATTAAAATAAAATTAATAAATACTTAACATTCATTGATTCCTAATTATTTTACTACTATATATGTCTTTGAAGTTATTTATATCTTATCTATCTTCTGCTCATCTTGTCCTAACTGTATTTACATTTAGTGATTTCATCTTGAAAGCTTGAAATTGACCACAATAGTAATATTTACACCACAGCAATTGAACAATGCTATAAATCTTAGCTTATATTATTGTTTTGTTTATTGGCAAGACCAGGAGTCTACAAACTATAGCTTATGGGCCAAATGCCTCCTGCTGCCTATTTGGTAAATAAAGTTTTATTAGAACACATATGCTGAGCAAATAATACGAGAAGCTGGGTTCTATGAAGAAAAACGTGATGTCAGGATTGGAGGAAGACTCATTAACAACCTGTGATATGCAGATGATACAACCTTGCTTGCTGAAAGTGAAGAGGACTTGAGACATTTACTTATGAAGATCAAAGAGCACAGCCTTTGATATGGATTACATCTCAATGTCAAGAAAACAAAAATCCTCACCACTGGACCAATAACATTCTTATCAATGGAGAAAAGATTGAAGTTGCCAAGGACTTCATTCTTCTTGGATCAACTGTCAACATTCGCAGAAGCAGCAGTCAAGAGATCAGACGACGTATTGCACTGGGCAAATCTGCTGCACAGGAACTTTTTAAAGTATTGAAGAGCAGAGATATCAGCTTGAGGACTAAGGTGCGCCTGACCCAAGCCATGGTGTTTTCAATATCCTCATATGGATGCGAAAGCTGGACAGTGAATAAGGAAGATCATAGAAGAATTGATGCCTTTGAGTTGTGGTGTTGGAGGAGAATACTGAAAGTGCCATGGACTGCCAAAAGAACCAATAGATCTGTTTTGGAAGAAGTGCAGCCAGAGTGCTCCTTGGAAGCCAGAATGGCTAAGCTTCGTCTCTCATACTTTGGACATATTGTAAGGAGGAAACAGTCGCTGGAGAAGGATGTCATGCTGGGTAAGGTGGAGGGTCAGAGAAAAAGAGGAAGACCCCCAACGAGATGGATCAGCCAGGTGGCATCATTGATGGACTCAAGTGTGGCAGCGGTAGTGAGGTTGGCCCAGGATCGGACATTGTTTCGTTCTGCTGTGCATGGGGTCGCTATGAGTTGGTTCCAACTCAATGGCACCTGACAACAACAACAGAACACATATGCTCGTTTGCTTATATATTGTGTATAGCTGCTTTTGTGCTAAAACAGCAGAGTTGAGTAATTGACCCACAAGTATTTGCTAAATGGTTGTTTTGTGGAAAAAATTGTACACCCTGTCCTACACTTCATAGAATAATGGAGGAAATATTAATAATGCAGACTCAACTCCAAAATGTATATCTATAGCTATTACATTGCAATTACCATAAAACATTAAAGAAATATTTTCCAGTTTTCAAAACCTGATATTGACATAAGAGGTTGCATCATGTCATTAATAAGCAAATGAAGTTCTGGCATATGTCTTTATTGTTTCTTTTTTTATATTATGTGTTAATGTAAACAAAAGTATCAATTAACATTCATGTGGGAAATACCACTTTTTTTG
Organism: Chrysochloris asiatica; assembly: GCF_000296735.1. Taxonomy (NCBI): domain Eukaryota; kingdom Metazoa; phylum Chordata; class Mammalia; order Afrosoricida; family Chrysochloridae; genus Chrysochloris; species Chrysochloris asiatica. The sequence goes on along the minus strand of NW_006408526.1, from coordinate 36,946,248 downwards.
TCATTTTGCTAATCTTGGTTAGCTATCGTCAGGGAAGAAACGGGCCTTATAAAGGATAACAAGCAGTAACAAGACTGCAAAGGAGATGATTAAGTAACTAAGCAGGTTGGCATGTCACAGATTTATGGGTAGTGAAAGTAAAGACTCAGAGAAACAAAACCAGTGAAGCTAATATGTATGTATGTTACTTTTGTTAAGTGCCGTTGAGTCAGTTCCCACTCATAGCAACCCTGTGTAGGGTTTCCAAGGAGTGGCTGGTAGGTTTGAACCATCAACCTTGTGGTTTGCAGTTCAATGCTTATCCTACAGCGCTTAACAACAACAACACACAGAGAGAGTTTCATATCAAGGAAATGGTTTATGCAATTGTAGAGGCAAGAAAAATTCCAAATCTGTGTGCTAGATGTCAGACTGGAGGCTTCTCCTGACTCACATCGCTGCAGGGTTTATGAACTTGGAAGGTAATATGGCAGGCTTCTGGCTGCAAAGGTGAATGAATCTGAGGTCTGCAGGCAAAATGGCAGGCTGCTGATAACTCCCAGGATCAGCAGGCAGTATGGTAGGATGATGGCAGAAGTTCAAAGAATCTCAGTTCAGATGAGCAGCCAGATGTAGAATCCAGATCCAGCAAAAGACAAGCAACCTTTGGCCCAAGTGTACAATATATAGGATGCAGGCCATACCCCAAGGAACTCTCTTTTCAGTTGATTGGCTGATCATTTGCTATTGCTGTTTTTAAGTATTGTTGAATCGATTCTGACATTGCTACCCTGTATAGGTTTCCGAGGAGCAGCTGGTGGATTTGAACTGCCGATCCTGCAGTTCAAACTGATCTTGTGGTGGAGTGCTTATCCTACAGCGCCACACCAGAACTCACAACAGATCTCATAATGGTGAGGATTACATGATATTAGAGCTCATGATATTACACGATTACAGGATATCACATGATTACATATTAGACTTCATCATGAGGGATTACTAAATCTTAACTGCTAAACCAGTACGACTCCCCACCCAGTTAAGTGGACATAAAGCCTTAAACGTCAGTATTTGAATTCAGATCTGTAAAACTTCAAAACCCTCTATGATGATATCACTACGATCAATAACATGTGTTTAAGGAAAATTTGCTTATCTTCTTTAGGTCTTGGTTTCTTCTCTAAAATAGTGATTCTGATACTTGTCCTTCCCACTTGAAGGGCACAGGAGGTGAATATTAAAAGATTATAGTAATCTGAAGTACTTTATTTCTAATATTGGCATGAATCTTAAAAAGAGCACTATGTAGCAATATTACTTGATTGTTGTTGGTAAGTACCGTGAAGTCGGTTCCGACTCATAGTGACCTTGCACAGGGTTTCCAAGGCTGTAAATCTTTATGGGAGCAGAACGCCTCATCTTCCTGCTGCAGAACCTCTGGTAGTTTCGAACTGCTGACCTTGAGGTTGGCAGCCCGATTCATAACCACTACGCTACCAGAGCTCCATCTGTTATTTAAATGCAATGTAAGTATCTATCAACATTAATTCTTTGCTAAGGCTTCTATTTACTCATTTATTTATTAGTTTCTTTATTGAAGAGATCTTAATTGACCCAGTTGAGTGATATAAAAAGATCTGGCTTTAGAGTTAATAAATTTGGAAATTCTGAAGACTGCATCTTAGCTCTGTCTCTGGAAAGTTTTGGGAATTTGGACAATTACTCAGACCCTCAGTCTGTTTTCTTATCTGTAAAATGGGTATGACAATAGATACTTCAGAGAACTGTCGTGGTGGTGGCTGTGTGTCATGGAGTCAGTTCTGATTCATAGCGACCCTGTGCAGGGTTTCCAAGGCTGTAAATCTTTACGGGAGCAGAAAGCCTCATCTTTCTCCCACTGAGCAGCTGGTAGTTTCAAACTGCTGACCTTGCGGTTGGCAGCCCAATTCGTGACCACTACTCTACCAAAGCTTCTGGCAAGGATTAATCAAGATGACATAGTTGCTCAATAAATGCAAGCACCCTTCTCTCTATTGCTAGAATGGGGATAATATGATGTTTGCAAAATAAATAGGAGACAAATACCAATATAATGTTAGAATTAGAAGAGACTTAAAGTTCACCTGATCCAAACTGTAATGGTATGGCACTGTAGGATTAGCACTGGACTGTGAACCACCAGGTCAATATTTCAAACCCACCAGCTGCTCCTCAGAAACCCTATACAGGGTCGCTATGAGTTGGAACCAACTCAACGGCACTTAACAACAACAACAACATCCAAACGTCTGGTTTTGCCAAAGTAGAATAGGTTGTTGCTGTTCTTAAGTACTATCAAGTCAGTTGTTACCCATAGCGACCCTGTATAAGGTTTCCAAGGAGAGACTGGCGGGTTTGAACCGCTGACCTTTCGATTAGCAGTTCAGTGCTTATTCTACAGCATCTGAAGAGGTTGAGAGGAGTTAAATGTTTGAACCAAGATTACATTGTCAATTAGTGACAGATGTAGGACTGGAACCCAGCTTCCTAACTCCCTTCAATTGAATAAGAGACCCTGGCTCCTAAGTGCCTCTGAACTGGTGTTGTATAGTGATAATATACAGTCTTTATGTGCTCACATTCAAGGAACAGGAACATAAAGGTTTTAGAAATATATTTTTGAGATGTAGGTATGAATCAAACTTTTCTGCATCTGAACGAAGTACAGCCATTCTTCCACTTCATAGTACTTAGTGCCATGAATGAGTCAATCCCTTTGCAAAATATCTTCAAAATATCTGTCTGATAAGCACTCAAAATCTCAACATGGCATTTTCTCTAAGAGCTTCCACAGTCAGTGTGGAGGAATGGAAAACATGGACCCATAATAAATCTTAAAATTATCTGCTAGCTGAAGGGTCTTAGAACTACAGAGGCATTTCAAGGAGGAAGTTACTTTTGCAGAAGTCTCTCAGAGATGGTGACTACCCACCTTTTTCTTTAAGGCTCAATAAGATTTGAATATAATAAACAGGAAGGGCCAAAACATAAGCAAAGGTATAGACATCAGAAGATGTAAGGTGCATTTAATTACTAATTAGTACAGCATAGTGGTTACAAGTTGGGCTGCTAATCACAAGATCAGCAGTTCGAAACAACCAGCCATTCTGCAGCAGAAAGATGAGGCTTTCTGCTCCTGTAAAGATTTATAGCCTCATAAACCCTGTACAGGGTCGCTATGAGTCAGAACTGACTCCACAGCACATAACAACAACAACAAACCCTAAACAGGGTCACTGTGAGTTGGACCTGATGCCATGGCACATAACTACCACCACCATTGTAGTGTGCTGAGCACATATTGGAAAGATAGATTAGGATAGAACACAAGGCCATTAGCAATCAAGGAGTGCCATGAACACCTAGGAAAGATTTATCTGGTGGTGCTGTGATAACAAACAAGAAAGACTGAAGCTAGGGCACCAGTTAGAAAGTTGTTCAAATAAGCCACAGGGTGATGACCAAAACAACATATGCCAGAGATGTTAAAAAGGGAGACTATAAAAGATTTTTAGAAACAAGGAAATTGAAAGATGGCTTTTGAAGTGGGTAACAACAATAAGTTATTGTTGTTGTTGTTAAGTGCCATCGAGTCGGTTCCGACCCATAGCGACCCTGTATAGGGTTTCCGAGGGTGTAAATCTTTATGGGAGTAGAAAGCCTCATCTTTCTCCCGCAGAGCAGCTGGTAGTTTCGAACCGCTGACCTTAAGGTTCGCAGCCCAATTCGTAACCACTACGCTACCAGAGCTCCTTAACAATAATAAGAGTAGCTGTAATCTTGGCATCCTGGTGTGGCACTGTGGGTTAATGCGTCAGACTGCAAAGCCATTTGAACTGCAAGGTTGGCGGTTCAAGCTCACCAGCTGCTCATCAGAAGCCCTATACAGGGTCACAATGGGCTGCAACCAACTCAACAGCACTTCATAACAACAAACAACAATTTGACAAAAATAGAGCAATAGGAGAGAGAATTTGGGGGGAGAAACAGGAATTTACTCTGATTTGATCAACTTGCTTCTAGTAAGTTTTATTGATGTGATGGTGAAAAATGCAGTTGGAATTATCCGGGATGAATATAAAAGCACTTACTACAAAAATCTGAATTCTGATGGTGTAGAACCCCTGTGTAGCAACTTGAAACTCTGAAACTAAGAGATTATAAACACACACATGCACACACACAGTATCCATGGAAACATCAAGACATAGAACATTCCTAGCAATCCAGAATGTTCACTTTTAGTTCATACTAACCATCATCCCCTAGATTAGCTTTGCCCATTTTTGGCAAATATAAATTGAGTTATACAATATGTAGTTTACCTTTCTTTTGCCTGAAATGTATTTTCCAACATTTTATTCAGAAAATTTCAAGCATACAGTCAAGTAGAAATAATTTTCAATACAAATCTATATTGCTGTTGAAGTGCTGTTGAGTCGGTTCTGACTTGTTGTTGTTAAGTGCTGTCAAGTTGGTTCCAACTCCTAGTGACCCTGTTTCTGAGAAGCAGTTGGTGAACTTGAACCACCAACCTTGTAGTTCAAATGGTTTTGCAGTCTGACACATTAACTCACAGCCCTGTATAGGGTTTCTGAGGAGCAGCTGGTGAGTTTGAGCAGCCAGCTCTGCAGTTCAAACCTTCGGTCCAGTGCTTACCTTACAGCGCCACATCAGGGATCCAAAATTCTATATATGTACACCTGAATTCTCCATTAATATTTTATTATAGTGTGTACACTTTGGGATTTAAATTTACCAACTGGTTTTTTATTTTCTATTCATCCTGTCTCTTCTTTATTACTTTTTGCCTGACATTTTTTTAACTAATTATATTTTATGTGATTCCAATTTATTTCCATTACTGGATTATTAACTATATTTCTTTTTTGGAGTAGTTGTTCTAGGGTTTATTTTAATTTAAAGTTTATGCCTATCTTTAAATGCCACCACTTGTGTGTCAGTATGTTGTACTATGGTGACTTGTGTATTGCTGTGAAAATGGATGTTATGGCACTAGTATTTTTAATACCCATGGTGCACAGGTTTCACAGAACTGTGCTTTACTGACTATGCAAAGGAATTTGACTATGTGGATCAATTTTCCTTTTGCTCCAAGAGCTTTCTTTAATATTTCTTGTAGTGCATGTCTATTGTCTATACCGAATTAATTAGTAATTATTTGACAAAATATTTTGCAAGCATAGCGTAGTGGTTACGAATCGGGCTGCGAACCTTAAGGTCAGCAGTTCGAAACTACCAGCCGCTCCGCGGGAGAAAGATGAGGCTTTCTACTCCCGTAAGGATTTACACCCTCGGAAACCCTGTACAGGGTCGCTATGGGTCGGAACCGACTCGACGGCACTTAACAACAACAACAACATAGAATTTTAGGTGAACAGTTCTTCAGTTTTTTATTTTATTTCCTTTCAGTGCTTTAAAGATGTTTTTCCATTGTCTTCTCACCTGCATGGCTTCTGATGAGATGTCAATTTCATCTTTGTTCCTCTGTATGTTGTGTCTTTTTACTCTGGCCACATTTAATATTTCTTCTTTATTACTGGTTTTCAGAAATTATCTTTATGATGTATCATAGTGTGGTTATCTTCATATTCTACTTAGGGTTTGTTAAGCTACACGGATCTCGAAAATTTATAGTATTTATCAGATGTGGAAAGATTTCAGCCATTAGTTCTTAAATAATTTTTATTTAGTTCTTAAATAATTTTTATGTATATTTCCTTTCTCTACTTTTCTTTTTTGGGACTTACATTTCACGCATGTGTGACTATCTGCTATTGTCCCACTGTATTTGATACACTGCTTTTATTAGGAAATTATTACCTTTTTTTCCCTATTTATTTTTAGTCTTTGTTTTATTTCTATGTATCACTTTAGATAGTTTCTACTGCTATGCCTTTAAATTCACTAGTATTTTTCTCCTTCGGTGCCTAATCTGCTGGTAATTTAATTCTATGTATTTTTATCTTCAGGAATTATATTTTCAATCATGAAGTTTAATTTAGGTATTTTTTACAGCTTCAGTGGAGTCTCTTGGTGGCACAGTGGTTACACAAAGTCAGCAATTCGAATCTACAAGTCAATTCTTGGGAGAAAGATGAGGCTTTCTGTTCCCACAAAGATTTATAGCCTCAGAAATCATGGAGTCAGTTCTGACTCATAGCGACCCTGTACAGGGTTTCTGAGGCTGTAAATCTTTATGAGAGCAGAAAGCCTCATCTTTCTCCCGCGGAACTGCTAGTAGTTTTGAACTGCTGACCTTAAGGTTTGCAGCTCGATTCATAACCACTACGCTACCAGAGCTCCTTTAGAGGGTTGCTATTAATCAGAACTGACTCAATGACACACAACAAAAAACCAACAATGGGGTCAACATGGATCACAATTGACTTGACAGCAACTAGTATTTCTTTACTTATTATAATCATGCTTTCCTTTGCTTTCTTTTGCATGTGGAATATGTTTATGTTAACTGTTTAAATCATTCTTTGCTAATTCTATCATCTGTGTTATTTCTGGATTTTTTTTCCCCCAATAATTTATTGAGTTTTTTGTTTAAGTTTAAACAGCAAATTAGCAGATTGGAAAATCTGACAATTTTCATACAAAATGTTAAGTGACATTTGGCACAATGGATCAACATTCTTTAATTGTGACTGTTTGTTCCCTTCCCAGTATTCTAATGTCTTTGCCCTTTTATATTTCTCATCTTTGTTTCTAAGTAATTGTTGACCTTTTGGTATCAAACAGTTGTTTGTTTATTTTATTTTATTTTTACTTTTCATTATTAATTAGATGAAGGTTTACAGAGCAGATCATCAGTTTTACATTCAACAATTCATACACATTTTGCTTCATCTCATGGATTGTGCTTATATGGAACTGTACATACACCAAGAGGCAATCATTTGGACAGAACAAGAGGATAATACCTAGTTTGAAATCAGGAAAGGAGTGTGTCAGGGTTATATCCTTTCAGCATACTTATTCAATCTGTATGCTGAGCAAATAGTCCAACAAGTTGGACTATATGAAGAACACAGCATACGGATGGGAGGAAGGCTCATTAACAACCTATGATATGCAGATGACACAACTTTTCTTGCTAAGGACTTCAAGCAATACTAATAAAGATCAAGGACTACAGTCTTTAGTATGGATTACAGCTCACTGTGTTATTGGTGTTGTTATGTATCCTCTAATTTGTTCAAACTCATATCAATCCTGTGCAAAACAGAATGACACACTGCCTGGTCCTAAGCATCCTTACAATTGATGTTACTTTTGAGCCCATTGTTGCTACCAAATGTGCCAATCCTTCTCATTGGATGTCTTCTTCCTTTCTAATGACTCCATTTTACCAAGCATGATGCCCATCTTCAGGGACTAGTCCCTCCTGATAATGTGTCAAATGCATAAGAGATGAAGTCTCCCCATCCTGGCTTCTAAGGAGCATTATAGCTATATGTCTTTCAAATCCATGGTACTTTTAATATTCTTCTCCAACACCCAAATTCAAATGCATCAATTATTCCATGGTCTTCCTTATTCATTGTCCAACATTCATATGCTTATGACATTATTGAAAATATCATGGCTTGAAACAGCTTCATCTTACTCTTCAAAGTGACAGCTGTTCAAACACTTGAAAGAAATTTTGTGCAGCAGATTTGTTTAGTGCACTATTGTCATTTGATTTCTAGATTGCTGCTTTCATGTGTATTGATAATAAAGCAAAATGAAGTCTTTGACAATTCCAATCTTTTCTACATTCATCATGATGTTATTTATTAGTCCAGTTGTGAGGATTATTTGTCTTCTTTACACTAAGGTGCAAGTGATACCCAAGGCTGTGGTCTTTGATCTTCATCAGTAAGTGTTTCAAGTCCTCTTCATTTTCAGCAAGCAAGGTTGGATCATCTGCATATCATAGGTTGTTAGTGAATCTTCCTTCAATCTGGATGCCACATTCTTATTCATAAAATCCAGCTTCTCAGATTATTTGCTCAGCATGTTGTTGTTATTAAATGCCATTGAGTCAGTTCCAACTCATAGATACCTTGCATAGGGTTTCTGAGGAGGGGCAGGTAAGTTTGAACAATCAACCTACAGTCCAGTGCATCATCCTGCAGCACTACAAATTGAATAAATATAGTGAAAGGATACAACCATGACACACATCTTTCATGATTTTAGACCCCTTGTTCTATTCAAATGACTGTCTCTTGATCTTTGTACTGAATCTTCAAGAGCATAGCAAAATATTCTATAATACCCATTCTTCACAATTTTATCCATAGTTTGTCATGATCCACATAGAATACAGTCAAAAGGATTTGCATTGTCAATAAATCAGAAGTAAACATCTTTCTGGTGTTCTCAGCTTTCAACCAAGATCCATCTGATGTCAGCAATGATATCCTTAGTTCCATGTCCTCTTCTGAATCTGTCTTCAATTTCTGGCAGTTCCTTGTTGATGTAGTATTGCAACAGTTGTGCCAATGAGGAACTTGTACACAGTTCAAAAGGCCGTTGTTTGTACAGAACAAGGGGGTTCTGTTTGGGTTAAATCAGGAAAGGTGTGCATCAGGGTTTTGTTTTTTCACCATACTTATCTAATCTGTATACTGAGCAAATAATCTGAGAAGCTGGATTATATGAAGAAGAGCATGGCATTAGGACAATCAATAACAACCTGAAATATGTAGATTATACAACCTTGCTTACTGAAAGTGAAGAGGACTTAAAATACTTACTGATGAAGATCAAAGACCACAGTCTTCTGTATGGATCACACTTCAATGTAAAGGAAACAAAAATACTCACCTCTGAACCAATAAATACCATCACAATAAATGGAGAAAAGACTGAGTCTGTCAAACTTCATTTTGCTTAGATCCACTATCAACACTCATGGAAACAGCAGTTAAGAAATTAAATGGTAAATATTTGGCAAATCTGCTGCATTGTTGTTGCTGTTAAGTGCCAGCGAGTCAGTTCCAACCCATATCTACCCTGTATAGGGTTTTCAAAGAGCAGCTGGTAAGCTAGAACCAGTGACCTTGTGGTTCAAACCAACTTTTCAGTCCAGCACGTTAGCTCCTAGTGCCACACCAAGACTCTGCTTTAAAGTGTTCAAAAACAAAGGTATCAGTTGGGAACTAAGGTGCACCTGGTCCAAGCCATGGTATTTTGAACTGCCTCAAATACATGTGAAAGTTGGACAATAAATAAAGAAGACTGTAGAATGATTGATGCATTTAAGTTGTGTTGGAGAAGAATATTGAAAATACCATGGACTGCCAGTAGAGCCAACAGATCTATGTTGGAGGAAGTACAGCCAGAATGTTCCATAAAACAAGGATGGCAAGACTTGGTCTCTCATACCTCAGACATACTATCAGGTGGGACCAGTACATGAAGAAGGATGTTATGCTTGATAAAGTGGACGGCTGTTTAAAAAAAAAGGAAGACTCCTAACAAGATGAATTGGCACAGTGGCAGCAACAATGTGTTCAAGGTTAGCAAGAATTGTAAGTGTGGCGCAGAACTGGGATTGCTCATAAGGTTGCTCTGCGTTGGAACCTACTTGATGGTACCTAACAACAACAACAATATATACATGAAAATCTGTCAAAATGAATTCATCTTATTAATTCTTTATAAGATCAAAACAATTTAATTCATAAGCACACATGTTTATAAAATCAAAACAGATTTCCTAAAAACATATCATCTAATTTAGTAATACCATCTGGAGGTGAAATTTATGTTTTTATAAATGTTTTTGCTTTCAAAGGCCTTGTTATACCAATCAATATAAATAATTTTCTCTATGAAGCATCTTCAAATTAACTTCCTGATTAACAGTCAAAGAAAGAGCTTATTCAAAACTGAGGCTAAATAGTCTCATGGAACAGAAAAGAGAAACCCAGATCGAATGCTTTTAAGAACAAAATAGAACGCTTTTAAGAACAAAATGGAAGCTCACACAGTTTACCAAGATGACCTATAGCTGGTTTCATCCTACCACGTGCCCTCTTGGGTCAGGAGCACACACTCACTGGGTCTCTGAGGTAAGCTTAAATAACACTCTTATAAATCACTGCATGTGTTTCCCTTACAATAGTCTATGTTCCAGTAGTATAGTATTCTCAAAACAACATGCCACAAAACAATGCAGAATGCACGTACAAAAGTAGCTACATAATTTTAAGCTGTTTCAGTTAGGGTACCCTATTTTTAAATTATTGAAAATTTCCTTCTGAACAGCAGGTATTTTTGCAACAGGCTGGAAACTGCTATCTGTTCCCCCTGCAGAATTTCTTGCAAGATCTGGCGACTCCACCCAAAACTCCCAAATAAAAAGTCAGCAAGCTCCCTATGATAACAGTGAAGCAGAACATTGGGTTTCTCAGAATTTTACTCAAAAGACTTGAGATTCCCAAAATGGACATACGCTCACAGTGACCTAGTTGTTGTTGTTGTATGCCATTGAGTCAAATCTTAGAGTGATGGTAGGTTTGAACTGCCAACCTTATAGTTACCAGTCCAGTGCTTATCCTAGACCATACCAGGGCTCTGCTGTTTTTGAAAATAGAATTATCTCCATTAAATGTCAATGCAGATCACTATCTTCCAGCTTTACTTTGGGTCACAAGAATCCTAGGAATACAGAACTGAAGATCTAGATGAACCGTCTGCAAAAGAGCAAGCCAAGTGCTTGTGAAAAGAACACACAGAAACAAGCAAAATTCTCTTCAATCATATACCACAATATTAAACAATTCTATCATGCAATCACCAGCATCATTTCTCTCACCAAGGCCATCATTTCCAACTACTGATCCTTCCTCCTTGTTTCCAACCTTCGAATTCTAATCACCAGTAATTATTAGTATATCTTGATTGTATATTTGATTAATTTCAGATTGAAGGATTTGGTTGAATTCTTCAATTTCATCAGCACTGGCTTTAGTGGTTGGTGAGTAAATTTGATTAATACTGGTATTAATTCATCTTCCTGGTGTTGCTGTTGTTAAGTCGAGTCAGTTCTGACTCTTAACAACCCTGTATAGTTTCTCAAGGAGCAGCTGATGAATTTGAACTGCTG
>NW_006408526.1:36929360-36934068 GCF_000296735.1 Chrysochloris asiatica | reverse complement strand
ACTTTGGAGTCCTCACGTGGTGTTACAAGAGAATGCGCTGGACTGCAAGGCCAGTGGTTGAAACCCACCAGTCACTCCTTGGAAACTCTATACAGGGTCGCTATGAGTCAGAACCAGTTGATGACACTTAACAACAACAAAAAATGACACTTTTCCAAGTAAATAGGTACAAGCATGTGGCAGATAAAACGAGAATTTTATTGGTGCTAAAACACAATTTTGAACATATGCAAGAGCCTTATCCTACAATTTAATTTTAGTGTCTTACAAGTTTACCTGCTATTTTTCCTGGATCCTTTAAGAGACAATCAAATGCCTTCACCTTGATGTAACTATTGCTGGAAAACAGACAGACAGCTTTAACAGTTCTCAGATGACAATAAAAGCAAAAAAAAAAAAAAAAACCAGCAAGACTTTATGAGTCTCCGGAATCCCAGAAACAGGTTCAGTAATCCAACTGCGTTTATCTCACAGGTTCCTTGGAGGTCCATAGAATATGTTCCATTTTGTGGTGCTTGCTCAGTCCTTGATTCCCAGAAACTCCACCAGGAAAGATGGCTTTGAAAACTGCCATCTACGCCATTTCGTTGTAAGGGAGAAAAGACTACAAATTCAAATGTACATTATGTTGCTGGTGTTAGGTACCATCAACTAAATTTCAATTCATAATGACCATGTGCAGGGTTTCCCAGGAGCAGCTGGTGGGTTTGAATCACTGACGTTGGCAGTCCAGTTCTTATCCTACCAACACACCAGGACTACAGTGTATATTAGGGTAGTGGTGGTGGTGTGCCGTGGAGTCGGCTCTGACTCATAGCGACCATGTATAGGGTTTCCGAGGCTGTAAATCTTTACAGGAGCAGAAAGCCTCATCTTTCTACTGCGAAACCACTGGTAGTTTCAAACTAGCTGACTTTGAGGTTAGCAGCCTGACCCATAACCACTATGCTACCAGAGCTCCTTACAATGTATAATATAGAGACCCGTTTATTAAGTCTTAAACAGAGCGAAGACAAAACAAAGACAGGGACAGATTATACAGATGAGAGACACAATCAGCATGAGGCAATAATTACATATTCAGACGTGTAGAATTTCTGGAAAGAAATCTGCAGTGATTCTTTTGAAAGTAACTTAGTATGTTTTATTGCATTTTTCTCTTGCTGCTTTCAAAATTCTCTCATGGTCTTTGGTTTTCAAGACTTTTATTAGGATATGGTGTAGAGTTGATTTATTTGTGTATCATTTAATTGGAATTTGTGTAGGTTACTGTGTTTGTAGCTCAGTTCTCTGTCCAGATCTAGGAAATTCTCTCTAATTAAACTCACTGACATTAAGTTGTGTCCTAGGTGCCAAGATGTCCTTCAACTGAGGAACGGTTGAACAAACTTGGGTACATACACACAATGGAATATTATGCAACACTGAAGAATAATGATGAATCTTCAAAACGCCACCTAACATACATGAACCTGAAGGACAGTGTGCTGAGTGAAATCAGTCAATCACAAAGGGATGGATATTGTATGAGACCACTACTGTAAAAAAGTCAAGACAGTGGTTTTCATTCTATAATAAACTTCCTATAATGGTTACCACAGGTGGGAGGGGAGGGAGAATTATTCACTGGGTAGAGTGTATACATGTACTAACTTGGGTGACAGGAAAGCAGTTAAAAAGAAAAGGAAGAGAAAAAATAGGAAATTTCTTTCTTTGTACTTTTTTGGTCTTTTTTTTCCCCATGTACTAGAAGGGAAACCATGCATATTTCCTCAAGAAAAAAAGAGCTTATACATTGTTTTCATTTGAAACATGAAGGTCGGGTTACTACAGCAGTATCTTCTGTGTTGTTATGACATGTTTAATATAGGACCTCTTATTCCATCCTAGTGATTTTATTGTCTCTAATAACATTATCTTTATAATGGTGAAATATGGTATTAAGAAATGTCCTTCTGTATTGTTATGACAAGTTTAATACAGGACCTCTTATTCCATCTTAATAATTTTATTTTCACTAATAACCTTACCTCTATAATGGTAAAATATGGTATTCAGAAATGTCTTACATAATAAAGTTAATTAATTAAAAAAAATTAATGGAACTTTTCATGAACTTTTGAAGTCCCCTCATATTTATCACCATAGTCTGCAAATGATTAATGATTTGCATTACTCTAGCCTCTACAGGAGAAATTTCCTTTTCTTGTTTTGCTTTTCATTGGGCCTTCTCATGTGATTTTTGTGTACGTTAATATTTTTGGTTGACTTTGTTTTATTTTCTTTTGTTGAATTTCAGTTATTATTACTATTTTACTCTAAATTTTATATTTTAGTTTTTTTTAAATGTTTTATTGTGAATTATTGATAGTTTACATGGGAGAACATTAGCTTTACATTCATTCTATCGTATATTGTTACCTTGCCATGGTTACAATCCCCTCCATGCATCATCAACCTGCCCACTGGTTGTCAGCACACAGCCCCTCTCCCTCTCTGGATCTAAAGTCCCCAGCCACTCCGTCTCTCTACATCATCGTCTCTGCCTCCATCTCTGGCATCACTGCTTCTCTGGAGGGTCCCGCTCTCCACTCTTCTCCCTTAATGGTTCCAGGGACCTCTGCTCCTACACTGCAAAGTTAATCACTCCCCTCCTTGTTACAAAACATCTACCTTTACATTTCCAACCCTCACAATCAGTCCTGATAACAATTATTCACTATTGTATCACAAGAGACCTATCCGCATCTCCTTTCATAGGCCCCACCTAGACAGATTGGATACTACTCAGTGGAGATTCTACCTTCCTCCATGCCCTCTGGATCTAGGTTCCCTCTTGAAAGCTTGTAAGCCAGTCACTTCTTGCCTTTGTAGACCCCCACTTTGGGTAGCCAATGTCCAAGTTGCCCATCCCTGTCTACTCTGTGTATGGAGAGGGTGGGAATGATCCTTGCTGTAAAGATTTGTTCCCTCTTTTGAGCTACTGCATCCATAGGTGTAGGTCAAGTTCATCAAATTTTATCTGATTACTCTTCTTTTCCTCTTCTTTCTTCTTCTAGTTGAGCTCTGATCATCCAGTCATTGAAGCCAGGTCAAGTGGGTATTATCTGCAAGTGTGGGTATTCTTATGCATGTGCCCTCTCTTCTTACCAGCTGGACGCTTCACTCTCCACTCTAGTCCTCTGTGGCTATGTCACTGACTCTGGGCCTAGGAGTCCCTAAGTCTTGCCACACTGTTGGCCAACCAGGTCTCCACCTGGGTTCACAGGAGTCTATTGAACGTTGTAGGGCTTCGCTCGCAGCTTCATTGCTGTTTTTCCCTCACTTCCTCTTATCAGTGTATATTCTAATTTTTGAGACTAAGGGGACTTTTTCTGAAAAGGCACCCAGTGTTCAGCAAAAAGTCCTGCACCTATGAGCCACATCACAGAAGAAAAATGCAAGTGAAGATGCTGCCTTCGGAAGAACTCGCAACCCCAGGAAGCCCATTGAAATCCTCCACTCCATCCCACATGGTCACTAGGAGTGAAAATGCACCCAGCAGCAGTAGAATTGGTATGTATTCTTGGAAACCACGAGAGTGCACTCCTATCTATAGGGTTTTTTCAGTGCTGATTCAGTTCTTTGTGCTTGATCTCTGAAAGTCAATATGCATGTATGGTAAAGAGAGGACTAGCTGGTTGCAGACTCTGAAATTAAGTGGTAGGATTCCTATGTCTTAGCCCTACAGGCATCCCTCCAAAAGCTCTACCATGGGTTTCCACTCTGGCCAGGGAGCTAGCCACTTTCCTCTGTCTGTCCAAAGTATTTCCCTCATCCTACTGCTCTTGCTGTTTCTCCCAGTCCTAGTGCCTGTCTGTCTTAGGCCTCAGTGAGATTCAGCTGCACTCTCTATGAATTCCCATGACCAATCTGTGCCGCCTTATCAAACTGGGCTACAGTGTCCACAGTTTAGCTCCCTTTCTGTGTTCCCTGTGGGAAGTGTTGGCCAGTTCTGTCCCAAAATGATGTAATGAGCAAGTGTTTTAGATGTTGATAGAAAGGTTCTCCAAGCTTCTGTATCATCATCTCTCTACTTCTATCTTCTGCTTCTGGATGTACTCCGACACTCTAACATCTCAGCTGTCATCCATAGTTCTGAGATTGCAGTCTGTGGTTGTTTTGATTCATTGTTCAGAGGACTAATTACTAGGGGAATAAATGGGAACATTTATTCACTTCATCATCTTGCTCTTCCTCTCCTGGATCTGTTTTTTCCATTGGTTATAGATAGTATTTTCTACTTTTGTAGATGCCTGATATCTTTTTATTGAATTTTAGACAGTATGAATTTTATTTTGTTGTATTGTCTAACTAATTGTAAAATAAATGTTTCCACACCCTGTGGAAGCTCTGAGAATTGTTCTGCCTACTGCTTTCTGTGATTGGTCTCACTCATATTCACATACAAGTCCTCAGCCAACAACTTGGGTGGATTTTGTGTACATCTAAAGCTATCTCTCTGTGTGACTACCTTCTCTCTTCTATTTTGTATAGTAAATTCTAATTGCTTTGGTGTCTCTCAATTCTGAACTTTGCTTCCTCAGCTCTCCAGGAAGTAAGCTATGGTAATCACAGGGCTCCTTTTGTTTGTTTGTTTTTTCTTTCAAAACCATTATCTAGTTTTGCAGTTTTTTAAAGTGGGAGGGTAAATCTGGTCCCTGTCACA
>NW_006408526.1:36926727-36928695 GCF_000296735.1 Chrysochloris asiatica | reverse complement strand
GGGTGGGAATGATTCTTGCTCTAAGGATTTGTTCCCTCTTTTGAGCTACTGCATCCATAGGTGTAGGTCAACTAGTTCTCTACCTGGGTTCACAGAAGTCTATTGAATGTTGATCTTATATCCTGCCACTTTGGTGAATCTTCCAGTGAGATCTAGAAGCTTTTTTACTGAGTCTTTTGGGTTTTGTACATATAGGATCATATCATCTGCAAATAGAGAGAGTTTTACTTCCTCTTTGCCAATTTGGATGCCTTTAATTTCCCTATCTTGTCATAGAGCTCTTGCTAAGACTTCCAGCAAAATATTGAATAGGTGTGGTGACAAAGGGCATCTTTGTCTGGTTCCTGTTCGCTTTCAGTTTCTCTCCATTGAGAGTAATGTAGGCTGTTGGTTTTGTATATATGCTCTTAATTATGTTGAGGGATTTCCCTTCAAAAACCTATTTTGTTCAATGTTTTTATCAGGTTTGGTTGCTGGATTTTGTCAAATGCCTTTTCTGCATCAATCGATATGATCATGTGGTTCTTTTATTTTTTCTTAATTATATGGTGGATAACATTGATCATTTTTCTAATATTGAACCATCCTTGCATCCCTGATACGAATCTCACTTGATCATGATGAATTATCTTTTTGATGTGTTGCTGGATTCTATTGGCTAGGATTTTCTTGAGAATTTTTGCATCTATGTTCGTGAGGGATATTGGTTTATAATTTGCTTTCTTAGTGACGTCCATCCTTGGTTTTAGTATGAGGGTTATGCTTGCTTCATAAAATGTATTAGGACGTTTTCCATCCTCCTCTACCTTCTGGAGTAATTTGAGTAGAATGTTTGGTAGAACTCACCAGTGAAGCCATCTGGACCTCGACTTCTTTTGGTTGGTAGTTTTTTGATGACCTGATCAATTTCTTCTTTTGCTATGAGTCTGTTCAGGGTTACTACTTCACTGTGTGTAAGTTTAGGTAGGTCATGTTTATCTAAAAATGTATGCATTTCTTCTAAGCTTTCAAATTTTTTGGAGTACAACTCCTCATAGTAGTCTGTTATTATCCTTTTGATTTCCTTGGGTTCCCTTGCGATATCGCCCATGTGGTTTCTAATGCATGTTATTTGTGTCTTCTCCCTCTTTTCTTTTGTTAAGTTTGCCAATCGTCTGCCAATTTTGTTAATCCTTTCAAAGAACCAGCTTCTTGTCCTATTGATTCTTTTCCTCTTCTTTCTTCTTCTAGTTGAGCTCTGATCATCCAGTCATTGAAACCAGGTCAAGTGGGTATTATCTGCAAGTGTGGGTGTTCTTGCGCATATTTCTTTTCTTCTTATCAGCTGGATGCTTCACTCTCCACTCTAGTCCTCTGTGGCTGTGTCACTGACAGCTTGGGATATTTTTTTTCCCCCATCCTTTGACTTTTAATCTGTTTTTGTCTCTGTGTATGAGATATATCTCTTGCAGACAACATATAAAAGGATATTGTTTTCTTATCCATTTCTTAACAGGTGAATTTAATCTGTTTACATTCAGTGAAATTATCAATAGGTATGGATTAATTGCTGCCATTATGGTTTTTTTTGTGTGGTGTTGCTGTTTTCCTTGTTCTGTGCTTCTTCCTTTGTTGAGTTCATGCTTTTTGTATTCTTTCTTGTGAGTTTCCTTAGTTTTAATGTTTCCACATTCTTCTTGGATTTTCATTTTCTTGTCATATTATGAAGTGTTAATTTTCTTTTATGTTGTCTTATAGTCCATTAACTTTTCTCTCCATTTAGTGCAGTCTGTTTTATCCTGTAATCTACCTGACCTTCTCACCATCTGGATCTCTGTTCCTACATGTTTACCTTCTTTTATATTGTAATTGTTTTGATAATAGACTGACCTTCCAGATTCTCTGAGTTTGTTCTTATAGTTTTGTTCTGTTCTTGACTCTTCCTTCTGTTGATTTAATTCTGGGAGGTGCTGCCACGTATGCCAATCT
>NW_006408526.1:36925600-36926182 GCF_000296735.1 Chrysochloris asiatica | reverse complement strand
AGCAGTTCTTCAACTATTTCCTCTGTGGACTTGTGTGATCCTTCTTGTTCTGGAATGCTGATAATTCTTAAGTTATTCATCTTCATGTTGTCCAACATGAATCTTAGACCTTCTTCAGGTTTTTTTATCCTTTTTTTCTGTTTCTTCTTCTATCTTAGTGGAATTGAGAGGTTTGTCTTTCAGCTCACTGGTTCTGCCTTCCATCTCTTCTATTCGACTCCTTTGCCCTTTCAGAGTATTGTCTACTTCTAATATTCTATTATTGATCATTTGGACCTCTTTCCATAGGTTTTGAATTATTTCCAATGTTGTATCTATTTTATTTGATTGTTCCTATAGCACTTTCCTGACTTCTTCCTAATTTTTCTCAACTCCATTGTAACGTGTTTTGAAACATTTTATAATTTTTTTCTGAATTCCTTCTCAGGTATTTCCAAGGCCTGCCCTCCTTCCAGAATAGAGATCAGGTCTAACTCTAGGTCATTTTTCTCAGAAATTTTATCTTGTTTCTGGACATGTGCTGATATGGTCATCTGCTTTTGCTTCTTGGACATGTTTAGTGTTTATCTGTGGCCTTAATAC
>NW_006408526.1:36913649-36924690 GCF_000296735.1 Chrysochloris asiatica | reverse complement strand
TCCTGCAACATTTTTCTGTGGTGTGTCTGCTCCCCTACTTGGTCTTGCTGTTTGCTCTCCACCAAGTTGTCAGCTCCAGCCTCCAAGCCCGGCAGATTCAAAAGTACACAATTTCTTACTTAAGCTTCAAGTTCCACTATCTATAAGCCTTTACAAATTTTAAATATTTGTACCAATGTGGTTCCGAGTTTTGGAGCTGTGCCCTGGATCTTCTTTGCCTGGGTCTGTGGTATGGTTGATGGCGAACCTCACCGCACCTCCACCCTAGCCGCCATCAAGCCCCGCCTCTCCTGAGAGATTCATTTTTACTGTTGCACATATCAGCAGTTTATTTTTAAATTGTGTAGTATTTCATTGTATAAATGACACTTCATTACTGGTTGATCTTTGTGTTACTTCCTATTTTTTGACTATTACAAAGAAATCTGTTATGGATATTCTGTTTTAAAATCATATACTTTGTTTCTATTGAGAATATAAACAATAAAACATCCACCAACTCAACAGTTTCCATATACGTACTTTATGACATTGATTTGATTCTTAGAGTTATGTAACCATTCTTAACATCCTTTTTGGAATTGTTCTTCTCACATTAATGTGAACGCACTGTCCCCTAAGCTTCCTATCTAATCTTTTTGATTTGTTGTTATCAATAGGTTTTGATTTTGTTTGTTTTAAGTCTTTTATTGTGATCTGAGTGAACGTTTATAGAACAAATGGGTTTTGTTATAAACATTCTGCTACATGCCTTTGGTGGACATAAACCAAAGAACATTTTTTTGAGGAACAATTTCCTAAATCTTTAGAAAACTATGTTGTGTCAATAGGTGCTTAATCCTAAAAAGTGGAGTCCTGGTGTGGCACTGTGGGTTAATGCACTGGACTGCAAGGTTTGTTTGAACCGAAAGATCAGCAGTTCAAGCTCACCAGCTGCTCTTTGGAAACCCTATACAGGGTTGCTATGAGTCAGAACTGACTCCATGACACTTGATAGCTTGACAATAACAACAATTCTAAAATGTTTTACCACTAATGAACCTCTTATAGAAAGTATTCATGGTTTTATTAAATGGTTGGTAGGTTTGAAAAGAGGCTGTTTTTTTCAAATATCTTTCTGTACAGTATACATTGAGGAGTGTATATACTTCTATACATGACATCCTTATAGATCAGAGCTAATGCAACTCATAAAGGTTCCTTCCTTTACTGGTTTCAATAGTACACAATGTCTACATCACCACAAGGTAGCACATAGAAGCACAGAACACTGTACAGGACATGGCTTTAGTATAATTGATATTTATTAAGATTTGAAACTTTATACATTTCTAGCTATTGATCCATAAGCAAGTTATTTAACTACTTGCTTTAGTTTTCTCTTCTAAAAAAGATTGACATTTCATGAGGGGGATTCAAACAATTCATAGGAAAAGGAAATGAAAAGAGTATGGAATTTGTCCATGAACTTTTTGAAGTCCCCTTGGATACCATATAGGTGTGATGATTAGATGGTTTAGCAGAGCTCAAGCATGTAGAGTAGTTACTTCTCTGGAGTCATGCTAAGTTATTTAAAGAAGGTCAGGCTATATATGAGAAGCAAAACGTTCTCTGTAGGGGTGTGTGCATGAGCTAAAACATGAGGATGGCAATTTATTTGGCATCCTATAATCAAGTGTTGTAAAATTTGGCTAGAAGAATGGGTTTATGAAAAGCAGAAGCTTCTGAGAGACTTGGATGGAGAGGCAGATTGAGAGCAAACTTAGATATTACTACATGGTAGAATGAGTGGTCCAACTTCATCCTGCAGGGGAAGGATTTTAGGGTAGAGATGGAGGCTAAGCAAGGGTTTGAAGGCAAAGCAACTTGGCCTGGACAAAACTTTTGAAGGAGGAGGAGATAGAAGACACAGAAAATCTGTGCTTTCCATGAGTGAGTGGACTCTGTGGGGTACTGCTGAATTTTCCTAAAGAAGATTCTACGGAATTAGTCATGTAGACCTGTTCACTGTCTCCTGGTGGGTCCCTGCTTTAGGCAATTTTCTTTCTATTTTCTCCTTGCCAATTCATGTGGCAATCTTCCTTTACAACTTGAAGATCTATTTGTTGTCTGATCTATAACTGTTTCTAATATGGGTCAATGATTCATTAAAGAAAAATGATTTCATATTCTGAACTACTGGGCTGATTGTTTAGAGATATGCCAAAGGTTTGTAGACAGTGGTCAGAAACAGCACCAATGAGAGTCAGATCAGCCACTCTCCAAAAGCAGACAGTGGATCTGAAGAAAATGAAATCAACGCTTCCCTGCTATGTTTTGCTCTTTGGGTCCCTTTGTAGGATGATGGCCCAGTCTGTGTAGAAGAGAATGGCGACTTCACTGAAGGGGTCAGCCATGAGCATACATCTGTGTCTGGTTGCTTTTATTCTGTGACAGCAATGTAAAAATCATTAGATTTTTAACAGTACTTTTAATTGAACCAAAGATTTGTTCAGTTCACTACTTAGTCATTTCACATCATTTCTAAGTCAATTTTATTGAGGTATAATTTGCATACAATGAAATTCATTCTCTTAAAATATATAATTCAATGAATTTAGAGAAATGTAAATCGTCACACAAGCAATCACTGTCAAAATACAGAACATTTCCATTTTCCACAAAAGTTCTTTTCTTGCCCCAATTTCTATCCCCAGGAAAGCAATGATCTACTGCAATAATTTTGCCTTTTACAGACTATCATATAAATCAAACCTGGCTTCTTACACTTGGTGGTTAGTAATTATGTGCCATGGAGTTAGTTCCAACTCATAGTGACCCTGTACAGGGTTTCCGAGGCTGTAAATTTTTATGGGAGCAGAAAGCCTCATCTTTCTCCTACAGAACAGCTGGTAGTTTCAAACTGCTGACCTTAAGGTTCGCAGCCCAATTCGTAACCACTACACTACTAGAGCAGTTAGCCTAATATTTTTGAGAGTTATCTGTTTTTTCACATATCATTAGTTTATTCCTTTTTATTACTGAGTAGCAATTCATTATATGAATGTATATCAATGTTTTTTGTCCATTCACCAGTTAATGGACATCTGAGTTGTTTCCAGTTTTTGCTAATTAAAAATAAAGCAGCTATAACTATTTGCATACAGATCTTTTCATGAGCATATAATTTCATTTTTTTAGGGTAAATACCCAAAAGTGAGATTATTTGGTTATATGGTAAATATATGTTAGATTTTTATAAGAAACTGCCAAACTATTTTCCAAAGTGACTGTACATATTGTGTTCTCACCATTACTTAGTACTGTTAGTCTTTTGAATTTCAGCCATTGTAGTAGATCTGTAAGGGTTTCATTATGGTTTTAATTTGCATTTCCACAATGACTAGTAATGAGTTCTGGTGTGGTGCTGCAGGTTAATGCCCTGGACTGCAAGGCCAGTTTATACTGCAAGGTCGGCAGTTCAAGCACACCAGCTACTCCTCGGAAACCCTATGCAAGGATGCTATGAGTTGGAATTGACTTGACGGCACTTAACAACAACAATGACTAATATATTGAGTCTCTTCCCATGTGCTTATTTGCCATCTGTACATTTTCTTTGGTGAAATGTTTGACTCTTTTACCATTAAAAAATGGATTGTCTTGTTATTAAACTTTGACAGTACTTTGTATAGTCTGAATACAAGTCCTTTATCAAATATATGTTTTGTAAATATTTTCTCCCAGTACTTAGCATATCAGTGTCTTCTGAAAAGAAAAAGTTTTGAATTTTGGTGAATGTCAAGTAATCCGTTTTTCCCCCTTTTATGGCACATGCTTTTTTTTTTTTGTCTTATATACCTTTTTAAACTCAAGATAATGAGTATTTTTTCTATTTTTAAATTTTTGATGTTTTATAGTTATTGCCATTAAATCTGTCATTATTTCTATTTAATTTTTATAATTTTGGAAGTAGTTTTTTTTTTTTACATGGTTGTCCAAGTGTTCCAAGATCCTGTTGAAAGGACTATCTATCCTTTTTGCCATTGAATTGACTTGATCCCTTCAGTGAATAAGTATCCTCTGGACTCCTGGTGTGGCGCTCTAGGATCAGCACTGGATTGTGAACTACAAGGTCAGCAGTTCAAACCCATAAGCTCCTCCTCAGAAACCCTATATAGGGTTGCAATGGTCAGAACCGACTTGACAGCACTTAACAGCAACAACAAAGCATATGCATAAGACTCCTGTTATGGCGCTGTAGGATAAGCACTGGACTGTTAGTCACAAAGTTGGTGGTTGAAATCTACCAGCTGTTTCTCAGAAACCCTATACGGGGTTGCTCTGAGTTAGAACAGAGTTGACAGTACTTAACAGCCACACGTATGTCTAGGTCTATTTCTTAGGTGGTATACACACAGTTGACTCACCTGGATGCTAACTGAAGGGCTGTGGGTTGGAGTTAATTCAAAGGCACTTTGGAAGAAAGGCCTGGAGAGGTCTACTTCCAAAATATCAGCCATTGAAAACTCTATGGAGCACAATTTTACTCTATGTCACCATGAGTTAACATTGACTTGACAGCAACTAAGGAGCTCTGGTAGCGTAGTGGTTACAAATCGGCTCTGCGAACCACAAGGTCAGCAGTTCAAAACTACCAGCTGCTCCGCGGGAGAAAGATGAGGCATTCTGCTCCCATAAAGATTAACAGCCTTGGAAACCCTGTGGAGGGTCGCTATGAGTCGGAACTGACTCCTTGGTACATAACAACAACAATGTAGTTTACTTCTGTTGTACTGATCTCTTTTTCTCTACTTTTGCCAACACCATACTCATTTCTGTAAATTTGTAGTAAATCTTGAAATTAAGTAGTATAAGTCTTCTAAATTAATCTTTTTCAAAATTGCTTTATTTATCTTCAGTCCTTTGCATTTCCATATACATTTGAAGGTTGATTTATTAAATTCTGTGAACCAGTCAGTCTATGGGATTTTTAAATAGGATTGCATTAAATCTAGAGATCAATTTGGAGAGAACTGTTTGAAGTGCTTTACTCTCAGCCTATGGGACTTCTGTAGTGATACCTTCTTCTCATGGACAATCTCGAAGCACTTGCCAAGATAACTTTTCTGATGGTCTTCTTTGAGGGATTAGTGATATCTTGTGTGGAATCATATTGAGAATGAGGCTCTACTAATGAAGCTTTCAGTCTTCTATCTCAGGCTAGTAGCAAAGGCATCAAGTGCAGTAGAGAAAACACAGGCTTCGGGAGTCTGACTGGCATGAGTTTAATTCTGGCTCCTTCCTTTATTAGCTTTATGACTTTTAACAAGTGACTTGAAGATTCACCAAATCTTGACTAAGAAAAAAGAAGAGCAGATCCTTTCAGTCTTCAGCTTGCCTTTATCAGCTTGTGTTAAAAGCCTCCCTGTTTCAACGTTTGTGGGCGTGTCATTGGTAGGGAATGGTAGAAAGAAAGTGACTAGTAAGAAGAAAGAGAGGAAGCCATAGGCGGAAGTTGAGAGTGGGGCTGGACGACTGATTGTGTACCTTCGGCCTACATAGGGTTTCCGAGGCTGCAAATCTTTATGGGAGCAAAAAGTCTCATTTTTCTCCAGGGAGCGCCTTGTGGACTCGAACTACCACCTTGCGATCAGCAGCCCAAGCATAACTCACTATGCTACCAGGACTGGGGGCGGGGCTGGGGTAGAAGGAGAGGAGGGTTCTTATAAAAGACTCTAGAAATCTGGAAGCAAACAATTTATTACCCAAACCTTCTGCTCCCTTGATAGATGGCAGTTGGCATCTGTGTTATTGCTGGGAGAAAAAAAAAAAAAAAAGGAAAAACAAAAAACAAAAGTCCTTGTTTTTCAGGGGAAAATAATGAAAGAGGCAAATACAGGACATTGAAAAGTAGCAGTGGGAAGAGAAGAAGGAAATGTAGTTGGCAAGAATTCAGAGACAGTCAATAGTCTTTATTGAAATGGTATTGAATTAAAAACTCAAAGGAGGGAGCAGAGTGTACTTGAGTAGAGAGAGAAAATCTTGGCCATCCCTAACCCAGAAAGCAGGCAGAAAAAACAATTGCAATCAACGGGTTTTTCTTTTTGCTTTTTTGCTAATCGTAAAACAAAGAGATCTGTGCTTGCTACTAAAGCAATGTAACTGGTGGTTCCGAGTCTTATGTCAGCCTCATCCCATCCCTATCTCTCCGGAACCCTATACAAGGTTGCTATAAATGGAACAAACTCAATAGCATGTAACAATAACATCCAGCAACCCCTTTTCCAGGTTCCTGGTGTGATGCTGTAGGATCAGCACTGGACTGTAAACCACAAGGTCAGCAGTTCAAACCAGCTAGTCCACGGAAACGCTATATAGGGTCGCTATGAGTAGGAACCGACTCCACAGCACTTAACAACAACAAATCCGATAAATCCTTTCTCCCAGCCTGGGCTGACTGCCTCTTCTATGCCTTTACACCGCACAAGTCTCCTGAATGTTGACTTTCGCAATGCGCAGCATTTCTTTTCCCAATGAATGGCAGAAATGAGGTTCCTGGGAGAACAATTAAAAACCTTAATCACTCTCCAGGCAGCTCACGAAATAAGCCACATTCATATTTTTATAAGAATTTAGCTACAGATGGCGTGGCGCTTGCAAGCCTTTGAAACCTTCCTATGTCTTCCTGGCGTAACTCTGTTCTTGTTAAAATTCTGGAGATCGTCTTATCCTCACTTGCTCTTGGTCTCCCTCGTCCTGTTTTTATTTATTTATTTTTTGCCTCGCCAATTCAAACACCTTCACATACATTACGCCGTCCTTTCATCTCCAAGATGACCTGAAATGACCTTTTGTTTGGCACAAACGTGATTCAACTAATAATAAAAGAGTTGGGCGGGGGCTGTGGCTGTTTGCTCTGGGCTGAGGAAGAGCTGAGGAAGGGTGCAGAAATCATATCATTTAAAGACAAATGCTTCTTCGTTTTTGCTATGCCTTTTCCTTTATTTCACTGCACACATACCAGTTACAGATAACCTATTACAAGAGAGTAAAAGATTTTTTTGTTGTGCTTAAACTTAAAAAAAAAATTTTTTTTTTAAGGCATATCGCTTCCTTCTTTGTTTTGCTGGAGCTCCTGCGTTGGTAGGAAGTGGGAGAAGCAGAGACTCGGGGCAGAGGGGGTGAGAGGATAAGGCCTGGCATCTCAACAGAGAGCAGGAGACTCTGGGAGAATGTGGGGTCGCTGCTGGAGGCTTCCCCGCAGCTTGCTTGCTTTCTGTCTGGGGGTTTGCTGCTGGAAGTTTCTCTCCAAAGCAAAGGCTCCATTCCCTTCCATTTTCCATCATCAGCCCTGCAGGGGTGTGGGCTTCTTCTAGGAGCTTTATTTCTCTGTTGTTTTACAAAACTTCAATTTTTCACGAACTTCATAACTCCAAATAGATGCCTATGGCAAGTTTCATTCATTCATCACTCTCTCTTATTTGGGTGGGTAGGGGGTAGGGAGAGCAAACTATTTATTTGAATACTAAGCAATGTTGCAGGAGTTGCCACAGCAACAGCTGTGAACCATGCACAGCAAAAGGCTCTTATTGTACAGCACCTTGCCTTCCAAAAGACCTCCTTTTTACAGAGACACATATCCATTTGGGTGTGGGTATGTGTGCACATGCTGACATATCATAGACACCATTTGAAGAGACAAATATGGTTTTCAGAAAATCTTTAGCCAAGCTTGAGTAGATGAGAGAGGAAAAGAGGAAAAAAATGGATTTAAGGCATCACACCAAGATTTGAGATTAGAGAATTTCTTCTCCAAAGGTTTGAGGAATGCTAGGACATATAAAGGGTATCTGTTTCATCGACATATATCCAACCCCTCTAGAGATCATAAGCTCTTGCACATAAACTGCAGGGATGATTGTGCTGATTTCTGTCACCCTCTTTTGCCAAAGGAAGCTTAAGAATGAGGCGCTCTGAATTCCAACAAGTGAGAAATTCTCTGTCCTGGGCTGGGGAAAGAGCTTGTCTTCCTGATGTGTCTTACAGCCTGGAAAGTTCTCTGAGACTCAAGAGATTTGCTCCGTAGTCCTTTTCTTGCTTCCTATTTGTTGTTAAGTGCTATCGAGTTGGTTCTGACCCATAGTGACCCTGTATGGGGTTTCCAAGGAGCACCTGGTGAGCTTGAACCATTTGAGGTTCAAACTGACTTTGCCATCCAGCATATTAACCCACAGGGCCACATTAACCCACAGCACCACACCATTGTTGTTGTTAAGTGCTGTCGAGTCGATTCTGACCCATAGTGACCCTGTATAGGGTTTCTGAGGGGCAGCTGGTGAGCTTGAACTACCGACCTTGCAGTTCAAACAGCTTTGCAGTCTGGCGCATTAGCCCAAAGCGCCACACTGGGACTCTGTGCGACACCATGGAAACCATTCATTCATCAATACATCTTGAACATTGTCATTGCACTATACATGTTATTGTTAAGTGCCTTTGAGTCACAGTGACCATGTATAGGGTTTCTGAGAAGTGGCTGGTGAGTTTGAGCCACTCACCTTGTAGTTCAAACCCACCTTGCAGTCCAACACATTATCTTGCAGCATCACACCTTGACTCCATACTGTACATAAAAAGGTACAGAAGAGACTATTCTCTTCATACTAGGACCTTATAGTCAAGAAGTGGAAAGAGACAAGTAAATAATTAAATACAAGGAAGTAGGACTCATCTATAGTGCTCTCAGTTTCATTTCAGCCACCAATGTGGTCCCTAGTAATCCCTTAACTAACTCCTGTACAATGCAAATGTCTGACCAACAGCTTTCCCCTCTTCTTTCTGCCAGTCAATATTTTTCCCCATCCGTCTTCCAAAGCTCCTCCTTATATGAAAAGAACTGCTATTCTGGAACCAATGAATGCCGGGAGGCTGCCTGGCCAGGAGAGTCACAATGTGGAAGGAGACTGCTATCATCTTTGATAGGATGTGCTTCCAGACTAAGATGGACTAAGAAGGATTTCTTAAAAGAACTCAGTCAAGGAAACTCCTGTGGATCATCATAGTTTCATCTACAGCTAATCATGACATGGTACAGAACCTCAGAACCAGATAATATTTCATTCTATGATGTATGGAATTGACACAAGTCAGGAGCAGAGCTGATGGCAGCCAACACCAACAACATCAATCCTGAAGGATCTGATACCTGCTTGCCTCTCACTCCTATTCACTTTGGTCCAGACTCCCTGATTTTCTGTCAGCATTAAAACACAGGTCACTTGTCCCAACAGCAGCCAACAGAAGCATATTTTATTAAATAATCAGGCAGGCTTTCTCACCTGGTACCTGGTTCTATCTGAACCACAGAACATAGAACATAACTCAGCAACTATTTGTTCAGTTATACTAAGGATGGCACATAACTAGCAACACTATAGATGGCATAGGAGAGAATGTGGCCCATTATTTATGTACAATGGATGCTCAAGGTATTGGGCTTCACTTTCTCCTGGAACCCTTCTTGAGTGTTGTGATTTCACAAATGAGAAAACTGAAGCTCAAGGGAGTTGCTGTAGTCACACAGTCAACAGTGACAGAGATAAAAATTGGAATTCTTTCCTTCTGACTTCAAATTCATGATCTTCCAAGATTGTGTGAATAGCTTGCACTAAAGTATTGTTCAGTTTTAAGACTTCAACTATTTAAGATTTAAAGATTACCTCAGGGCAATAGTTTCAGGACTTTATCCGTCCTCCATGATTTCAAGAAGACTAAAGCCATGAGAATTTTACAGTTTTTTCTGTATTTTCTCCCCTTTGATCAGAATTTCTTTGTTGAATCCTTGATCAAAGTTCAATAATGGTAGTTGGGCACCATCTAATTCTCCTCATGTTTATGGAAGTCACACATTCTGTTTCCTACTCTATTCTTGACCCTTATTCTTTCTCTGTTGCTTAAGGCAAATAGAAATTAATTGTTGTGCCTTAGATGGCTGCTTACAAGCTATTAAGACTACAGATGCAACACAATGAAGTAGGAGGCAGAACAGAATCACTAAACAAGTTATTAGGTGAATTAACTGAAGTGTCCCATGAAACTGAATCTAAAACTCCAAACCAACAAACCAAATCGCAGGAGGTTTTGTAATACTATGATTGTAAGGAATTATCAAGAGTCCAAATGATTGATTAAACTAGCTATCTCTCAGTCTGCCTCTTTTTCTGTATCTCCTGTGTGTTTATGTATAAAAAATGTCTTTCTTATATCCAAGACTGCTCCCTTTTTTCAAAGGGAAAATACTTTTCATTTTATGATGATAATTACACATAAAGGAGCCCTGGTAGCTTCCTGGTAATGAATTAGGATCTGGGCTGCTAACCACAAAGTGAGTAGTTCGAATCTACCAGTCGCTTCTTTGGAGAAAGATAAGGTTTTCTGTTTACAGCTTCAGAACCACCTTATAAGTCAGAATACAATCACCACCATTTACATATATGTCTAATCTTGGCTACCTAGTATTATTATAACATAAAGAACAGAAATTCATTTTCTGGAAGAACTATAAGAAAATAAATAAAGGTCTAGGCTCTGTCATGACCATGATGATGTGAATGGAGTAAACCCGTGGGAAAAAAACCCCATGAGACCCTCATATGCTGATGGAGCACAACTCAAAATGAAGAGAAACAGCTGTAAACATCCACTGAAAATCGGAACATGGAATGTATGAAATATGAATCTGGGAAAATTGGAAGTTGTCAAAAATGAAATGGAACACATAAACATTGATATCTAAGGTATTAGTGAGCTGAAATGGACTGGTGTTGCCCATTTTGAATCTCACAACCCCATGGTTTACTATGTCAGGAATGACAAATTGAAGAGGAATGATGTTGCATTCTTTGTCAAAAAGAACATATCCAGTTCAGTCATGGGGTACATGATTATCCTGTCTGTGATAAGATAATATCCATACGCCTAAAGGGAAGTCCAGTTAATACCACTATTATTCAAATTTACATGCCAACCACTAAAACCAGTGAGGATGAAATAGAAGAAT
>NW_006408526.1:36879466-36910913 GCF_000296735.1 Chrysochloris asiatica | reverse complement strand
CCCCTTTCTCTTGAGACACAGATTAAGTGATCAAACCTTTTCACTATATGCATATAGATGCTAACATATATTAAAAATAAACTATGCAGTGTTCCTAATATTCCTGATAAATAGATGCCTCTTGGTCAAATAAGAGAGGCGAACTTTAGCCTAAAAACAAGTCTTATTTGTTTTCTCTGATTTTATTAACATGTAACTATATTAGCAGACTATTGTAGTTAAGACAAGATTTTTGTAGTTTAGTTAAATGTTTTTATATTTTAAATTTTCTATATAACTTCTGGAGTCCTGGTATGGTGTTATAGAATAAGCATTGGACTGTTAACTGCAAAGTTGGCAGTTCAATCCCACCAGCCACTCTTTGGAAATCCTATTGTTATTGAATGTTGTCTAGTCATAGTGACCCTGTATAGGGTTTCAAGAAGCATCTGGTATGTTTGAACCACCAACCCTGTGTTTCAAACCGACCTTTCAGTCCAGTGCATAGCCTACAGTGTCACACCAGGACTCCTGGAAATCCTATACAGAGTCATTAATAGTCAGAAATCACTTGATAGAACTTAACAACAACAGCATGTGACTTCTATGAGATCATTAATTTAACATTGTTTCCACAAATTAAGATTACAAAAATATAAAATTATGATTCGCTATGGTAAATCTCATTTCTTTGCACTTTTGCACATCCTGCTTTTCTTACGAATTGAAAGTTGGTGGCTACCTTGCATCCAGCAAGTTTATCGGTGCCATTTTCCACCAGCATGTGTTCACTTGGGTCTCTATGTCACATTTTGGTAATTCTGACAATATTTCAGACTTTTTCAGAATAGTGTGGCACTGTAAGATAAGCACTGAACTGCTAACCGCATGGTTGGCAGTTCAATTCACCAGCAGCTCCTCAGAAGCCCTATACAGGGTTGCTGATTTGGATTCAACTTGACTACATTTAACAACAGTGCACATTTAATAGTCTACAGTATAGTGTAAACATAACTTTATATACACTGGGAAACCAAAAAATTGTAACTTGCTTTATTGCCATATTTTCTTAACTAAACCTATAATGTCCGTATAGGAAATTGTTAACAATGCTTGTGTTTTTAAAAGGGGTTATATTGTGAATTTTCATAATGTTACAAATCATATGGTTTTCATGGGTTCGCTTACATTTTGATTTCTAAATCTTAGTCAACCTTAGATTAATATTAGATTGATTTATTCATATGTAACTGGACGTATGGACAACTTCTAATTAAGGTGAAGTTACAAAAATTGGCTATAAATGTGATTTTAAATTGCCCTTATTTTTTATCATATATAAATGACATGGTGCTTTGGATTAATGCGCTGGACTGTGAAGTCAGCTTGATCTGCAAGGTTGGTAGTTCAAGCTCACCAGCAGCTCCTCGGAAACCCTATACAGGTTTGCTATGGGTCAGAACCAACTCGATGGCATGTAACAACAACAGCACCTTAAGAGGATATGTATTATTGTTGTTATTATGTGTCATGGTGTCATTCCGCCTCATAGTGACACTGTATAAGGTTTCCAGTTGGGTTTGAACTGTCAACCTTGTGGTTAGCCATCCAGTGCTTATCCTACAGCACCATAATAGGAGTCCATGTTAAGCTATAGTGATTTATGTACACTGGTGGTGGTATTTGTATGCCACCGAATCAGTTCAACTCATAGCAACCTCATATAGGTTTTCTGAGGCTGTAAATCTTTATGGGAGCAGAAAGCCTCATCTTTCTCCCATGAAGCAAGCGACTGGTAGATTTAAAGTATTGACCTTGAGATTGGTATCCCAGTTTATGATCCACTATGCAACCAGGCTCCTTTATGTATGTTGTTGTTGTTTTTAAGTGCCGTCAGGTCAGTACTGACTCAGGGTTTCTGAGGAATGGTTGGTGAGCTTGAACCGGTGACCTTGAACCACTGACCTTTTCAGTTCCAACAGATCTTGCAATCCAGCACATTAATCCACAGCACCACACCAGGATTCCTGATTTATATATAATTGTCTTAAATGATGTAACATATACTTCTATTTTCCGCCTTAAAATCTGTTGAAGTGTTATAAAATGTGATGGAAAAAATTAAATATATTGTTCATGGTTCCTGTTTTTCAGTTTTCTCTTGTGTCTAGAAAAACAAAAGCTGCTTACTTTGGTATGTGTAATAACTAATAAACATGGTTGAAACAATACCGGTCTCTGACTGATAGCAAGTCTGTAGGGCAGAGCAGAACTGCCCCATTGGGTTTCCAAGGTTTCCAGTCTTTACAGAAGCAGAGTTCCACATCATTCTCGCATGGACTAGCTGGTAGGTTCAAAACTATCAACTTTTTTTGCTTAGCAATTGAGTGTGTCACCATGACTCCTTTGAAACAATATTGGGCACAGTAATTCTGGAGACATAGGAATAGGCACACAAAATAATATGGGGAGTGTGGTAGCTCCATAAGATAAGTACTGGACTCAAACCAAGTCAGTGGTTTGAGTCCACCAGACACTTTGAGGGAGAAAGCTGAGACTGTCTGCTCCTGCAAAGATTTTTTTTTTTTTTTTCAAAAGCCTCAATAACCCTACATAGGGTCCCTATGAGTTGGAACCAACACAACCAAACTTAATAGCAACAAAAATATATAAGATAATAAATATAATTTGTTTTCTTTTTTAAAGAAAACTGTTAGTTTACTATGGTTAAATATTCAGTTATAAATACATACTGTTTTATTTTATGTGCTGAAGAAATTTAAATACATCATTAAAATAATTTTCATTTATACAAGGGGACTTCAAAAAGTTAGTGGAAAATTCCATTATTTTTTAATTCTATTTTCCACAAACTTTTTGAAGCCCTCTTATATATTCAAATGTATACATATAATGGTATGTTAAGATCAACTCAAAAGATTAAAAATATTTTTGCTATAACAAAAAATGGCTTTTAGGGAAAACACTAAATGTAAAAGACCCAGGAAGGTAAAGATTTTATTCATCTGGGTTTCTAATGCTCGCATAAATTTGAAATAAACAATGAATTGTGTAAAATATTTTTTTCTTACAAAGTTAGCTTAAAACTATTAATGGATTTACTCAAAAGGAGAAAAAAAAGGCTTATGGATTCTTTACTGAAAATTGTTGCATATGTGGTATATTCACAAATTGTAAAATTAGGAGTTGGACATCTTTTCTCTTGAATGTTTTAAAGTGATGTTTTTCAGCAGATTTTCCCAATGCAGTATGTCATTTGATTTCTTGACTGCTGCTTCCATGAACGTTGATTAGTGGATCCAAGTAAAATGAAGTCCTTGACAACTTTAATCATTTCTCCGTTTATCATGATGCTGTGTATTGGTCCAGTTGTGAGGGTTTTTGTTGTTGTTTTTTAATGTTGAAGTATGTCATGGATTGAATTCTCTCTCCCCGCCCCCGACCCCCCCCAATGTAGATGTAGTGATGTAATTTGGTAGTTATATAATTGATTTAATCTTCACTCCCTCCTCTGTGATGTGATCTGATATAAGCAGTCCTGAGCTTACATAATTATCCCATGTGCTGTAAGCCCTCACTTCTATGATGTTAATGAGGCTGGATGTAATCTACAATATTAGATTGTGTCTTGAGTCAATTTCTTATCAGGTATAAAGGTAATTTCCTATATTTAATTTAATAAGCAAATAGAGTTCAGAGTCCCCTACTTCCACCAAGAAAGAAGAGCCGAGAGTAGAGTGTATCCTTTGGACTTGGCATCCCTGCACTGTGAAGATCCTAGATCCAGGGAAAGATAACATAGAAATTTCCAAGACATGTAGCGATCTCCAAGGAATTCTGGGCCTACAGAAGCTGAAAGGAGAAAAGGACCTTTCTCCAGAACTCTGAATTCAGACTTCTAGCCTCCTAAAATTGTGAGAGAGTACACTTCTGTTTGTTAAAGCTATCCACTTATGGTATTTCTGTTAGAGCAGCAGTAGACAACTATGACAAGGCTGATGGCTGTCATCTTTGATCTTCATCAGTCCTCTTCATTTTCAGAAGAAAGGTTGTCATCTGTATATCATGTATGTGCAGAAAAGGATTAGTCAAATAATTCTTTTCTCAGCAATTATTCAAATAGGTTAGAGGATGTGTGAAAAGCTACAAGGAAAAGGTAATGTCTGAATCTCACCCCACATATGAAAGGCCAAGCTTATAGAAATATCAGTTTTAGACTAACACCAAGAAGATAAGAATATAAGACTACCAATTTACTTTACTATTTGACTCAGTTTGGTTTGGTTCAAGAAATAGTGTTTTGCCTGTATAAAGGAGCCCTGGTGGCACTGTGGGTTAGGAGTTGTACTGCTAACAACAAGGTCATTGGTAAAACACCCACCATTGGAGAACGATGAAGCTGTCCACTCCTGTAAAGAGTCTTGGAAACCCTATGTAAGGCTGCAATCAGTCAGAACTGATTCAGTCACAGTGGAATTACCTTTTAGTTTGCTGCCTAAATATGAAATCTCAGTATCTGTAGATGTCACGATTGCTTTTATTAATTTTTAAAGGGGTGTGTCTTTGTCTGCTTGTGTGTGTGTATTGTCTGGGATGATGTACTTGGTATCTATTGCTGCATAATAATTTACTCCTATAAGTTATGGCTTATAACAACATGTATTTATTTATTCCTGCAGCTTCTGCAGGCCCACAGACCAGGCACAGCTTGATTGAGATTTCTATTTCAGAGTCTCTAATAAGCTGGTGTTGTACAACAGGATAACCACTGGACCACGAAGTCCTTTTGAACTGCAAAGTCAGTGGTTCAAACTTACCAGTTGCTCCTCGGAAATCCTATATAGGGTCACTATGGGTTGGAACCAACTTGACGGCAAGTAACAACTACAATAAGATGCACACGAGGTGTTGACTGGATTGTAATCATCTCATGTCTCAGGAAGTTCAAATTCCAAGCTCATACGACTCTTGACAGGCTGTTGTTGTTGTTAGCTGCCATTGAGTCAGTACCAACTCATAGCTACCCTGCTCATAACAGAAGGAAACAATGCCTGGTCCCTTGCCAATCTCAGAGTTGTTGCTATGCCCAAGCCCATTGCTGCTACTGTGCCAATCCATCTCATTGGGGATCTTCCTCTTTTCTTCAACTCTCAACTTTACCAAACATGATATGCTTCTCTAGGGACTTATTCCTCCTGATAATACGTCTGAAGTATGAGAAACAAAGTCTAGCCATCCTGGCTTCCAAGGAGCATACAGGCTGTACTTCTTCCAACACAGATCAGTTTGTTCTTTTGGCAGTCCATCGTACTTTTAATATTCTCCTCTATGGCCATAACTGAAACACATAAATTTTTCTACAGTTTTCCTTATTCACTGTCAAACTTTACCATGCATTTGCATATGAAGTTATTGAAAATACATGGCTTGAGTCAGGCACACCTTAGTCCTTAAACTGACATCTTTGCTCTTCAGCACTTTAAAGAGGTCTTGTGCAGCAGATTTGCCTGATGCAATATGCCATTTGATTTCTTGACTGCTACTTCCATGAGTGTTGATGGTTGATTCAAGCAAAATGAAGTCTTTGACAATTTCTATCTTTTCTTCATTTTTCTTGATGTTGTTTACTGGTCCAGTGGTGAGGATTTTTGTATTCTTTAAATTAAGATGCAAGCCATACCAAAGACTGTGGTCTTTGATCTTCATTAGTAAGTATTTTAAGTCCTCTTCCCTTTCAGCAAGCAAGGTTGTATCATCTGCATATTGCAGGTTGTTAATGAGGCTTACTCCAATCCTGATGCCATGTTTTTTGTCATATAATCTAGTTTCTCAGATTATTTGCTCAGCATACAGAGTGAATAAGTATGGTGAAAGAATACAACCCTGGTGCACAGCTTTCCTATTTTGAAACCATTTAGTGTTCCCTTGTTCTGTTTGAATAACTGCCTCTTGGTCTACCTACAAGTTCCTCATGAGCACAATTAAGTGTTCTGGAATGCTCATTCTCTGCAATGTTGTCCATAGTTTGTCATGATCCACACAATTGAAAGTCTTTGCATAGTCAATAAAGCAAAGGTAATCATCTTTCTGGTATTCACTGCCTTCAGCCAAAATCCATCTGACATCATCAATGATATTCCTCATTCCATGTCTTCTACTGAATTTGGCTTGAACCTTTAGAAGTTCTCTGTCAATGTATGGCTGCAGCCAATTTTATGTTCTCTTTAGCAAAATTTTACTTGTGCAATATTAATACATTGTTCAGTGATTTATGTATTCTGTTGGGTCATCTCTCTTAAGAATGGGCACAAATATGGATATCTTCTAATCACTTGGCCAGGTACTTAGTTGCCTTCCAAATTTCTTGGCTTAGATGAGTGCTTCATCAATTTGTTGAAAGATTTCAATTTGTACTCCATCAATTCTCATATCCTTGTTCTTTGCCAATGCCTTCAATGCACCTTGGACTTCTTCCATCAGTATCCTTGGCTCTTGATCATATGCTTCCTCTTGATGTGATTGAACATTGACCAGTTATTTTTGGTACAGTGACTCTGTGTATTCCTTCCATCTTCTTTTGATGCCTTCTGCATTAATCAGTAGGAACTGAAGAAAAAATTCAAGCCTCGATTTACAATATTGAAGGATTCTATAGGAAAAATACTTGACAGGATACTGGCTATTATCTAGGGCCCAACCTCAGTTTCTTGCCACTTGGGACTTGCAAGCATGACAATTTGCTTTATCCATTACCTGAGAATGCAGTGAATCAGTGGATGTAACTTTGCCTACTTGTTCTATATTAGGTAAATACTAAGCAAAACTTGAGAAAGAAGGGAGTCATTTGCCCAGACTTAGTGACAGGTCCCTGTTTCTAAGTCTGTGGACCTTACGGATGTGGGAAATAATCCCAGTAAAGGACGTCTGTAGAACAGCTTCCACTAGCAAGTGAATTATGGTTGTTTCTTAAGGATAAAGCCAGACTTACCTCAATCTCTGAAGTATTAGGTTCAGTCACACACTGTTGCTGATATTCAACCTCTTCTGGCCTGCAAAAAATGGAATTTTTCTATAGTTCAATCAAAATAAAATACAAGCTACCCTTTCTTGATCATCTGTGTCTTGCTTGGTATTGCAAAGAGCTTTGCAAGACAAAAAGTTAAGACACTCATTCCTAGTTGAAATATTGGAGGTTCAAAGCCATCTAGAGGCACCATCAGAAGAAAGGCTTGGTAATCCAAAAAATCAACTCTGGAATGCCCCATGGAGCAGAGTTCTACACTGACACATATAGGATCACCATGCGTTAAAGTTGACTGAATGGCAGAGTTGTCTCAACTGGTTTTAGCAAGACAGAAGTCATAGTCTTTTGTAACCTAAATATGAAATTGGCATTCCATAATTGTTACTGTATTCTGTTCATTAGAAGCAAGTCACTTGGTCTAGTCCAAGTAGGGATAGGGATTATGCATGGCATGAATCCAGGAGGGGATGATTGAAGACCGTCTTTGAACGTTGCCCATTACAGATGATGTTATAAAGCTCTGTCAAGTCAGTTCTGACTCATAGAGATTATATAGAGGGTCTCTGAGGAGCAGTTGGTGGGTTTGAAGAGCTGGCCTTAAAGTTAGCCATCCAATCTTATCCTACAGTGCCACACCAAGACTCACTTGCAAATCATAATCAGACCTAAATGAAACAATGCACTCCATTTACTACCAACCAAACCAAACCAACTGTCACAGAGTTAACTCCAACTCATTGCAACTCTTTAGGTTGTCTAGTACTGGGTAGAACTCACAGGGTAGGAGTGCCCCACAGGGTTTACAAAGTTGTAAATGTTTGTGGAAGCAGACTGCCACATCTTTCTTCCACAGAACATCTGGGGTTTCAAATCACCAATCTTGGTGTGGCGCTGCAGGATAAGCACTGGATGGCTAACAAGGTCAGTGGCTAAAATCTATCAGCTGCTCTCCAGTAACCCTATACAGGGTTGCTATGCATTGAAATCGACTAGCTATCATTCAATAACAACAACAACAACATAGCAACCCTTTGTTGTTGTTGTTGGGTGCCATTGAGTCGGTACTGACCCATAGCAACCTTATGCACAGCAGAACAAAACACTGTCCAATCCTGGGCCATCCTCACTACTGTTGCCACGCTTGAGTCCATCGATGCTGTCACTTGGCCAATCCATCTCATTGGGGATCTTCCTCTTTTTCTCTGACTCTCCACCTTACCAAACATGATATCCTTCTCCAGTGATAGGTCCCTCCTGAAAATATGTCCAAAGTATGAGAGATGAAGTTTGGCCATTATGAATTAACAACTCTTTAGGACAGATTAAAACTGCCCCTTATGGTTTCCAAGGTGATAAATCTTTCCAGAAACAGACTGTAATGTCTTTCTTCTTCAGAGAGTCTAGGGATTCAAACCACCAATCTTTCAGTTAGCAGCCTTGTGCTTTAACCACTGCACTGCAAGGGCGTCTCTCCATTTACCACAGAAGCTTCAAAATTATAGTGATGTTGTTTTGCTTTAGTTTAAATTTAAATCTGAAATATCACAAGAGAACACTTAAAAGGTTTATCTTGAAGTTCTATACAAGGCTAAATATATAATACACATATTGCTGCTGTTTCCTTTTTAAAACCCCAGATTTTCTGAAAGTGTAATTGTCTTTTTCTCAGGTGAAGTGCTGGACAAGACAGGAGTATCTGAAAAGTTGTAGTGCTTTGTAAGTATTCATTGTTTTCTTATGTTGACATCAACCTCATTCTAGTTAATTAACTGGATTTGCAGGCCTCTCCTTGGAACATCATCACTGAATGAGTCAAGTGGTGTACAATTAGTAAAGCGTCTCAGAGCATGGGAAATCATGGTATTTGCTTCAGAAATGAGAGGGATTATTTTGTTTTATTACCCTCTGAAATTCTCTAATTATAGAAACAGAAGCTGGGGTTGTCACTACCTAGTAGATTATCAACTGGTGTTAATTTTTTCTCTCTTGGAGATGGAGAATCTTGGTGAGAACAGAGTGTTTTCTAATGGATCAAGAGTAAAATAAGAGACCAGAGCAAAACTGGAAGTTGCTTAGACAACTGTCTCTTTCACCCTGGAACAATTTGAGGCTCAGAGACTAAAGTTGTTCATCAAAGAAAATAAAGCTAATTAAAGGCATAATTTTAGTTTAATATCACATAGATACTTGATCTGTTTCAATTTTACATTATAAACACAATAGTGGAAAGTGCCATGGATTAACACCAAGATTCAAATTTCACAAACTTTGTGCATTTTGTTTCCCACTATGTCTAATACCTGGAATTGCGCTGACAAATTGCGCTGGTTGGTGCTCACTTAATAGTTTTTGAACCTATAAATAAATTAAGGATTGAACGAAAACCTAGTTCGATGGTGCTAAGTACTGGACTGCTAACCACAAGGTCAGCAGTTCAAACCCACCAGCCAGTCCATGGAAACCCTTTACGGCGTTGCTATGAGTCAGAACCAACTTGACAGCGCTAAACAATAACAGCGACAACAACATGATGTTAAGTGATCACAAGCTACTTGCTTCACTTTGTTTCACTTCTCTGGACTATGTTGTGGTTGTGTGCCATCCATTCCAGCTCATAGGGCAGATTAGAACTTCCCCATAGGGTTTCCTAGCCTATAATCTTTATGAGAGAAGATTACCAGATCTTCTCTACCACAGAGCCACTCACTGGTGGGCGTGAACCTTTCATCTTTCACTTAGCAATCTCATGCTAAGTGTACCATGTATCACCAGGTCTCACTTCTGCAGGGTCTAGTTTCCATATATTTAAATTGAAAGTTTTAGTCTGCTTGATATTTAAAATTTGTTTTCAGTTCTAAATTTCTATGATTATTTAATAATAATAAATAACAGAAAAAAAGAAGCAACTTTTTGTGTTATGGTTCCTTTTATTATTGGAGTCCTGGCGTGGCACTGTTAGGTAAGCTCTGGACTGCGAACCACAATGTCAACAGTTGAAATCCACCAGCCACATCTTGGAAATGCTATGCAGGGTGGTTATGAGTTGATCCGAGCCAACGGTACTTAACAACAACAACATCATGTAATCCTTGTAACCACCTTATGATACAACAAACCTATGAGTAAATAGCTACTGGTTATTTTGAGGCAGTTATTTCTGACCCAGACATTCATCATCTCCACCCTGTGAGGTACAGAGTGGTGTAATTTGCCCAAGTTCACATAAGACTTAAGGGTGGAACTGAATTTGACCATGACACTCATTCCATTCAGTTAAAACTAAATCCAAGCTTCTTTGTGGCTATAATAATTTATAGTCATAAAAATTTATTTCCACCCCAATACATTGATCTTTACATATTCTTCCCATTACAGTTCCAAACCTTAAATTGCAAATAAATTGCTGATCTGATAAATCATCTGTAATTTAGTTATTTTGTCGGTGAATAGAAGGTACTGTAATCAGCATCAGTGTATTTCAAAGACTGGGAATGGAGAAATCTTTTCTGAAATCATGTCTAGGGTATAGTGGGTGGATGTTTGGCTTACTCTTAGAAATTTAACCAAAAACTCCAGATTACTCAAATATTTGGACTGGTGAGGCTTCATGTTCTGCCCAACTGGCAGCAGAAAGACATGAATCAATCCCATTGAGAATAAAGAAGATGAGGATGACACAGACTCAGATCTGCTTTATTTTTTGTTTTAATCTCCTTGGTCTTTTAAACCAAAATTCTGAGTCTTGATTTCTGAACATTTCCTATTATGATGCAAAACTAGGAATTTATTAGTAATTTTCTAGTTTGTTTTGTGGGGTTGGTGGTGGTTGTTTTGTAAGAAACTTTGGAGGTTGATGAGCACGGAGATGGCATGTATTTTGACCACAGGATCTACTCTTGCCTGAATCCACTGAGTGTCTTTTCAGAGCCTGTTTCCATTTAGCTGTAGATTTATAGCAATGGGAATGTGAGGGATGGAATGTTAGAGATGGAAAAAACACAAACTAAAAGGTGACAGATTGAGCACTGAGTGGTAGTACTTTTACTGAGCAGCAGACCCAATCCAATACAAAGGCTAGATTTTGGAAGATGAGGTTTGGGAGGGAGGGATGAAGTGGGCTTTTGAAAGGCAAAAGCCTTTCAATATTTCTGCTTCATAATAAGCTGATTGGCTGGTGGTGCTTGGACTTGTGCACTAGGTAAACCTAGACTTGTTGAAGGTAGTTAGCTGAGACTATCTGGTGTCTGTCTCAGGATCAGGATGTCCAGCTATCCCTGCTCTGTACTTGATATACTGCAGGCATGGGTATGTCACAATGATATCACTATTATGCCTGCACTGTGTCAGTCGACTATGTGACTATTTCAAAATTTATTAGAATGAGCTCATGGAGCCTAGCCTAGGAATCAAGAGTCCTCAGTTTTAGTGCTGCCATTGACTTGTACAAATTTGGGTCCACATGAAACGTCTTTGGGCCTTAGTGTCCTAATAAGTACAATGATTTTTTAACTTGGTGCTGTCAAGTCAGTTCTGACTCTTAGCAATCCTGTATAGGGTTTCTGAGGAGGAGTAGTTGAGTCACTATAAGGTGCAATTGACTTGACAGCACTTAAAGACAACAATAGCACTGGTGGATTTGAACTACTTACTTTGAGGTTTAAACTGACCTTGCAATCCAGTATTTATCCTACAGTACCATTCCAGGTTGGGCCAAATCTGTGGTTTTCATATTCTGCTGTAGATACTGCGGAGGTGTTTTAAGGATGACCACAATGCCCTAGCCTGTCCCAGTCTTCACCTCCTTCCAACAAGAGTGGCTTTGCATATTTCACCTTTTTAGCATATAGGGCTTCCTCTTCTGAGTTTCTTTAAACAAAATTCTGGTCCAAAAGACTCCCCCAAAACCTTTATATTTTTCCTAGCTTAAGCATTAAAAATTGTCTGATCAGAAACCATTTAAACAATGTATTTTTTCTCTTAGAGGATTCTGAAAGGGAAAGTAGAA
Source organism: Chrysochloris asiatica (assembly GCF_000296735.1). Taxonomy (NCBI): domain Eukaryota; kingdom Metazoa; phylum Chordata; class Mammalia; order Afrosoricida; family Chrysochloridae; genus Chrysochloris; species Chrysochloris asiatica. The sequence goes on along the minus strand of NW_006408526.1, from coordinate 36,898,884 downwards.
AAGCTAGGGTCTCACTTTGTCCTTCTAGCTTTCTAAGCTTGCTTTTCCCCTCCAGGCTGTTGTGTCTGTGTGAGAGTTTCCAAGTTCCTATGACTTCACCTTGCTCCTCCAGAACTTAGCCTAGGAAATGTGAAGGTATAGGAACCTTCTCGTTCACATAAGAAAATAGCCTCACTCTACGCTTTCTTTTGGTGAATGTCATTTAAAAAAAAAACAACAGCTTAATTTCCTCTGGAAGTTCATCTCTTCTTCAATCTTTAGAAAAAATCAAAAGAGAAAGAAACAAGAAAGTGAAAGAAAACCATAACAAGTATATCCATTCAAACTATGTAATAAATATCTCAGATAAGCTCTTCAAGGGGTGCAAACAATCCTAGCCAACTCAAGTGACGTGGGTGCAACATAGCCCTGCCTTCAGCCTCCAAGATCAATGATGCTGCTTACATAGCTGTGTGTGTTTTTTAAGACAACTAAATGGGATTTGTTGTGCGTCAAGGCTACTAGTGATTTGGCAAGAAATGTTATGTATGATGCAATGATCATTGATTGTGTTTCATGGGAGTTGAAGTAAGGGCCCATTTTTCTGTCCAAATGCTTCATCCTTGTGTAGGCAAATCCTATTAAGGTGAGTGTGCTCATTATGCATTCTCTTAATGGGAGAATGACTTTGAAGTCTTAGCCTTATTGGATTCACCTTGGTGTTTTCTCTAGTACATTTGTTTCATTCTCAACCACCGCACTGAGGAATTTCCCAATTCTAGTTAAAGACCAGAAGTGTATCCCTCCAAAAGGAATGCAAGTCAATAGAGCACAAGAAAAGATTTCAGGGAAGTCCTGGGTCCAATTTCCAGCAACTGACTGTCTCCTGGCAGGTACAATATTCATTTGGTAACCAAGAGTAAACAGGCACCTAAGAAACTCTGGATTCAATGATCATGGGGAATTTAAAGATAGAGTTAAATATTGTCTCTGTGCCAAGAATCTGATGAGGGTGCTCTTGCTATTTCTTCCTGCATTATAAGCCACACTTTAAACTTGGTGGCTTAAAATAATGATAATCATCTATTTAACTCCTGAATCTGCAATTTTGCCAAGGCTTAGAGAATTACCTAAGACTAATGTCTGCTCCACACAATGTTTGGGGGTTTCATTTGGGATGGATGCAATAGCTGGGCCTGGAACAGCTTTGCCATGGTTAGGATTCTCTCTCCCTTCGTGTTTTCTCAGAGTCTCTCCATATGGCCTCTTCAGCATGGCAGTCTGGTATTAGTTGGATTTCTTATATAGCACCGTAGGGCTCACAAAAGGAGCCCTGGAGGCTCTGTGGGTTAAGCATTGGGCTTCTAACCAAAAGCTTGGAGTTTGAACCCACCAGCCTTTCTGAGGGAGAAGGATGAGACAGTCTGCTTCTGTAAAAAGTTATCGCCTCCAAAGCCCTAGGGAACAGCTGTATTCTATCCTATATTGTTACCATGAGTCAGAACTCCTTGGCATTGGGTTTGTTTGGTTTGGTTTTGGGGTTTTGGATAGGACTGACAGAGCTGCTACTCTAAGTGGCCTGTATTAAGCCTACAAGCACAGTAAGAAGCTGGCAGGGTGATAAGCTTTAAAATACACTCTCATTTTCCCAGAGGAACTTAAGCTGTTCAGTGAGAGTCATTTGCAGTAATCCATGGCCTGAGAATGCAGTGAATCAGTGGATTCCACTTGTACTATATTAAGTAAATACTAAGCAAAACTTGAGAGAGAAGGGAGTCATTTGCCCAGACTTAGTGACTGTGGACCCTGTTTCTAACTGTGGACCTTAGGGATGTGGGAAATAATTCCAGTAAAGGAAGTCTGCAGAACAGCTTCCACTAGCAAGTGAATTGTGGTAGTTTCTTAAGGATAAAGCCAGACTTACCTTAATCTCTGAAGTATTGGGTTCAGTCACACATAGTTGCTGATATTCAACCTCTTCTGGCTTGCAAAAATGGAATTTTCCTATATTTCAATCAAAATAAAACACAAGCTACCCTTTATTGGTCATCTGTATCTTGCTTGGCATTGCAGCATCCATTGAGTTTTCTCCAATTTCCACAACCACCCTGTAGTTGAAATGTTCCAAATGAGAACACGGAGACACAGGCTTCAGGGCATTGACTATCTCTTTGGGCCTTGTGTTTGTAACTCCCATCAAATGACTTTTCCCTGAAGGGCTGGGGAAGGCAAAGTGAGGAAGATGCTGATAAGATGAGATGATTGAGTTGTGAGTGATTGTTAACAGGGTTAACCGTGATTGTAAAAACTTGGAACTCTACATGGGTATAAATAAAACGAGCCATCCCAGGAACAGGAGGGAGAAGTTGCACTACTGTCCAGAAATAAGAACCAGGAATAAAACAAGTCCTTTGGACCCCTGAAATCCCTGCAGATTGAGTGTCTATGACTCAGGGACATAAAACTGTGACACTAGAGGAGTGGCAGAGGATCAACAACAGTAACATCAAGAACCAGAGCATGAGATAGATAGGTGGGCTTCCCGCACCACAGAGCAAGTAAGGCCAACAACGCGCCTTTGGAGCGGAGGCACACTTGTGGAGTGGGATGTCTCTAAGCAATTAATGTCTGGAGCTGGTTTGTTGACCAGTGGAGCTAGAGCAGAATGCCATTAGGCTGAGGTTTATAGCAAAGTGGAATGCCCTTGGGGCCTTTATTAGTATCCCTAAAAGGAGCTCTGGTAGCATAGTAGTTACGAATCGGGCTGAACCGCAAGATCAGCAGTTCGAAACTACCAGCTGTTCCATGGGAGAAAGATGAGGCTTTCTGCTCCCGTAAAGATTTACAGCCTCAGAAACCCTGTACAGGGTCGCTATGAGTCGGAACTGACTCCACAGCACATAACCGCCAAAAGAGCTTTGTAACTTTGCCTGAGCTGGGCAGTGGCCAGACCAATTTGCTGAGGCCAGAGAGAGTCCTGCTTGCAGCATGGCTGAGAAGAGGGTCTCCTGGTTGTAAGGTCTGTGCCCTGATGATTTCTAATCCTGAAATGTAGCCTGCTAACTTCTCTAATAAACCCCACAATCATGAGTATTATCTGTTGACTTCTGTGTGGTACTGCAATGAATGGTCAAGCCTGGCAGAGTGGAGAGTACCATGGGAAAGATGGTTAGGGTCAGAATTTGGTAAGAAGGATTGTAGGGTGGCAGCATGTCTGACCTCAGCCTAATAGAAATTGGCTTTAAGCTGATGCTGATTGTGATTTTCCTACTTCCTTGAGAAATCACAAGAGGTTAGATGCCGCCCCATCCTTTTTCCCATGACACTTGTCCAAATCACTCAGGTGATGATGCCAGAATCAAGATTGAAACTTGGATTCCTAAATATCACTTGAAGAGATCTGAAGGCCTTTTGTTTAATTGCTTTAATTTTCACATAAGAAAACAAACTGAGAACCAGAAAAAGAAGAAGAAATAAAGTCTACTTGGTATCAGCTGAATTAGTATAATTTATGTCCAGCAAGTTGTGTAAACCCCATGACTTGGGCAGAGCTTCCAGGGAGCAGTTTTGAAGGAGTTAATGAAGGCTGACCTTTCAAAGCTGGGCAATATTTTGTTGGATGTTTTTCAATGAGGTAATGCTGGAGACTGTCAACAGAGACCAGTGTTATTGTGTTCTCCCATCTCTGTCAATTCCAGGAAACTATAGGAACACATGCCCTGGTGACTTTGACCTCATGCTTAAATACACGTGGTGAAATGATCTCATATTGCTGTCTAAGTCTGTTCTAGTCTGCCTAAATGCTTTATGAATAATTGTGTTAGCTGGGATTTGAAACTCAAAATGGCTATTCGACTTTTAAAAGGAGGAAGTTTTTCCCAATCTTTAGTTAATGTTAGAGATGCCATTATTTTCAGATTCATCAGCACTGTTGAAAATCTAAGGTAGTTTAGGTGGGATAAAAGGAATCTATTATAAGGAGTTCCTGGGTGGGGCATATGGTTCATGTTCTGGACTGTTAACCAAAAGACTGGAGGTTCAAGTCCATTCAGTAGTGTCTTGGAAGAAATCCCTGGTGGTCTGTTTCTGAAAAATCAATCATCGAAAACCCTATGGGAGTGCAGTGCTACTTTGACATGTTTGAGGTTGCCGTGAGTTGGTAGTCAACTCAATGGTATTTAGTTTTGTTTGTTATCAACGGAAATCAAGCCTTTTCTGACAACAAAAGATGAACACCTGTCCACTGGTCACAGTTTTGATGTGAATGTTGTTAAGGGCCATCGAGTCATCTCCAGCTCATAGCAACCCTGTATAAGATTTCCAAGGAGCAGCTGGTGAGCTTGAACTGCTGACCTTGCAGTTCAAACCAACCTTGCAGTACAGCGCATTAACTCATAGTACCACACCAGGACTCTATGGTCCCTCTTTATTTGACAGCTTATAAAGAAATAAGGAAAAAAAAAACCCAGATAATTGGTATAATGAGCATTACCAGAGGAAAGATAAATAGAGGAGAGATGAAAGAAGAAAGAGTGAAAGCAATTTTCATTTAGCAGAATAAAATCTGTAACCAAAGAGCTACTGACACGGTGACTATACCTGGTGATGTTTTTGAAAACCCCAGAAACAAACAATTCAGGAGATCCAATATCAAATTAAGGTATCCATTTTTTATTAACTACTTTTGCATGGGAAAAATCCAGAATAAATGAAGTAACAGTTGTAATGGTTAAGAATTAAAGTGTAAGACATTTAAATGTGATGAATGGATGTATGTGTGTGTATTCCTTTCTGCTTAAAAGCATCTGTTTTCTCAATAGCAATAATACAGTGTTTCTGCCACTGTGTCAACAACATGCTCATGTTTTAAAAAAGGATAGCTAAAGAGAAAACAATAACCTGCTCACCTTTAGTCATAATAGGAAGCTAAAATGACTGCATTGCTGAACACCTTCTGGTTGTCTACTCTAATTGTAGGCCAACTACATAAGAAAAAATCAGTAACTTCATGCACTGAAGTCCACAAAGAGGTAAATGTCATAGTTTCTACAAGTTACTTTACTTGTTTATGTCACCCCTAGAGCAATCAGGTCCTCCTTTTGGTAGGATCCATGAGGAAGGGGTTAGTGGGGTTCAGGAGTAAGGAATAAAACTAGCATGGATATTCCTATTTTACTATGGCATAACGTGGGTTAATGTGCTGGACTGCAAGGTTAGTTTGAACCACAAAGTCGGCAGTTCAAGCTCACCAGCTACTCCTCAGAAACCCTATACAGGGTCTTTATGAGTCAGAACCGACTTGGTGGCGCTTAACCACAAGATTCATTTGGGTTATATAACTTTTAATGCTCAAATATGGATTTCCTTACCCCTTTGGAAAACCTATAAAGCCATAAGAACTTATAGGGTTTCAAACTCCCTGGAAAATTAGCTTTTAGCAATACTTACTTTTGAAAACTCAGATAATGTTTTCCTTTAGTTTCAACTTAATGTGCTCTCTAGTCACTAAGTAAGGACACTAAAATATTCAGCCATCACTCATCTGTCTGTTGTAATATGATTTTGTGTGTTGATGTGATACTGGAAGCTATGCCAATGGTATTTCAAATCTAAGCAAGGTTACTCAGAGTGGACAGGTTTCAGCAAAGCTTCCAAACTAAGATTGACTAGGAAAAAGGACCTGGAGATATAGTTTTTTTAAAAAAATTGACCAGTGAAATCTTTATGAATATCAGCAGAACATTGATATAGTACCAGAAGATGAGTTTCTCAGGTTGAAAGACACTGAAAATACAAATTGGAAAAAAACCTGCCTCCTCAAAGTAGAGTGACCATAATAACATTGATGGAATAAAGTTTTTAGGATCTTCATAGGCCTATGTGGCACAACCCAAAATGTGAAGACACAGTTACAAACATCCATTAATAACTGGAATATGGAATGGATGAATCTATGAATATTGGAAGTTGTCAAAAATAAAACAGAATACTTAAAGATCAACATCCTAGACATTAGCTGAAATTGACTGGTATTTGTCATTTTGAATAGAAAAATAATATTGTATATTATGCTGGGGATGGTGAATTGAAGAGAAACAATGTCACATTTATTGTCAAGCATCTATTTCAATATGTATCCTGAAGAACAATGCTGTTAGTGATAGGATAATATCCATAGATCTACCAAGGAGCTCTGGTAGCGTAGTGGTTACGACTCAGGCTGTGAACCGCAAGGTCAGCAGTTCGAAACTACCAGCTGCTCCGCGGGAGAAAGATGAGGCTTTCTACTCCCGTAAAGATTTACACCCTCGGAAACCCTGTACAGGGTCGCTATGAGTCGGTTCCGACTCCACGGCACATAACAACAACAACAACACAAGGACAACCAGTTAATATGCTATTACTCAAATTATGTATCAACTGTTGTTGTTGTTGTTGTCAGGTGCCATCAAGTCGGAACCGACTCATAGCGACCCCAGGCACAGCAGAACGAAACAATGTCCAATCCTGGGCCATCCTCACTACCGCTGCCACACTTGAGTCCATTAATGATGCCACCTGGCCAATCCATCTCGTTAGGGGTCTTCCTCTTTTTCTCTGACCCTCCACTTTACCCAGCATGACATCCTTCTCCAGCGACTGTTTCCTCCGGACAATATGTCCAAAGTATGAGAGACGAAGCTTAGCCATCCTGGCCTCCAAGGAGCACTCTGGCTGCACTTCTTCCAAAACAGATCTATTGGTTCTTTTGGCAGTCCATGGCACTTTCAGTATTCTCCTCCAACACCACAACTCAAAGGCATCAATTCTTCTATGATCTTCCTTATTCACTGTCCAGCTTTCGCATCCATATGAGGCTATTGAAAACACCATGGTCTGGGTCAGGCGCACCTTAGCCCTCAATCTGACATCTCTGCTCTTCAATACTTTAAAAAGTTCCTGTGCAGCAGATTTGCCCAATTCAATACATCGTCTGATCTCTTGACTGTTGCTTCCGCGAGTGTTGATAGTTGATCCAAGAAGAATGAAGTCCTTGACAACTTCAATCTTTTCTCCATTGATAAGAATGGTGTTTATTGGTCCAGTGGTGAGGATTTTTGTATCATTTAGTAAATCCAATTCTGAAATTGATCATAAACATGCAAGATTCATTGATAATTACTGGTGATTTAAATGTTAAAGTTGAAAATAAAAAAGAAGGATCTGTAGATGGTAATATGACCTTGGTTACAGAAACACCAAGTTGCTGGAGATTGCATGGTAGAATTTTTCAAAAACAATGACTTACTCATTGCAAATACCTCTTTCCAACAGCATAAATGGCAACTAGACATGTGGTAGCGTAGTGGTTATGAATCGGGCTGTGAACCACAAGGTCAGCAGTTCGAAACTATCAGCCGTTCTACGGGAGGAAGATGAGGCTTTCTGCTCCCATAAAGATTTACAGCCTCAGAAACCATGTGCAGGGTTGCTATGAGTCAGAACCAACTCCACGACACATAACAACAACAACAACATACATGTGGACCTCCCTAAAACTAAAATACACAAGAATCAAATTGACAATATCTGTGGAAAAATAAGATGGAGAAACTCAATATCAGCAGACAGAAGATTCCAAAGGTCATCTCGAGAATGTATGTACAACCTGAAATGTGTACATACCTAGAGTTAGAAAACCAAAAAGGAAGAACACATTTGGTATTTCTCAACTTGAAACAACTAAATAAAAAATTCAAGCCTTGAGTTGCAATATTAAAGGATTCTATTTGCAAAATATTGAACAATGCAGGAAGCATCCAAAGAAGGTGGAAGGGATACAGAGTCACAGTAGCAAAAATAATTGGCTTATGTTCAATCATTCCAGGATTAGTATATGATTAAGAACTGATGGTACTGAAGGAAGAAACCCAAGCTGTACAGAAGGGACTGGTAAGAACCAAGGCTCCAGGAATTAATTGAATAGTAACTGAAAATGTTCAACCAATGGATACAACACTGGAAACATTCACTAATCTATACAAAGAAAATTGGAAGACAGCCACCTAACAAACCAACTGGAAGAAATCAATATTTGTACTCAGTCCAAACAAAGGTCATTCTAAGAATGTAGAAATTATTGAACAATATTATACATGAGTAAAATTTTGCAGATTATTCAGAAATGGTTGCAGCAGTATGGACCTGATAGAAACTTGTATCAGATTCAGAAGAGGATGGGGAATGAGGGACATCATTGTTATTATCAGATGTATCTCAGCTAAAATCAGAGAATGCCAGAAAGATGTTTACCTGTGTTTTATTCACTATGCAAAGACTTTTTAACTGTGTGGATCCTAACATATTATGAAGAACATTACAAAGAATGGGGACACTAGTTCACATAGAACAAGGGGATGCTGCATGATTTAAAATCAGTAATGGTTGTGTGTCAGAGTTGTATCTTTTCACCATACTTATTCAATATGTATACTGAACAAATAGTCTAAAAAACCAAAGAAGCGTGTGGCATCGGAATTGGAGGAAGACTCATTAACAACCTTCAGTATGCAGATGATACAACCTTGCTTGCTAGAAGCAAAGAGGACTTGAAGCACTTTCTGATGAAGATCAAAGAATACAGCCTTCGGTAAGAATTACATCTCAACATCATGTAAACAAAAAATCCTCACTAGTAGACCAATAAGCAACATCATGCTAAATGGAGAAAAGATTGAAATTGTCAAGGATTTCATTTTACTTGGGTTCACCATCAATGTCCATGAAAACAGGTGCCAAGAAATCAAATGACAAAATACATTGAACAATTCTGCTACAAAAGACCCTTTTAAAGTATTAAAAAGCAAAGATGTCACTTTAAGTACTAAGGTGTGACTAACCCAAACCTGGTATTTTCAATCTCATCATAGTCATGTGAAAGCTGGACAGTGAATAAGGAAGACCAAAAAGAACTGGTACATTTGAGTTATGATATTGACAAAAATATTGAATATATCATGAACTTCCAGAAGAGTGAACAAATACAACTTAGAAGAAGTACAGGCAGATATTCCTTAGCATCAAGACTTCATTTCACATACTTTGGATCTGTTATCAGGAAGGACCAGTCCCTGAAGAAGTACATCATGTGTGGTAAAGTAGAGAGTCATTGAGAAAGAGGAAGACCCTCAATGAAATGGATTGACCCACTGGCTGCAATAGTAGGCTAAAGCATAACAATGATTGTGAGGATGGTACAGGACTGACTGAGCAGTGTTCCATTCCATTGCACATAAGGTTGCTATGAGTTTAAACTAACTCAACAGCATCTACCAACAATAAAATCTCCAGGAAATTGCGGACTTCTCTGAGATTCTGCTATTCCAGCTATAGGGTTGTCTCCCTTGCAGGGAACTAGATGGGTCAAGGTAATGCACCACTTATGACCAAAGCTGCTCCTATGAGTTGGATGTCAGAGATTCTTTATCTAGCCCCCTAGAGATCAAGGTAAATTTTGCTTCCCTCTTCTATCCTTCCTTTCCTATTTACACACAAAAACACATATACTCCATCAATACTTGTAACTGGAAACATCAAACAAGCATGTTATCTTGTTAACTGTTCTCACTAAAAATTAGAAGTACAAGTTATACAAATAGCCCAGGAACCCTGGTAACATAGTGAGTGACAATTTGGGCTGCTACGCATAAGGTCAGAAGTTCGTATCTACCAGTTGTTTCATGGTAGAAAGATGAGCCTTTCTGCTCATGTAAATATTTACAGCCTTGGAATCCTGATGTGGTGCTGTGGGATAAAGCACTGGACTGCAATGTTGGTTTGAACCACAAGATTGGCAGTTCGTTCCTTGGAAATCCTATATAGGGTTACTATGAGTTGGAACCAACTCAACGGCACTTAGCAACAACAACGAGTTAGAACCTACTCCATGGTACATAACCATAGTACCCATCTATACTTACCTGTCTTTCAGTTTGTTATCCTGTGGTGGCGTGTGTATTACTAGAATGCTGGATGAAATGCTACTAGTATTTCAAATATCCGTTGTAGATAGGTTTCAGCAGAGCTTCCAGACTAAGAAGAAAGGCCAGTAAATATTAGCCAATGAATTAAAAACATTCACAACAGAATGTTTTCTAATTTATTAATGGAAGGTAAATGCTTAGCTTGGAAGACACTACACAATGGCTACATCAATGGACTCAAACATGCCAATGTTTATAAAGATGGCTCAGAAGCGAGCAATGTTTTGTTCTGTTGTATATGAGGTAGGGCTGACTCAAGCACAACTAACAATAACATACAGAAAACATTTTTATTATTTCATCCTACATATTCCAGAACACTTAATTGTGCTCATGAGGAACCTGTTACATAAACCAAGAGGAAGTTGTTAGAACAGAACAAGGGAACACTGAACAGTTTAAAATTAGGAAAGGTGTGTTACAGGGTTGTATTTTTTTTTCACCATACTTATTCAATCTGTATGCTGAGCAAATAAATCCAAGAAGCTGGATTATATGAAGAAAAACATGACATCAGGATTAGAGGGAGACTCCTTAACAACCTGCAATAATGCAGATGATACAACATTGCTTGCTGGAAGCGAGAAGGACTTAAAATACTAATGAAGGTCAAAGAACACAGCCTTCTTTGTGTGTTATGGGTTGTACTTCAACATAAAGAAAACAAAAATCTTCACCACTGGACCAATAAATAACGTTCGTATAAATGGAGAAAAGATTGAGGTTGTCAAAGACTTCATTTTGCTCACATCAACCATCAACACTCATGGAAACAGCAGTGAAGAAATATTGCATTAGACAAATTTGCTGCTCAAGACCTCTTTAAAATGTTCAAAAGCAAAGAGGTCAGCTTGAGGACTAAGTGCCCTTGAACCAAGCCATGGCATTTTCAATAATCTCATATGCAAGTGATAGTTGGACGGTGAATAAGGAAGACTGTAAAAGAATGGATGCATTTGAGTTATGATTTTGGAGGAGATTATTTAATGTCATGGACCGCCAAAAGAACAAACCAATCTGTTGGAAGAAGTACAGCCAGAATGCTCCCTGGAAACCAGGTTGGCCAGACTTCATCTCTCATACTTCAAACATAGTATCAGAAGGGACCAGTCCCTGGAGAAGGATATCATGTTTGGTAAACTGGAGGGTCAGAGAAAAGAGGAAGACCTCCAATGAAATGAATTGGCACATTGGCAACAGCAATGGGCTCAAGTGTGACAGCAATTGTGAGGTTGGCGCAGAACCGGGCAGTGTTTCATTCTGTTGTACATAGGGTTGCCATGAGTCGGTACTGACTCAATGGCATGTAACAACAAACAACAACATATTTCTCGGGAGAGGAATTAGACACAATTGAGGTTTAGATAGTATCATATAGAATTTTTCCATACATTTTCCCCCAGTACCCTGGAGTTTGGCTGGGCAGAGAGCTGTATCCTTTTGTTTCTTTGTGTGGATCATTCGCTCTTCTTCTATGTTTAAGACCCTGCTGTTGATGTCAGAGGAGAGGGTAAACTAAATTCTAGAACCTTCTAAATTACAAATGGTTATGGCATGAAAAAAGGAGGTGCTGTCCTAGTGGAGGGTGAGGGGAGGAAGGTACCGATAATAATCTAGAAGAAAGCTTTCTGTTAAATATTCTGGTGTTTTGTTTTGTGTTATTGAAAAGCAGAGCTCACCGCTCTCAATATGAAGAGTAAAACCTCTTCATTCTCTTCAAAGGTAAGTGAATAATAAAACACCATTCGAGGGTGAAAGCAAGGAAGCCCTCAGCAAAGTTCAACAGCCCAAAGGCCAACTCATTCTCACTAAGGGGTTGGGATTAAAGTAGCAACCTCCTCAGGATTATTTGAAGGCTGAAAGAGGGGCAGAAAGAAAAGGAAATGATTCACACAAAGAAACAAAAGGATATAGCTCTCTGCCCAGCCAAACTCCAGAGAAGATCCTCTTAACTTTTCATATATTTATTAGGGGAAAAAAATCTCAATAGTATTTTATTTTAAAGTTTAGAAATCAATGAATATTAAATAAATTTGGAATTTACAGTTCCTAGCCCAAGGCCATGGTATGCAGAAAAGGAGTGCTTCCTGAGGAGAGATGGAGGGACAGTGATGAACACTTCCTAAAGGGCAGCAAGAGAGCACTTAGCTGGTCGGCAGGTCCTGGCAGAGGAGCAACTGAGCATGTGCTGACTGGAACTGTGTGGGGGGTGGGTTGGAGGGTGAGTGGAGGTAGAGGTTAGGGACTCTGACCACAGGTTCTGAGAAAAGGATCTATGTCTACTGATTCCATCCTCTTCTGATTACTTGCATGCCTCTGTTGCTTCCCCCTTTGCCGCCATTCTTGAGGGGAAAGTAGGTTAATCAGCTTTTGAGACTTTCTGGAACACAACTAAAAAAGTATGAAGAGTTTTACCAGCATAAAATGATCGTATGAAAAAAATTCTGTTCCAACCAGGGTTAAATGATGTGCCTCCATGCTAGGGTTTATGAATGTATTCAGTCTGTCTTGCTTTAAAGAAACAATACAATTAAAAAATAATACTTCTAATAGCTAATTGAATCATTTTCTTTGCAAGACTTTTAATCCCATAACATTATTTATTTATTTTCCCATAAAATTATTTAAAAGTATCCATGATGGAAGAGCGCTTTGATCGAATTCCCTTATTACCAGACATCCTGGGTCAAGCTGTTCTTGGTGGGCTTGACTAGAACACAATGTGTATTAAACAGAATCAGGATGATTCTCTCTTCCTGTGTTGGGTAACTGACCAGCTAGATGACAAAAATTCCATCTTTGTAATGTTCCCCCAATGGGCCTAATGCTGAGAGGCAATTGAATAGAGAGGGTTCTCTAAATGTCATATTTAGCCCATGTGAAGGAAGTTAGCATCAAGATACATGGATCGTCTCAGATGACACACATGCCCTTCATCTTTTTGCCTGCCCAGAAGCCTGATGTCATCTTTGGCTTCAACATACTTTATGGCTTTTTAATACCATTACATTTTCTCCTTCTATTATGCCTCAACAAATGGCTGGTCAACATTCAAGGGTCAGATGTCTGTGGTTGTGTCAATGCTGAGGGTGACAGGCAAGAGGAAGACTTTGGTGCCACCACGATGAGCCACATCTTGGTGGTGCATTTTCCTGGCTGGTTTTAGACCAATAATCTGACAATATGAGGAAGAAAAATGCCTCTAAAAAGAAATTCTGATTTTTAGATGTCATAAGAGAGCTACGTATTTGAACTAGAAGCTGTTTCAACTCCTTGACTAAATCCATGCTTGGTTTAGAGGTAAAGATTCTCAATGAAGACAGAACCAGCAAAATTTTCTTTTTCTCCATTGTGATTCAGTATCTTTATTTTTATAACTGATTTGTTTGGTAGGGTTTTTTTGTTTTTGTTTTTTAACAAATTGACATATAGTAGAATGTCTCTTATGTAAACCCTACTAACTGACTTGACAGATTAAAGCTCCCCAGTCTCTGAAAAGGACTCCTGGTGTGGCACTGTAGAGTCAGCACTGGACTGCTAACCACAGGACCAGCAGTTCAAATCAGCTGTTCCTCGGAAACCCTATAGAGGTCACTATGAATTGGAACCGACTCGACAGCACATAACAACAATAATCTCTGTCAAATATACTGACTGGTATGGGTATAAACCTCCTGGGGTAGTCTATGTATCTGCTCACATCTCTGGCAGTTGAATACCCAAGAGCCCAAACCTGTTTCTTCAAGTTTCACTTATTAGCATAATGATATAATTTATCTTTTATATGAAATATGCTTCTATAAACACTAAATTGAATGATTGGAAAAATTTGATAAAGCAGAGACACTAAACATTTGTTTTTGAATTAAGTATGGGAAAAACAACTCTAAAAGATAGGGGAAACATCCAGAATGTTTCTAGGTACTTTTTAATAATTACTTTAGGGCAATAGAAGTCCTAGTGTGGTGTTGTAGGAGAAGCACAGGACAGCAAGGTCGGTTTGAACTGCAAGGTTATTGGTTCAAATCTATCAACAGCTCCTTGGGAACCTATGCAGGGTCACTGAGTTGGAATCATCTCAACAGCACTAATCAGCAACAACATAGGACAATAGGCTTAAACAGGACAATCTACTTCTGAACAATCACCATTGAAAATCCTATGAATCACAATTCTGCTCTGACACACGTGGGGTCATTATGAGTCAAAGTCAACTCCATGGTAATTTATAGGGTGGTGGAGCTCTGGTAGCATAGTGGTTACGAATCGGGCTGCGAACCTTAAGGTCAGCGGTTTGAAACTACCAGCCGCTCCGCGGGAGAAAGATGAGGCTTTCTACTCCCGTAAGGATTTACACCCTCGGAAACCCTGTACAGGGTCGCTATGGGTTGGAACCGACTCGACGGCACTTAACAACAACAACAACATATACATGCAGGATAGATTGAGGGAGAGGCTGGAGATAGGAAGACCAGCTAGAAGAATGTAGCCTTTATGTAGATACAAGGTGTAAAGTAATTTCAGACTAGGGAAATGAGAACGGAAAAAAGAACAAGAATCAAATAAAAGCTCTGCAAGAAGATGTGAGGCCAATCGTCTTACCTAATTGGATGTGAAAGAAATGGATGTGAAAAGTCTACTAAATTTTCTGAGCTTTGCTTGGATAGTGAGAGAATGCTAGCATTTACTTTTATGTTAAGATTCGGCTTTCCCAGAACTATACTTTTTGAGATGGATATAAAGAGAAAATATCTGCTATATCTAGAGGATAGAACTAGTAGGGCTATCCTCTTTCAGAAAGTTTGAGACTGGAACAAGACATGATTGGAAAAGTATACTGGCAAAGAACTTAGATTTTTATCCAAGACGCTTTTAGGTGGGAATTGCCCAGTATCTCTCGTGGCAAGTAGGCAGTGCTGACGCAGGCAAGGAGATGACATATGATCCTGTGAGAACCCTAAGAGCTTAAGTGAGTTCTCATTTACCTTGCAACTGGAGGAGGAAACACTGAAGCCATGTCCCATAGTGAGGACAACATCTGTTCAATGCCAAGATTTACATTAAATTTAATGACAAGTTTACTTTTTTGGAAGCAGCAATCAGTACATTTTGCCAAAAGTTCTTTCCCAGCCCTCTGCCCCTAAAATATAGACGTCACATTTGAATTGCTTATGTCTTGGGACTCTCTAATTACACAGACTTCAACCCAATAACGTCATAAAGAAAAGTCTGTGTAAACTTTTCAGAGAATGGAGTCTGGAGTTTAGACTTTATTGTTACCACTTCATTTTCATGATGTTCCAGCAAAAGATGTGTTTTTATGGTTTAAGTAAACAATGTTCTTCATCAGATTAGAGACTGAGGCAAAAGCACCTCTCTGTCTTTTGCTCAATCAGGGGGTTGTAACACTTTAAAAGATTCCACCAGTTTCTACTAGTAGCTGTGTTTTATTCTGAAGAAGTGAAGAAATAAGTGTATAGGGGATATGCCGGGCCTCTGATTTTTTTTTTTTTTTTTAATTCTAATAACATTTCTCTTTTTTTCTCTTTCCAAGTATGTAAGTGTATTTACTTACCTCTGTTCCTATCCTGTGGGTTTCAAGAGGAATTAGGTTCCTTCTGCAGAAAAGTTTAGTCCCATAGCAGACAGAAATTCACCACAGGATCATATTCTACATTATCCCAGTTGGAAACCTGCATAGAGTTTCCAAGGAGCAGCTGCTAGATTTGAACTGCCATCCTTGTGGTTTACAGTCATGTCTTATATATAGAAAATAGAGAGTAAATAGTATTGAATACACTGGTTGAATTTGTTGTTGTTGTTAAGTGCCGTCGAGTCAGCTCTGATCCATAGCGACCCTGTATAGGGTTTCCGAGGAGCAACTGGTGAGCTTGAACCACCAAACTTGCAGTTCAAATGACTTTGCAGTCTGGCTCATTAATCCACAGCGCCACACAAGGACTCCCATTGGTTGAATAGATGAGAGAAATATGAGTGAGATATATGGCCTAAATGTATGTCTGTCCTTCTCTTTGACCATACCCCTTCATAAAGCCAACCCTCTGGCTACAATAGACTATTTGTCATTTCCTAAACTTTTCTTAAGGTTCCTGCATGGCTTATGCAGAGACTGTGTGTACTGAACTCCTGAACAAAACGGTGGCCAGCAGCACTACAGGAGTCCTGGTATGGTGGTGTAGATTCAGCACTAGACTGCTAACTGAAAGGCTGATGGTTCAAACCCACCAGCTGCTTGTTGGAAACCCTATACAGAGTCACCATGAGTCCGAACCAATGTGATGGTTCTGTTTATAGATACCTGGGGATCTGTTTATAGCCATTGAAAACCCTAATGAACAGTTCTACTCTGGGGTCATCATGAGTCAGAATTGACTCCACGGCAGCGCGTTCTTGAACTTTTCTCATATGCACACCTGTAATGAGGAGCCCCAGTGGTGTAGTGGGTTAAGCTTTGGGTTTGTAATCACAAGGTTGGCAGTTCAAACCTACCAGTTACTCCATGAAAGAAAGATGAGGCTTTCTGTTCCCATAAAAATATACAGCCTCAGAAACACTCTGCTTTATAGGGTTACCATGAGTTCCAACCAACACGATAGTAGGTGGGTTATAGCTGTACTGTTGTTGTTGGTAAGTACCATCACATTGACTCTGACCCTATCTAGGGTTTTCAAGGAGCAGCCAGTGGGTTTGAGTCACTGACCTTGAAGTAAACAATCCAGTGCTTATCCTATTGCAGCATACCTGTACTACACTGTATACCTGCAAGTATACCAGAAAGTAGAGAGAGATTGGAGCAGGAAAAATATTTAAAGTAATAAAAATGTCCAAATTTGATTAAATAATATATAAACCAAGGAATGAAGAAGGGCAATGAACCCTAGGCAAAACAAGTATAGAAAACATCACATATGTCACCTCAGTGACTTAGCACATTCTTATTCTTTAGCTTGGGTGAACTTTCCCCTCAAGACAACAGCCTCAGGCATTTTCCCAAAAAAGATTCCAAATGGCTAATAAACAGACGGAAAGGTACTCTGCACCATTATTCACTAATTAATGCAAATTAAACCATAGTGCAATGCAACTGTTGTAGCTGCAGTTGAGTTAGTTCCCAACTCACTGGGACTCCATGTACAACACCTAGTCCTTCACCATCATGTGATTGGCTGCAGATCTATTTTGATTCATAGAATTCTTACTGGTCAAATTTTGCCAGGCTTTTCTTCCTGGTTCATCTTGTCTCGAAGTCCTTCTGAAACTCATTCAGCATAATAGCAGCACACAAGTCTTCACTGACAGAGGACAGCTGTGTATAAGATGTACTAGCCAGGAATTGAATCTGGGTCTTCCATGTGGAAGAAGAATCCTACTGAATCACCAATGTCCCCAAAAGATACACATTGTTGTTGTTGTTAAGTGCCGTCGAGTCGGATCCGACCCATAGCGACCCTGTACAGGGTTTCCGAGGGTGTAAATCTTTACGGGAGTAGAAAGCCTCATCTTTCTCCCGCGGAGCGGCTGGTAGTTTCGAACCGCTGACCTTAAGGTTCGCAGCGCGATTCGTAACTACTACGCTACCAGAGCTCCAGAAAGATACACATACACCCCCATAATATAGTTACCATTGAAAGGACTAACATTACCAAGTGTTGGTGAGAATGGGAAGCAAATGGAACTCTAATAGGTTTCTAGTGAGTAAATTGTTTCAATGACTTTGATAAAGCTTCTGGTAAAGTTATAAGTCCCTACGTGGTGAAATCATGTTTGTTTGACTGCTAACTTAAATGTTGACAACTTAAACCCACACAAAGGTAATGCAAAAGATAGGCTTGACAGTCTGTACTCACTTAAATTATAGCCAATAAAACACTAGGGTATCATTCTGCTCTGTAACACATGGGGCCACTGTGAGTTGAAATAGACCCAACAACACCTAAAAACAACAGTAAAGCTAAAAACATATATTCTATGATTCACTACGAAAAGACACACAAAAGTGATATGTGCTAATTTTTATCAAAGACATTTACAAGAATAACTAAATAAATTGATGTTATAATATATCCATGCAATAGAATACTGCCAACAATGAAATGAGTAAATTAAAGCTTTGTACAACTCACCCTTGTAGATATACAGAAAAGTTTATAGCAAGGAAATAAACATACACAATTGTAGATGCTTGCAAGTTCCAAGTCCATGGGTCAAATATGAAGTTGATGGATTCTCCTACTATCTGGTCAGCAGGTCATCCAATAGGTTTCTGGATTCAAAGGCAAATGAAACCAAG
Organism: Chrysochloris asiatica; assembly: GCF_000296735.1. Taxonomy (NCBI): domain Eukaryota; kingdom Metazoa; phylum Chordata; class Mammalia; order Afrosoricida; family Chrysochloridae; genus Chrysochloris; species Chrysochloris asiatica. Next base: position 36,880,572 of record NW_006408526.1, on the reverse strand, counting down.
GTTGACAGTAAGATGGCAAGTTACTGACTATCTCAGGATTGGCAGGGAATACAGCCGGTCACTGGCATAAGTTAAAAGAACCAGAGTTTAGATATCAAGCCAGATGCAGGATCCAGACCCAGCAAGAAACAAACAGGATTTGACTGAGTGTCCAATAGGTTGGAAGCAGGTCCCTGGTAGTGTAGTGTACTACAAGCTGGACTGCTAACTGCAAGGCCAGCAGTTCTAATCTACCAGTCACTCTGTGGGAGAAAGATGGGACTTTCTGCTCCTCTAAAGATTTACACAGCCTTTGAAATGCTATACAGGGTCGCTATCGGTAGGACCAGACACAGTGGTGCACAATGGCCACTGCCACCAAGCCATACCCCCAAGCAAAGTTATTTTTAATTGATTGGTTGCTCACAGCAGATCTCATCATGAATGATTACTGCGTCTTAACTGCCAAACCAGTGAGAACCCTGGCCCAGTGAAGTTGACACAAAACCTTAAGTATCAAGGTCCACTCCTTGTCAATTTAGCACTTGTACATATCTCTTTAAACCATACATCGTTTCTAAATAAAGACAATTATAAAGTCATACATATACCTAACATGATATAATAAACACACGTACAACCAAAACCACAAATGCACTAACCCCATTTGGATTTTATAAGTGAACAAAACTGAGCTATTTGATGCACACATGGAAGGGAAAAAAAAGTACTCATATCAATTACAGTCCTTGTTTCTGCAACTATTCGCATGATGTTTTGTTGTTAAGTGCCATTGAGTCGATTCCGACCCATAGCGATCCTGTATAGGGTTTCCAAGGAGCAGCTGGTGAGCTTGAACTGCCGACCTTGCAGTTCAAATGGCTTTTCAGTCTGGCGCATTAACCCATAGTGCCACACCAGGACTCTGGTCACATGATGTAGTGGCATTTAAAACTACCTTCTTCCACTACTCATTCTGTATTCACTTTGCCCTCAGCAAACTCCTTAGCTGATCATGGTTCTTTGCTTTGTGGAATGACCCAAATTTTTATTCCTGAAGGGTCTGGGCCATTAGCAGTCATGTCAGAATTAGGTTGCTGTAGTTGACCATTGTCTTTAATCACAGG
>NW_006408526.1:36876512-36878691 GCF_000296735.1 Chrysochloris asiatica | reverse complement strand
CAGCAGATTTGCCTTGTCATGTGATTTCTTGACTCTTGCTTCCATGAGTAGATTGTGGGTCCAAGCAAAATGAAATCTTTGACAATTTCAATCTTTTCTTCATTTATCATGATGCTATTCATTAGTCCAGTTGTGAGAATTTTTGTTTTCTTGCCATTGAGGTGCAATTCATATTGAAGGTTGTGGTCTTTGATCTTCAACAGTAAGTATTTTAAGTCCTCTTTGGCTTTCAGCAAGCAAGGTTATATCCTCTGCATATTGCCGGTTGTTAACAAATCTTCTTCTAATTCTAATGCCACATTCTTCTTCATATAATCCAGTGTCTTGAATTATTTGCTCAGCATACAGATTGAATAAGTATGGTGAAAGAATATGACCTTGGTGTACACTTTTCTTGATATTTTATAATTCAGTATCCTCTTGTTCTGTTCAGACAACTGCCTCTTGGTCTATGGACAGATTCCTCAGGAGCACAATTTAGTGTTCTGGAATACCTATTCTTCTCAATATTATCCATAGTTTGTCAATGGCCACACAGCCAAAAACCTTTGCATAGTTAATAAATCACAAGTAAACATCTTTCTGGTATTCTCTGCTTTCAGACAAGATTCATCTGACATAAGCAATGATATCCCTGGTTTCATGTCCTCTTCTGAATCAGGTTTGAATTTCTGGCAGTTCCGTGTGGATTTACTGTTGCAGCCATTTTTTAATTCTCTGCAGTAAAATTTTACTTAACATGTGATGTTTATGATACTCTGATAATTTCCACTTTGTGGAGGAATGGGCACAAACATGTATCTCTTCTAATTGCTTGATCAGGTAGTTGTCTTTGAAATTTCTTGGCATAGATGAGTGAGTACCTCTAGTGATACATCAATTTGTTAAAAGATTTCAATTTGTATTCTGTCAATGCCTGGAGTCTTGTTCTTTGCCAATGTCTTCAGTGCAGCTTGGACTTCCTCTTTCAGTACTATTGGTTCTTGATCATATGCTACCTCTTGAAATGATTGAACATCGACCATTTGTTTTTGTTACAGTGACTTTGTGTATACCTTCCATCTTCTTTTGTTGGTTTCTGCATCGTTCAATGTTTTGCCCATTGAATATTTCAATATTGCAAATTGAGGCTTGAATTTGTCTTCATTTCTTGCAGATCGAGAAATGCTTAGTGTATTCTTCCATTTTTTTGTAAACTCCATATTTTTACACATTTCATTATAATACTTCACTTTGTCTTCTCGAGCTGTCCTTTGAAATTTTCTGTTCAACTCTTTCACTTCTTCGTTTCTTCCCTTAGCTTTAGCATCTCTATTGTGGAAAGCAAGTTTCAGTCTCTTCTGACATCCATTTTGATCTTTTCTTTTTTTATATATCTTTTTAATGATTTTTTTTTTTTTTTTGCTTTCTTCCTGTATAATATTCTTGATGTCATCCCACAGCTCTTTTGGGCTTTGGCCATTAGTGTCAAATGCATCAAATCTGTTCTTCAGATGGTCTCTAAATTCAGGTAGGATCTGATCAAAGTCATGGTTTGGTTCTCATGGACTTGTTTTAATATATTTCAGCTTCAGCCTGAATATGCATACAAACAATTGATGTTCTGTTTCACAGGCTACCCCTGTCCCCGGCCTTATTTTGGTGGATGATATTGAGCTTTTCCACTATCTCTTCCTACAGAGGTAGCCAATTTGATTCCTGTGTATTCCAAGGGCATTTTTAATAAACAAATCATTGGTCTTGCAGAATTCTATCATGAGAATTCCAGTATCATTTCTATCACCAAGGTCATATTTTCTATCTACTGATGCTTTCTTTTTGTTTCCAACTTTCACATTCCTATCATCAGTAATTATCAATACATCTCAATTACATATTTGATCAATTGCAGACTAAAGATGTTGGTAGAATTCTTCAGTTTTATCATCACTGGCTTTAGTGATTGGTGCATAAATTCGTGTATTACTGGTATTAATTGGCTTTCCTTGTTGTTGTTGTTGTTAAGCACTGTGGAGTCAGTTCTGACTCATAGTGACTCTGCACAGGGTTTTGGAGGCTGTAAATCTTTACGGGAGCAGAATGCCTCATCTTTCTCTTGAGGAACTGCTGGTAGTTTCGAACTTCTCACCTCAAGATTAGTAGCCCAACTCATAACCACTACGCTACCAGAGCTCCTTGG
>NW_006408526.1:36872232-36876247 GCF_000296735.1 Chrysochloris asiatica | reverse complement strand
CATACTTCATACATTCCATGCTTCTCATTTTGAGCTGTGCCCCATCAGGAAATGAAGGCTCCCAAAGCTTTATTCCGTTCACGTGATTGTGGTCAACACAACTTTGAAGAGTCAGCTCTTCTAAAGTCATTCTGAATGCCTTCCAACCTGAGTGGCTCCTTCTTCCTAGTCTGTCTTAATCATGGAGGTAATTAGTAACACGTTCCATAGCCTCCTTCTATTTCTGACTCTCTTTCTTCCTATTGCTCCAAACAAATAGAAACCAATGGATGTACTTTGGATGGCCACTTGCAAGCTTAAGACCCCAGGCATTATGCAACATGTTAGGAGGTAGAACAGAAACACTAACCAATTAACTAAGATGTCCCATGAAACTATGACCCTAAACCTTCAAACCAAGGAACAAAATTCCATGGACTATTTGGTTGTACATAAGCAGCATCTACTTTTTTGGTAATTTTTGTAAATATATCCATCACAACTTTCCCAATGTTCAACCTTGTGACACATGTACAACCTAATGACAGCAGTTATAATAATTGACTATGAAACCCTACACTTAATGTGAAATCCCATCATTGTTAGCCTTCTTTTCTCCCTCTTTCCCATGGTTATCACTAATAGACTTTGCTTTCTATACACCTGCCTTTTATTGTCTTTTTATGTAAGTGAGGCCACACAATATTTGTCCTTTTGTGATTATTTCATTCAGTATACTGTCTTTAAGTTTCATCAATATGTCACAATGTATCAAAACTTCATTTCTCCTAATGACTGAATAGTATTCCATTGTATGTATGTACCATGGTTTATCAATTCATCTGTTGATGGGCATTTAGGTTGTTTCCATCTTTGGACTATTTGGAGTGGTGCTGCAATGAACATTGGTGTACAGGTCTCCGAGTCTCTGCTTTCAAGTCTTTTAAATATGTACTCAGAAATAGAATTTCTGGGTCTTGTGGTTATTCTGTTTTTAGTAGAATCACTCATACTTCATGATTTAAAAACCTACTATGCATAAGCACTGACTGTTAATCACAAGATTGGCAGTTCAAATACAACAGCCTCTCATTAGAAATCCTATACAGGGTTGCTATGAGTTGGAACCAACTTGACGGCACCTAATAACAGCAGTAACATACAAGTACAATAATAAAAATGACCAGGTATTGCAATAGACATAGATCAGTGAGATAGAATTGAGAGTCCAGTAATAAACACACATACCTAATAGTCCATTTATTTCTTAAAAGCGTATTAAATCTGTCTGATGCGTGATGACGAGTTTGTTCAATACATTGGATTTCTGTATCCAAAGAAATGAAACAGGATCCATGCCTCACAGCATACACAAAGATACATATATGGACCTCTGGTAGCGAATCGGGCTGCGAACCGCAATGTCAGCAGTTCGAAACTACCAGCTGCTCTGCGGGAGAAAGATGAGGCTTTTTGCTCCCATAAAGATTTACAGCCTCAGAAACACTGTTCAGGGTCGCTATGGGTCGGAACCGACTCGACAGCACTTAACTTAACAACAACATATATATATTTTTTTTTTAATTAATTTTTTATTGTGAATTGAGTGATAGTTTACATGGGAGAACATCAGCTTTACATTCATCCTATCGTATTTCATTTCATTGCAATGACTACAATCCCCTCCATGCATTATCATTCAGCAGCATTTGTTTCCATTCCCTCTGTTTCTTTTGGGTGTACACCAAAGCGCTCAGGAATATATAACCTTTCAAACAATCAATGGCCATACCCTGCAAGCCAGCCCCCAGCCACCATCACACAGCCCCTCTCCCTCCCTGAGTCCAGAGTCCCAGATGTGCCATCTCTCCACGTCATCATCTCTACCTCCATCTCTGGTGTCACTGCTTCTCTGGATAAGGTCCCGCACTCCACTCTTCTCCCTTGATGTTCCCAAGGTCCTGGGCTCCTGGACTGCAAGATCAATCACTCCCCTCCTTTTGTTACAAAACGTTGTTTACCCTTACATTTGCAACAATCGTAATCAGTCCTGATAACAATTATTCACTACTGAACCATGAACGTTTTATCCCGATCTCCTTTCACCAGCCCATTCTAGACAGGTTGGAAATCACTCAGTGGAGATTCTACCTTCGCCCGCACCCTCTGAAACTAAGCTCCCCCTCGAAAACTTGTAAGCCAGTCACCTCGTGCCTTTATAGCCCCCCTATTTTGGGTAGCCAATGTCTAAGTTGCCCATCCCTATCAACCCAGTGTACAGAGGGGTTGGAATGATCCTCACTGTAAAGATTCATTCCCTCTTTTAAGCTATTACATCCATAAGTATAGGTCAAGTTCTTCAAATTGTAGCGGATTACACTTTTTTTCCTCTTCTTTCTTCCTCTAGTCGAGTTCTGATAATCTAGCCATTGAAGCTAGGTCAAATGGATACTATCTGCAAGTATGGGTTCTTGTGCATCTCGCCTCACTTCATATCAGCTGGGTGCTTCACTCTCTGCTCTAGTCTTCTGTGGCTATGTTCCTGTCCATGAGCTCAGGAGTCCCCAGGTCTCACTATACTGCTGGCCAACCAGGTCTCAATCCAGGTTGACAGGAGTCTGTTGAACATGATTGGAAGCCCACAGCTTCATTGATTTTTTTTCCCCATTTCCCATATCAGTAGAGCAATGGCCATCAGCAAGATTACATGCCTGCTTTTGTATTCCCTTTGAGTTTCAGTCTTGGAAGGGGGTTTGCCATGAGGGGACTTGATTGCTTGCCTTGATGGATCCCTGGTGAACAACTTGCTTGTTCTTGTAGTAGTTAATCAAACTGCCTTTATTGTTTTTGATTTTTCCTGTTGGTCTTTCTTTCAAGAAATATCTTCTGTTCCTCTAATTGCTCCAGGCTGGTCTGCTTGTCTTTCTAGGGGAAATTTCCCACCTCAGAAGACTCTGGATTGGATCAGGATTTCACCTAAGGTCTTATATACTGCAAAGGCTCTGCAGGAAGCCTCTTTCACTGGGCAAGTTCTAGCTCCATTTTAGGTATTCCAATCAGTTATAGGCTAAAGATGGATTTACAAGCTTTCTATGGTGATGTTTATGGCTATTCCTTTCTCTCTCCTTCATGTGTCTATTTTACAATCGTAGGCAAAGGAAACCAAGATTCATAAGACAGTCAAGCATCTTAAAAATATTTCCTCTCTTTTATCCATTCAAACTATGCCTCAATCCCTCTACCACAGAACCCTATTGTTCCAAAGTTGAGCATACATCATTATTTACCTTTGTCGCATTTAACCCACGCAAACCTGGAAAATATCTTCTCTTATCTGCCTTATTCTTTCATTCCCCTCCGTGTCCTTGTGTATTGCCCCCCACAACACCTGAACTATCCGTATGTCTATTTCCTACCCTGTGCTCTACCTTCCCCTCAGTTCCCTTGCCCTACCCCCTACATCCCTGGTAACCAACAAATTTTTTTTTTTTCTTTTTAGTGTGGGTATTTTTGAAGCTTTTACAATAATGATCCTATGCAGTATTTCTCCTTTTGTGACTGATTAATTTCACTCAGCATAATGTCCTCAAGGTTCATCCATGTTATGTTGTGGCTTACAGGTTCCTTGTTATTTTTCAAGGTAGCATAATATTCCATTGTGTGAATGTACAAAAGTTTGTTTATACATTCTTCCATTGTTGAGCACTTAGGCTGTCTCCATCTTTTTGCTATTGTATATAGTGTTGTTATGAATATTTGTGTGCATATATCTACTTGTGTTAGGGTTCATATTTCTTGTTGATAAATACCAAGTAGAGGGATTGCTGGATCATAAGATATTTCTATTTCCAACTTTCTGAGGCAGCACCATACTGTCTTCCAGAGTGGTTGAACCATTTTGCAATCCCACCCGCAATGTAGGAGGGTCCCATTCTCTCCACATCCTCACCAGTATTTATTGTCCTTTACATTTTTGAACTTCGCTGTTATTGTTGGTGTGAGGTGATATCTCATTGTTATTTTGATTTGTATCTCT
>NW_006408526.1:36841576-36871207 GCF_000296735.1 Chrysochloris asiatica | reverse complement strand
AAAAATTAGTCCCTTGTCTGATGAATCATTGCAAAAGATTTTTTTCCCATTCTGTGTGCTCCCTTTTTACTCTTTTAATGAGGTCTTTTGATGCACTTAAGTTTTAAAATTTTTAGTATGTCTCAATCATCTATTTTGTCTTCTTTTGTTTGTATAATTTTCACAATGCTTGGTAGTCTGTGTGTGCCCTGTATTAGAGCCCTCAAATTTGTCACTATTTTTTCACTGATGGCCTTTATAATTCTGGGATTTACATTTAAGTCTTTAATCCATGCTGAGTTGGTTTTTGTATATGGTGTGAGGTAAAGTGCTTGTTTAAGTCTTTTGCATATCACTTTCCAGTTCTGCCAGCACCATCTGTTGACGAGACTGTTTCCTCCTCATGCAATATACTTAGGGCCTTTGTTGAAAATCAGTTGACTGTATGTGGATGGGTTAATTTCTGAATTCTTGGTTCTGTTCCATTGATCAATGTATATTTCATTGTACCAGTACCAAGCTGTTTTGACCAAGAGGCTTCCAACTATATTCTTCTTCTTAAGCAGTGCTTTGCTCAGCCTGGGTCTCTTTGCTTTCCATATAAAGTTTGTGAATTTTTTTTCCATCTCTCTAAAGAATGTCATTGGAATCTGGATTGGGATTGTGTTATATGTGTAGATTGCTTTGGGCAGTATTGACATTTTCACAATGTTAAGTCTTTCTATCAAGGAGCATGGTATAGTCTTTCATTTTTGTAAGTCTTCTTTGGTTTCTTGTAGTAGTGTTGTGTGGTTTTTTTTGCATAGGTCCTTTGATTCTCTGGTCATATTTATTCCTAGATATTTCATTCTATGGGTGGCTATTGTAAGTAGTATTGCTTTCCTGTCCTTTTCAGTGCTGTCATTATTAGTATAGAGGAATCCAACTGATTTTTATATGTTGATCTTATACCCTGTCACTTTGCAGAATCTTCCAATGAGGTCTAGTAGCTTTTTTACTGAGTCTTTGGGGTTTTCTATGTATAGGATCATATTGGCTGCAAATAGAATTTTACTTTCTCTTTGCCAATTTGGATGCCTTTAATTTCCCTATCTTGCCATATAGCTCTTGCTAAGACTTCCAACACAATATTGAATAGGAGTGGTGACAAAGGGCATCTTATCTGGTTCCTGTTCGCAGAGGGAAGGCTTTCAGTTTCTCTCCATTGAGAGTAATGTAGGCTGTTGGTTTTGTATATAAGCTTTTAATTATGTTGAGGAATTTCCCTTCAATTCCTATTTTGTGGCTTTGTGGAGCATTTTTTATCAGGAATGAATGTTGGATTTTGTCAAATGCCTTCTCTGCATCAATCGATATGTTCATGTAGTTCTTTTCCTTTTCCTTATTTGTATGGTGAATTACATTGATTGTTTTTCTAATGTTGAACCATCCTTGCATCACTGGTATGAATCCCACTTGGTCATGATGTATTAATTTTTTGATGTGCTGCTGGATTCTGTTGGCTAGGATTTTGTTGAGAATTTTTGCATCTATGTTCATGAGGGATATTGGTCTGTAATTTTCTTTCTTAGTGATGTCCTTTGGTTTTGGTTATGAGGGTTATGCTTGCTTCATAAAATGTATTAGGGATTTTTCCATCCTCTTCTATATTCTGGAATAATTTGAGTAGAATTGGTGACAGCTTTTCCCTGAATGGTTAGTAGAACTCACCAGGAAGCCATCTGGACCTGGATTTTTGTTAGTTGGGAGTTTTCTGATGACCTGATCAATTTCTTCTTTTGTTATGGGTCTGTTCAAATTTTCTACTTCACTGTGTGTAAGTTTAGGTAGGTCTTCTTTCTCTAAAAATGTATCCATCTCTTCTAAGTTTTCAAATTTGTTGGAGTAAAACTCTTCATAGTATTCTGTTATTTATCCTTTTTATTTCCTTTTGTTCAATTGTGATATTGCCTGTGTGGTTTCTAATACATGTTATTTGGGTCTTTTCCTTGTTTTATTTTGTAAGGTTTGCCAATGGTTTGTCAATTTTATTAATCCTTTCAAAGAACCAGCTTCTTGTCCTGTTGATTCTTTCTATAATTTTTATGTTTTCTATCTCATTTATTTCTGCTCTAATCTTTATTATTTCTTTTCTTTTGGTGACGGTATGTTCCCTTTGTTGGTCTGTTTCTAATTGTTGGAGACGCTGTGTTAATGTGTTAATTTTTGTTCTTTCTTGTTTTTGGATGTGTGCATTTATTGCAATAAATTGTCCTTTCAGCACCAATTTCACTGTGTGCCAGAGATTTTGGTATGTTGTGTTTTTGTTCTCATTTGTTTCTAGTAACTTTGTGTGTTCATGTTTAATTTTTTTCTACTACCCAGTCACTTTTCAGCAAGGTGTTATTTAGTTTCCAAGTATTCAACTTTATTTCCTTGGTCTTCCTATTGTTGATTTCTAGTTTTATAGCATTGTGTTCTGAAAAGATGCTTTGTAGTAGTATTTAGGTGTTTGTAAATTTTTGGAGGCTTGTTTTGTGGTCTAACACATGGTCAATTTTGGAGAATGTTCCATGTGCTGTTTTAAAGAATATGTATTGTGCTGTTATTGGGTTGAATGCTCTGTACATATCTAAGAGGTCAAGTTGGTTGATTGTAGTGTTTAGTTCCTCTGTATACAAAAATAAATTTTAAATGGATAAAATGTCCAAACTGGAACCTTCAAATTCTCAGAAGAAAATACAGAAGTAATTCTGATGAGCTTAGTATTTAATGGTGGGTTATGTAGTATAATAACATAAGCACAAAGAACAAAAGAGAAAAAATTAAAATTTGCATTTATAAAATTTTTATTCACCATAAAAATTAAAAGTTTTTGTTCACCAACGACTTTGCCAAAAAGTAAAAAGAGAAGATACCATCTGAAAGAATATATTCAAAAACCACATATCAAACAAAAAAATCTAATAACCAAATTTTTTCGAAAATATCTACAACTTAACAGTAAGTAGAAAGACAAATACCCAGTCATAATTTAGTCATAGCTCACCAAAGAGGACAAGGAGCTCTGGTAGCGTAGTGGTTACGAACTGGGCTGAGAACTTTAAGGTCAGCAGTTTGAAACTACCAGCTGTTCCACGGGAGAAAGATGAGGCTTTCTGCGCCCATAAAAATTTACAGCCTCGGAAACCCTGTACAGGGTCGCTGTGAGTTGGAACCGACTCCACGGCACATAAACAACCAACCAACCATCAAAGAGGACATTACAATGACCACCTGCAGTGTAGTGACTTACTTCATAACTCTCTATGCAAAGTCTTTGTAACTCCCACCAAACAACCTTTATTTTTTCCCTGATTGATATGTGTAAGAGATGGTGGGGAAGATACTTATGGATTGATTATATGATTCAGGTGTGAGAAATTGTTAACAGGGCTAATAATGATTGCTGAAACTTGGAGCTCTAACACAAGTATAAAATAAGCCATTGCAGAAGTAGGAGGGGGATCTCACTACCATCAAGAAGACAAAGCCAGTAGTGGAGCATGTCCTTTGGAAACCAAGATACTTGCACACTGAACTTCCTCAACCCGGGAACAGTACCCTGCGACACCAGAAAAACATCAGAGGATTAGCAGAGGAGTGGCTGCAAAGGAACTAAGAGCCAGAACATGAGAAAATGCGGGCGGCTTTCCAGTCCACTGAGCAAGTCAAGTTCAGTGATTTGGGGCAGGAGGCTTGCTTATAGATATATCTCCAAGACATCTAATTGGGGAATTAGAGTTGCTGACCTAGAGAGCTAGAGCCACTGCCTTCCAGCCAAAGCTTATGGTGGAGTGGTGTGCCTTGTAAGCATTTATCAGCAGCCTTAAAACAGCTTTGTTACATTACTGAAACAAAGCAGAGACCAGGACAAGAGGCTGAGGGCCAGAGAGAGGCCTGCCTATGGACGTGGCAAAGGAGAAGCTATCCTGACTGGAAATACTGTGCCTTGAACATTCTTGACCCTGAATTGTAATCTGTTAATTTCCCTAATAAACCCTGTAACTGTGAGTATGGTGTCTAAATGTGTGTGGCCATTACCATGAAATATTGAACCTAACTGAGAAGTGATTAGAATCTTGTGGGAGGCATGGTTGGTATTATTTTCTTAAACCACCAATCACATGAAAAGAAGCTCAACCAAAAAGACGCAAATCAAAACCACAATGAGATACTATTTCAGTTCCACTAGGATGGCGAACATAAAAACAACAACAAAATAACAAATGGTGATGAGGACATGGAGAAATAGGAGCCCTGAAGAGAATGTAAAATGGTACACCTGATTTGGAAAACACTGTTGTGGTTTCAACTCTATTATTGATAATTATCTCCCCATCAGTTATTTTAGATTTCCCTGCCCTTTAGCCAACAATTTAGATTGTTTGAGCTGCCTGCCTGGTTGGATAATCTAGATTTACACCCTGAGGGGTTTGCACTGGAAACTGATTTACTCTTTTGAGTGATGTTTGTGGTCACTGATTATTTGATCTTATCTTTGGGCATGGCTCAGTGGATTCTTGTATTCTAGGCAACTCCTAAAACTGCCATCATTGTTGAGCAATACCCCTAGATTTTAATAGTAACTTAGTTCAGTTACCAGGAAGAACACAATCCCTTTCTTTGTCTTCTGATCAGTTACAATGAGTAAAAGAAAAGTGAAAAGTGGCTATCTGGCCATGCCTGCTTTCAATCAGTAAATCTCCTGGTGGAAGGATATGGTCCCAGGAATCAGTACCTGACAGTCAGATCATTAAGAAAGGGAAAGCACCAAAGCTGCAACCAAGTCACTGGGAGTCATTTTGAGAGAGTTCAACCTTAGTATTAACCTTTGTCTTCCAAACTGATAAATTCCAACATTTGGAGACACTGGGAATTCTCTATTTGAGTGGTTATCGGGTTGCATGCTAACATGAGTGGATTCCATGGTCACATGTTCATTATTATACCTCCTTGGCAGTGAAATATTTCCCTTGGCCTGAAGCCACATTGAGTGACAAACAGGTATTGTAAAGTTTTCTAGAGCAGCGATACTCTAAACATGGTCCATGGACAATGCTGATCAGCTGTTACCCATTTGTGTTAAGAGAGTTACAGAAATTGGGACTAAGGATTCAGAAGTTTTTTAGAAATTGCCTGTTGCTACAACATCCAAGCATATGCTCATTTTTCTAGAAATTTATTTTATAAAAATATTTTGCATATTTTATCAAGAAAGACTGGTTAATCACCACAGATAGATTGAAAAACAGTGTCCTGGAAGAAGGTGGTACTAATGGTACTCATTTGTCAATTTGTTGTGTTGTGGTGGCTTGTGTGTTGCTGTGATACTGTAAGCTTTGTCTCTGGTGTTTCAAATACCCCCAAGATTACCCAGGGTGGACAAGTTTCAGCAGAGCTTCCAATAGGCTAGGAAGAAAAAGAGGCAGTCTACTCATTAAAATTTAGCTACTTAAAACCTTACAAACAGCAGCAAAACACTACCAGATATAGAGCCGGAAGATGAACCCCTCAGGTTGGAAGGTGCTCAAAATATGACTGGGAAAGAACTGCCTCCTCACAGCAGAGTTGACCATAATGACGTGAATCCAGCAAAGCTCTCAAGACCTTCATTTTCGATGTGGCACAACTCAAAATGGGACGTATCAGCTACAAACATCCATTATTTATTAGAATGCACAAAGTATGAATCTAGGAAAGCTGAAGTCATCAGAAATGAGCTGAAACACAGAAAGGTCAATATCCTAGGCTTTAGTGAGGTGAAACAGACTGGGCTTGGCCATATTGAATCAGACGCTCATAATGGTTACGACAAATTGAAGAGGAATGGCATTGTATTCATTATCATAAATAGCATTTCAAGATATATCTTGAAGTACAGTGCTGTCTGTGATAGGATAATATTCATAAGCCTAGGATGTAGGATAAGCACTGGACTGCTAAATGCAAAGTTGGCAATTCAAACCCACCAGCCACTTCTCAGAAACCCCATAAAGGGTCACTGTGAGTCAGAACTGCCTCTACAACACTTAACACTTCAGTCTGAAATTGACCAAAAATGTAAGCAAGATGCATTGATAATAATTGGTGATTGGAAGGTAAAATATTGAAACAAAAAGGAAGGATCAGTAGTTGGAAAATATGTCATTGGTGATAGAAATGATGCTGGAGATTGCATGAAAGTATTTTGCAATACCAATGACTTATTAAGTACAAATACCTTTTTCAACAACATAAATTGCAACTGGAAGCTCTCCAGATGAAATACACAGAAATGATCTGACTACATATGTGGGATGAGACTACATAAATGTCCAATATCATCAGCCAAAACAAAGCCAAGGGCTGACTGTGGAACATACCACCAATTGCTCATATGCAGATTCAGGCTGAAGCTGAGGAAAATGAAAATAAATGCAACAAAGCCAAAATATAGCCTTGAATATATCCCACCTGAATGTAGAGATCATCTCAACAACAGATTTGATGTATTAAGCACTAATGACCCAAGACTAGAAGAGCTGTGGCATGACTTCAAGAATATTATACATGAAGAAAGAAAAAAGTTATTTAAAAGACAGGTAAGATAGAAAAGAATAAAATGAATGTCAGAAAAGACTCTGAACCTTATTCTTGAACATAAAGAAGCTAAAGCAATAGGAAGAAATGATGAAGTAAAAGAGCTGAACAGAGAATTTCAAAGGGCAGCTAGAGAAGACAAAGTAAAATATTTTAATGAAATATGCAAAAACCTGGAGTTAGAACACCAAAAAGCAGTAACCTGCTCAGAATTTCTCAAGCTGAAAGAGCTAGAGAAAAAGAATTCAAGATTCTAAGGGCAAAATACTGAATTATGGAGAAAGCATCAAAGGAAGATGGAAGGAATACACAGTCACTGTAGCAAAAAGTGGTCAATGCTCAACCATTTCAAGAGGCAGCATATAATCAAGAATTGGTGGTACTGAGGGAAAGTGTCCAAGCTGCACTGAAGGCATTGGTAAAGAACAAGGCTCCAGGGATTGATGGAATACAAACTGAAGTCTTTCAACAAACTAATGCAGCACTGGAGGTACTCACTCATCTATGCCAAGAAATCTGGAAGACAGCTACCTGGCCAACTGATTGGAAGAGATCCATACTTGTGCCCATTCTAGAGAGGTAACTTTGAAATGTGAAAATTATCAAACACTATCACATGCAACTAAAATTTTGATGAAGATAATTTAAAAATAGCTGCAATAGTACATCAACAGCAAACTGCCAGAAATTCAAGCCAGATTCAGAAGAGGATGTGAAGCCATGGGTATCATTGCTTATGTTCACATGGATATTGGCTGAAGGCACAGAATATTAGAAACGTGTTTACTTGTGCTTTATTAACTATGCAGAAACAGTTGACTGTGTGGATCATAACAAACTATAGATAACATTGTGAAGAATGGATAGTCCAGAAAACTTGTGCTCATGAGGACCCTATACATAGATCAAGAGACAGTCATTTGAATAGAACAAGGAGCTACTGAATGGCTTAAAACCAGGAAAGGTACGCATCAATGTTCATTCACCCTACTTATTATATCTATATGTTGAGCAAATAGTCCAAAACGCTGTATTATATACAGAAGAATGTGGCATCAGGTTTGGAGGAAGACTCATTTACAACCTGTGATAATAAAGAATTTCTCCTTTGCCTACACAATTTTATGAATCAATTGATCAAATAATAACTTAGGAGGGACTGCCTTTGTCACATACACCACTTGGCATCTTGTCATTCATTCAACCATGTGCTTCTTTTTAAATAATTTTCTGCTGCAGAGGCATGGTTTTATTCCACAATCCTTGGTTTGTGTTGCAAAACTTCTTTTGTGCCTTGCAAAGAAACACTTAATGTTAATTCATCTCTAATACCTTTAGTACCATTGGATCTTGGTCCAAATGGCAAGGCAATTGGATCCTGGAGCTGTAGCAGAGGTTTATCTTAATCTGGACCCCAGTTGAAGTTTTACTTGATGGAAAGAAATTCAAGTTCATGGATTAATCTATTGTCATTTCTGTGTTAAACAAGATAGTCACCTCTGAGCTTCTCAAAGATGCCAGTGGCCTACTCAAGTTTTTCTTGCATTCTTTTTTGGTGTGTTTTTTGTTTGTTTTATTTATTTAAGGTTTTTATTGTGGATTGGGTGAAAGTTTACAGGGCATATCATCAGTTTTAAGTTCAACAAATCATACACCTTGTTTCATTACAATGATTATAATCCCCTCCATGATGTACCATCAGTTAACAGTTTTTCTTTCTCTCCACTTTAGCTTTTTAAAAAACAACCCAAAAAACCACTCAGGCATATATAATAATTCACATATCCAAAGGGCACATTCCTCAAGTCTGCCTCCTGACCACCAGCTCTTGGTCTCTCTCTTCTTAGTCTGTGAATCTAGAGTCCTCAGCCACTCCCCCTCTCCATGCCCCTATCTTTGCCTCCATCTCTGGTGCTGCTGCTTCTCTGGATAAGGTCCCGCATTCTGCTTGTGCATTTCTTTCTTGATGGTTCTAGGGTCCTCTGTTTCTGGACTGTAAGATTAACCATGCCCATCTTTTTGTTACAAAATTTCTACCTTTACAATTGTGATAGTCACAATTAGTCATGATAAGAATTATTCACTATTGAATCTTATTCCCATCTATTTTCACCAGACCCATCTAGACAAGATGACAGCTATTCAGTGGGGACTCTTTCTTTCCCCCGATGCTCTTAAACTAAACTCTCTCTTGAAACCTTGTAATCCAGTCACTTCATGCCTTTATTGCCCCCTCATTTTAGGTAGCCAATGTCTAAGTTGCCCATCCCTATCTACCCTATGTACAGAGGGAATAGCATTGATACTTGATGTGAAGACTCTTTCCCTCTCTGTTGGTATTTAGAGTAACTACCACTCTGAGTATAGGTCAGGTTCATCATGAAGTATCTTCTGTCACTGTAGCTGTTCCACTCTGCTTGTCCTTTCTAGTGGATATGTCCCACCTCATAAGATGGGACTTCTAGATGGGACTCAGGATTCCACCTAAGGTCCTATACTCTGTAAAGTCTTTGCACGAGGCCTATTTCACTGGGCAAGCTGTAGAACCCCTTTTAGATATTCCAAATAGTTATAGGCTGAAGATGAGCTTACAAGTTTTCTCTAATCATGTTTCCCAACATTCCTTTCTATCCCACTCAAGTGTCTATTTTACAATAGTAGGCAAGGGAAACTGATATTCATAAGGCTATCGAGGGTTTTAGTATTATTTATACCCTTAAAGCTATACCTAGATCCCTGTATCCCAGAGCCCTGTTGTTCCAAGGTTGAGTATGCATCACTATTTACCTCTGTCTCACTAGGCCATGCAAATCTGTCTCAATGTTCCCCTATCTATCTTGTTCTTCCGCCTCCTCCCCCCTACTTGTATTGCCCTCCCCAACACCCAAACTAAACCCCCCACCCCAACCCCATTGTGGTTGCCTTATATTCCTCTACCCTCCATTTAAGACAGTCTATTTTATCCTGTAATCTACCTGACCTTCCCACCACCTGGATCTCTGTTCTTCTGTGTTTACCTTCTTTCATATTGTAATTGTTTTGATCATAGACTGACCTCCCAGATCCTCTGTTCTTGACTCTTCCATTTGTTGATTGAGTTCAGGGTGATGCTGCCATGTACATCATTCTGTAGTTGCTGTCTGTTCTTGTTGGTTCTCAGTCCACTTCCTTTAGGATGTTTTTCATAGCAGGGTTGGCTTTGGCAAAATCCCTTAGCTTCTGTTTATTCTGGAATGTTTTGATTACACCATCATATTTGATTGACAACTTTGCTGGGTAGAAGATTCTTGGGTGGCAGTTTTTTCCTTTTAGGGTTTTATATATGTCTCCCCATTACCTTCTTGTCTGGATGGTTTCTGTTGAGAAATCTGAGCTTAATCTGATTTGCTTGCCTTTGTATGTTATATTTCTCTTTTCCCTAGCTTCTTTCAAGATCCTGTCCTTATCTCTGATTTTGGAGAGCTTGATTATTATATGTCTTGGTGATTGTCTTTTAGGGTCTATTCATCCTGGGGTTTGTTGAGCTTCTTTGAATGCTTATCTTTTCACTTTTCAGGATGTTAGGAAAATTTTCTTCCAGAAGCTCTTCAACTATCTTGTCTGTGGACTTGTGTGATTCTTCCTGTTCTGGAATGCCAATAATTCTTAAGTTATTCCTTTTCCTGTTGTCCAACATGAATCTTAGGCCTTCTTCAGATTTTTTTATCCTTTTTTGTGTTTGCTCTTCTATCTTAGTAGTGTTCAGAGATTTATCTTCTAGCTTACTAGTTCTGACTTCTATCTCTTCAATTCTACTCCTTTGTCCTTTCAGTGTATTGTCCATTTCTGATATTCTATTATTAATCATTTAGACCCCTTTCTGTAGGTTTTAAATTGTTTCCAATGCTGTATCTATCTTATTTGATTGTTCCTGTAGCACTTTCTTGACTTCTTCCTTATTTTTCTCAACTCCATTGTAGTGTTTTGATACATTTTATAATCATTTTTCTGAATTCCTTCTCAGGCATTTCCAGAGCCTGCCCATCTTCCAGTATGGAGTGTAGGTCTACTTCCAGCTCATTTGCCTCAGTCACTTTATCTCATTTCTGGACATGTGCAGATATGGTCATCTGCTTCTGTTTTTGGGGCATATTCAGGGGTTATCTGTGGCCTTAATACTTAGATGGGTGTGTATTTTGATATTTTTTTATACTTTCTGATTGCCTCCAAGTAGATGTGATCAGGAAATGGGCTTCCCATTTCACTCTTCTTCTTGAGAAATTTCAAGATGCCACTGTTGGTCATTGTGACATAACTTAGGATTTAATTTTTGGCCTATTTCCTTTTTTGTCTGCCTGTCCCACTCGACAATCCCCATTCAGGCCTTTTTTCTAGTCATAGACAGTTCAGGGCCGGCTGTGGCTGTTTGGTTTTAAGTGGAAACTATCTCTTTAAATTTCGAGATCTGTGAGCATGCATAGTAGAACCCTCTGAGGGTGGGGCTGGGGTGTCTATTAGTTCAGGCACCCCTATAGTCACCAGAATGGAGGTGCGCAGACAGCAAGGGACCAATGAACAGATTCCAAAAGAAAAGAATGTCCACACCTTTATCTCCATGGTTCTGTCTGGTATCCGTGGCTGCTCTGATCCTTCCCCTGCTTGGTCTCGCCCAAGATGGCGACTCAGCTGAGTGTCTTGAATTAGAAAGCAATGGATTTCTTGCTTCTGCTACAAATTCGCCTAGCTGTAAGCCTTCCAACCTTCTAAATATTCCTTTATATGTGGTTCAGAGTTCTGGGACCATCCCCTGAGCCTGCTTGGTCCTGTGTTCTGTGTTTTTGCTGATGGAGCTCCTTACTGCCCTTCTTTTCTTGCATTCTTGAAGAAAGTGTGACTTGGACACTCTCAGGATAGTGGGTTCCAAATAGAACTACTTTACCAGAGAGAGAACATCAGGGTCTACTGGAATTTGCTGAGCCAGTAAATAGAAGTAGAATGCCTTGATGCTGACCTGAGATTATTTTAATCAAATGATGAATACTAAATCACATTGAGAGGAAGGTGATAAGGGTCAGAGCTGGAGTAAGGATTCAAATATATGGTTAAGCAATGTTTTTTTATCTGCATTGACTTGGGTATATTGTTGTTAAGTGCCATCGGATTGTTCTGACTCATAGCGACCCTGATTTGGGTACAGTCTTGGCAATAATAATAATAATAAGATATAATATTGTTTTTATATTTCTTACCCCATACATTTGACTGCTTTAACAGGAAACTCAGTAGAGAGCCAGTGGCATAAATCTCTGAAAACCACTCACCCTGATTTTATTATATGCCAATAGTCATATTGCTTTGTCTCTCTCACCATCTTTGATGACTAAAGAATACTTTGGCTGGTTGTGAGCTCATTATATTGAGTGAGATTTGGAGCACAGCCTTGAGAATTTCAGCTGCACAGGAAGACTCTCCTTTGCTTCATTCTTTATTATTTTTCTTCTGCCTGGATTCACATTACAGCCTGGTATAGGCAAGACTGATTCTCCATAGTCTGTAAATTTCCATGGGGTGAACCTGAATTTTTATTTTATGTTGGTTCCTGGAACAGTGAGAAGATATCCAGGAAGGTTACCTTATATATCCTGAGGATTTAATAAGTCATTCCATCCTCTGACTGGGCCAGTTCTGAAGGAGGAAATAAAAGATATTCTACTGTCTAACTAGGCGTGGGAAATAACTACTCACCACATTGGTTGTCAGCATTTAGCTCATAGCAAAACTTGAGGTGGAACAATTTTCCTGAGTTGGAATAATTAGCTTCTGCAACAAGGAAACATGGCCAAATGCAAAAATAATTAAGAAGACAAGGTCTGTGCACTTCAATAACTCACTTTCTTCCCTTCTCCTCTTGCCCCTCCCTCAAATAAAAGCAAGGGCCAGAGCTGAAATCCTTTCCAACTGGAAAGAGAACCTGTCTCCATTCTGAGCCAAGGCAGAGTTAAATAAGCCATTGTGCCATGTGCTCATGGGTAATTAGGCATGAAAAGAATCTGCAATCGGCTCCCTCCATTGTTCCTTGCAAGCTGTCCTTTTGCTGTGTGTGCCCGAGCCCCCAGGTCTCAGTGCTGGCACTCGTACAGAGATATGGATGTTGTTGTCATGGCAACTCCTCTGTGCTAAGCAACTTTATGGTCTAATATTATTAAGAGGGCAGGGGTCAAAAGTCAGTGAGGGACTTTGTCTCTGAAGCCCAGGATAATTGTGGCAGAGATGAAGCAGGATTGCAAGCTCATGGGAACATAGGGAATCTCAGTAAGCACAAAGTTGCCCCCAAAGAATACCTCTGAGACAGTGGGGTGGAGAAACCATGAAGTCAATGAAATATGTCTCTGAGGCTTCCAATTTTCCCTCTCCCTTGTCCTTTGCTCCATGGTTCATTCTCTCCCTTTAGGTGTCCGATGTCCTGCTTTTCCCTCCTGGAAAAAGATATGCTTCATTTACTTCTGAATGTAAATTGCAGTCAGTATGTCACTATGCATTTCCAATTGTGAAACAAAAACAGCATTGCCAGGAAGTGACAGGAACTATGTGAGCTAGTAAGCTCCCTTTTCTGAAAACTCTAAAGCCCTATAGTAAAGAAACTGCCTTTTTTCTTTTCTAAATTTTTTATTACAAAAACTTTCAAGCACTCATAGGAGTAGTTTTTGTTTTTGTTTTTTTTTTATTGCTACAGTTAAAAAAAAAAAGACTGCAAAAAAAAAATCATACATTCATAGAATAGTATAATGCACTTACATGCACCCATCACCCTAGCAATCTTCTTTACTTTATTTTCTTCTCTTGGCAAATAAATATGGAGTAAATAGGTATCATCACACTCTCCACTCTTCTTTGTAATCTCTGTCTTCCACCTCACTCAGTTGGGGAGGCTTACTTAGCAACATCAGGTGCAGTACAACCTTTATAACTCCCACCAAACAACTTTTTTTCTCTTTTCTGATGGGTCTGGGTAAGGGAAGATGGGAGAAAATGCTGATAGGATTATATGAGTTAGTTATAAATTACTGTTAGCAGAGTTAATTGTGAGTTACTTAGAACTCTAATGTGAAAATAAAACAAGTCATCTCAAAAGCAAGAAAAAGAGCTCTAGCAGTTAGGAGTCTGGCTGCTAACATCAAGGTCAGCAGTTTAAAATTACCAGCTGTTCCATGGGAGAAAAATGAGACTTTCTGCTCCTGTAAAGATTTAAAGCCTTGGAAACCCTATGCAGGGTTTCTATAAATTGGCACCAACTTCACAGTACACCCCCACCATCACCACCAGAAGAAGGAACAGAGTATCTTGTTACCAATAAGAAAGAAGACGCAGGAGTGGAGTGTCTTCTTTGGACCCTGAGCTACCCATGTGGTGAACCTCCTTTATCCATAGACAGGAATCTGTGACACTGCAGGAGAGGCAGCAGCAGAACCAAGAGCCTGAGCATGAGACAGAGCAGTGGACTCCCTGTTCTCAGAGTCCTGCATTTGGGCAGGTGGCTTGCTTGAAGGATGGGGTGTCTCTAGATACTTAACTGACTTAACTGAGGGAGCTTGGTTTGCTGACCCATGGAACTAGAATTGAGTGCTTTTGGGTGGAGGCTTATGGTGGAATGGCATGTCTGTTGGGCATTTATTGTTATTGTTTTTAAGTGCCATTGAGTAGATTCTGACCCATAGCAACCCTGTATGGGGTTTCCAAGGAGCAGCTAGTGAGCTTGAACCACCGACCTTGCAGTTCAAATGACTTTGCAGTCTGATGCATTAACCCACAGCGCCACACCAGGACTCCTGGGCGTTTATCCTAAAAGAGCTTTATAAAATTGCGCGAGAAAGGCAGAGCCCAGGGGGCCAGGTGACTAAGAGTCTTATCTTGTGAGAGGTGCATCTGTGGGTACAGCCGAGAAGAAGCTGTCCTGACTTGGAGAACTGTACCCTGAGCATTTCTGACCCTGAATTGTATTGTTGACCTCTCTAATAAACCTCATAAGCGTGAGTATTGTCAAAGTTCTGTGTGGCTATTACAATAAATTGTCAAACCCCACTGAGAAGTAGAGAGTGCTGTGGGAATAACAGTGGTGTTAGAATTGGTAAGGAAGGTTGAATGAGGGAGGCATGACTGACTGGACTTTGGTCTGGTGATTCTCCATACCCCTCGTAAAGCTAGAGGTGGTCATATGCCATCCCGATGCCCATTGTTTAACGCCAGGTAAAATATATCTTTAAGAACAACACAGAAAAGAAAGTTCTGGGCACTGCATAGAATCTTAAAGAGCACGGGATTACTTCTTTTCAAACCTCATACCAGTCAGTCAGAAGATCTGGTACTGCACAAAGCAGAAACGTACCCAATTAATAAGGGACAAAAGTGTCTTAGCTCCGAATTATTCCACTACTGTTCCCTGATGTTGATTGGACCAGCCTCACAGACTGGATCATCAATTCATCTGTTTTGAACTAGTTGGCTAACTCCCAATGTTGAACAAGATGAGGGTTACCAAAAAATACTCTCAATACTTGAATGATGCAATGCATTTCCATAATAAATGAAAAAAAAATACTATTCTAGTATATCAAAAGTGTGGCTACTGCTACAAAGGCTTTTATGATACTCTGAATCTTTTTTCTGAATCAAATTCTAGTTTCTGTTGATAGAAATGGTTTCTGTCCAATATATGGGACAGTTTTAACAGGTTACTTTCATCTTTCCTGCTGATAAATAGGTTTATGATGCTCCAGGATTATACTGAAGCTTAGAACCATGGAATAACACAATTTTGAATGAAAACAATAGATAAGGAAGGCAAGAGAATAACATCATCAAAATGACAGGTGGTTATGTTGTTACTAAGTGTTATTGAGTCGGTTCTAATTCACAGTGACCCTGCATAGGGCTTCTAAGGCTTTAAATCTTTGTGGGGGCAGAAAGACTCCTCTTTCTCTTACAGAGTGACAGGTGAGCTCAAACTGTCAAGCTGGTGGTTTGTCCAGTGCTTGTCCTACAGAGCCACAACTTCAAACACCCATATGTCCACAAGACAGAAAAAGAAATCAGAAACCATTTGAATCAACTTTGTTAGAACTCTGGATAACAATAAAAAGTTTATAGCAACCAAACAAATACTATATCCAAATAAATTCAACTTTAAAATGGTACAAAATTTCATGGTGTTTTTACTTGCCCTTGTCCTACACCTTTCCTGCCTTGGTGACAGTCTTAAAGATGGGATCCTGATTCTTAGTTACAGAGGGAGGAAAGCAAACCTTATTTGTAAATTATTGTGTTTATTTCATCCAGTCTGTTGGAAACTACCGAGTGGACTGACATGGTGCACTTGTCTCTTTTTTGCCTAATTTGGAACTGACATAGTATGAAAAAGTGGTAGGCATTGCTCAGAAATTTCAAGGGAAATGAAAATGACACTTCTAACTATGACAAAATATTATGGTTGAGACATGCCATGTTGTGGTTGTTAAGTGCCATTGAGTTGTTGTTGTTAAGTGCCATCGAGTTGGTTCCAACTCATAGCAAACATGTATAGGGTTTCTGAGTCTGTAAATTGTGGGAGCAGAAAGCTTTATCTTTTTCCTGCATGGTGGCTGGTGGGCTTGAAGCACCAACCTTGTGGTTCACAGTTCAATGCTTTTCCTACGGAGCCACCATGCTCCCCAAGACATACAATAGACCACTTAAGTCCTGAGATGGAAAGCTAAGAAGAAACTTTCTTTGATAAATGAGGAAATAGAAAACACCTATATACTGGCAATTTAGAGAGCCACATGCATACCCAGGACAGGAAGCATTGTCAGAAAAGACCAAAGAAGATGCTAAGATGTTGTCCTGATTGTTCTTAGAAAATAACTAATTTAGTGGTGAAGGGTGGCTGAGATCTTGGCATTCAAGGAAATCTCTGTAAAACACAAATTAAGAGAACAAAGACTTTAGTGACTACATAGGAGAAGAATACAGTCTTTACATCAAAAGTTTGGAAAAATCTCTATATCGAATGACTGACTATATATAACCTTTAATAAAAATAGCAAATCCAAGGGAAGAGTAGAATTTTATTTCCAGACTTATCACATTATATTACTTAAATGCCCCATTGCTAACAACAACAAACACTCCAAAGCATACCAAGAAGCATGCAAGTTTGGGCCTTTCAAAGGAAAGAAGGTAAAAAAAGAAATCATCCCTTAGGAAACTCAGATATTCGACTAACTAGACAAAGTCTTTAAACTTACTACCTTAAATATACTCTAGGATTTTAAAAAATGAATAAAGAACTAAAAAAACCCAAGAGAATAAGGTTTGTGGTAAATGAGAATATTAGGGACTCCTGGAGCAAGATAGTGGTACAAGCTGTTCATGCTATTACTCTCTCATCCCAGAAACACCAGGAAAAACAATCAAACAAGCAGGAACTAGTAGAAACAACTTTCTCAGCACACTGGAAACTGGTCAAAGGATTACAGCAACTAAGTAAATGCATAATAAAGACTAGGACAATGTCAAAACATTAGGAATGTTTTGGGTTTCCACATGATTACATCATAGGTCCACCCCAGGTCGATGGACATCTTAAAGTTGAAGAGAACCACATTCTCAGAAACCATCTCAGTCCATAGTTTCTGGCTCCAGTAGAAACCGAGTAGACTTGTTACCAAATTATTGTATGTGTCTGTTCTAATCTGAAGGACTGAAGCAGGTTCTTAAATCTGCTTTGTCTATCCAGTGTAACTGCCTATAGCAACCTAGGGCTAAAAAGTATGATTGAGGCATATAGTAGATAAACAAGGATTATAAAAGAAGCTAGGAAGAGAATTTATTTGGGTAATTGTTGTTAAGTGCCATTGAATCAATTCCAACTCATAAAATTTGTGTATATAGACAAATCAAAAAAATCATAGACATACCCAGGTCAAGATGCATGCTTATTTCATACCTGACAAGATCCTATGCTTCCACCTAAGGCTGATACTGAGTTCAGTGCAAGTCTGGCTAAGTGGTGATGGAATTCTTAGCATAGATTCAATTTGCAAACACTGATCATTTTCTTCTTCCTCCTTTTCCTTTTCTTCTTGTTCCTCTTCCTCTTCTTCTTGGCATTTAGTGAAATCTTTGCAAAACACTAGCTGAGAATAAGCTGAGGGATTAAGACTTCAGTATCCACACATGGCCAGTATCCAGGCTTTGAGAACATACTCAGGGGAAGTTGCTAAACAAAGAGGTGACTCTGTTGTTTGTTGGGTGCTGCCAAGTCAGAACCAACACATCATGACCTTATGCACAATGGAACAAAACACTGCCCGGTCCTATGCCAATCTCACATTGTTATGCTGCTGCCACTGTGTCAATTCATCTTATTGGGGTCTTCCTTTTTTTCTCTGATGCTCCACTTTACCAAGCATGATGTCCTTCTCCATGGACTGATCCCTCCTGATAATAGATCCAACATATGAGAGACAGAAGCTGGCCATCTTGGCTTCTAAAGAGCATTCTGGCTATACTTCTTCCAACACAAATGTGTTTGTTCTTCTGATAGTCCATGGTACTTTTAGTATTCTCTTCCAACACCATACCTCAAATGCATCAATTCTTCTAGTCTTCTTTATTCATTATTCAACATTCACATGCATATGAGACTATTGAAAATACCATGGTTTGGTTCAGGCTTACCTTGTCTTCAAACTGACATCTTTGCTCTTGAATACTTTCAAGAGGTCTTGTGCAGCAGATTTGCCCAATGCAATATGACATTTGATTTCCTGACTGTTGCTTCCATAAATGTTAATGGTTAATCTGTGCAAAATGAAGTCTTTGATAACTCCAATAGTTTTTCCATTTATCTTGATGCTATTTGTTGGTCCAGTGGTAAGGATTTTGTTTCCTTCGAACAGAAGGCTGTGGACTTTGTTCTTCATCAGCAAGTATATAAGTTCTCTTCACTTTCAGCAAGCAAGGTTGTATCATCTGCATACCACAGGTTGTTAATGAGTTTTCCTCCAATTCTGATGCCACAGTCTTCTTCACGTTAGCCAGTTTCTCAAATTATTTGCTCAGCATAGAGATTGAATAAGTATGGTGAAAGAATATGACCCTAGAGCAAACCATTCAAATGACTGCCTCTTGGTGTATGTACCAGTTCCTCATGAGCACAATTAAGTGTTCCAAAATACTCATTTTCCTCAATATTGTCCATAGCTTGTCATGAGCCACACAGTCAAAAGCCTTTGTATAGTCATTAGAGCACAGGTAAGCATCTTTCTGTTATTCTCTGCTTTCAGCCAAGATTCATCATATGTCAGCAATGATATTCCTTGTTTCACATCCCCAGCCTGAATCTTTGAATCCAGCCTGAATCTCTGACAGTTCCTTTTCAAAGTCAATGCAGCCACTTTTGAATTATCATTAGCAAAATTTTGCCTGCATTCAATATTAATGATACTAGCTGATGATTTCCACTTTCTGTTGGGTCAGTTGTCATTGTAATGGGCACAAATACGGATCTCTTCCAATCAGTTGGCCAGGTAGCTGTCTTCCAAATTTCTTGGCATAAATGAATGAGTGACTCTAGTGCTTCATCAGTTTGTTGAAATATTTCAATTTGTATTCCATCAATTCTCTGAGCTTTGTTCTTTGCCAAAGCCTTCAATGCACCTTGGACTTCTTCCTCTAGTGTCGTTGGCTCTTGATTATATGCTACCTCTTGAAATGGTTGAACATCGACCATTTGTGTGTGTGTGTGTGTGTGTGTGTGTGTGTGTATGGGGACTCTGTGTATTCTTTTCATCTTCTTTTGATGCTTTCTGCATCATTCAATTTTTGGCCCATAGAATCCTTCAGTATTGTAGGTCAAGGCTTGAATTTTTTCCTCAGTTCTTTCATCTTCAGAAATTTTGAGCATGTCCTTCCCTTTTGGTTTTCTAATTCCAAGTCTTAGCACATTTAGTTATAATATTTGACTATAAGTGACTATAGCCTACAAAAATGAACACAAAATTACCATCACACCCTGGGGAGTAGGTTGGGGACTCTGACTCCCAGAGTTATTGTATATTGTTGTTGCTGTTGTTTTAGGTGCCTTAGAGTTGATTACAACTCATAGTGACTCTATGCACAACAGGAGGAAACACTGCCAGTCCTGTACCATCTTCACAATTGTTATGCTTGAGCCCATTACCGATGTCACTGTGCCTAGCCATCTCGTTAGGGTCTTCCTCTTTTTCGCTGACCCTTCTCTTCACTAAACATAATGGCCTTCTCCAGAGACTGGTCCCTTCTTACAATATGTCTGAATTATGAGAGACACAGTGTTACCATCCTTGCTGTTAAGGAGTGTTCTGGTTATAATTCTTCCAACACAGATTTGGTCTTCTGGCAGTCCATGGTACTTTCAATATTCTTTTCCAAAACCATAACTGAAATGCATCAATATTTCTATGGTTTTCATTATTCATTGTCCAACTTTCACATCCATATGAGGCAGTTGGAAATACCATGGCTTGGGTCAGGTGCACTTTAGTCCTCAAACTGTTATTTTTGCTCTTGAGCACTTTAAAGAGGCCTTGTGCATCAGATTAGCCAAATGCAATACATTATTTGATTTCTTGACTACTGCTTTGTCTATTATATTGATTACTATATAATAATACTCAATGCCCAGTGTTCAACAAAAACAACAACAACAAGGCATACAAATAAACAGGAAATAATTACCCAATGACAATAACACGATAAAGTGATGCCATCTCTGTGGGTATGCAGATAATGGGCTTTACCAGACAAATTGTTTTTAAAAGAATGGTATTGAATAATCCCAAAAAGCTAAATAAAACAGTTAAAAACTAAATATGAAAGGATACATGAACAAATAAATGATATAAAAATATATAGATTTGTAAACAGGACCCAAACAGCTATGCCAAAGCTGAAAATTGCTATACTTGGATAAAAATTCATTGGAAGAACTCTCAATAACATAAGAAAAAGAGAATTATAAAAGTAGCAAAACAGAAGTGAATCATCTTATATTGAGGAATTCTGGTGTGGCACTCTAGGTAAGCAACAAAGTTAGTTTGAACTGCAAGGTCATTGAGTTCTAACTCACCAACTGCTCCTCAGAAACTCTAGAGGGCCATTATACGTTAGAAGTGTCTCAGCAGCTTTTCTAAGCAATAAGATTGAGCCAGAAAGCAGTGAGATCATATTTATATATAAAGCACTGAAAGAGAAGAACTGTTAACCAATTATTGTATATCTGGCAAAACTGTCCTTCAAAAATAAAGGCAAAATGAAGATATTACTAGATAAATGAAAACTAAGGGAGTTCCTTACAATTTGATTTGTCCATACAAGAGGGGTGGTACATCAGGTTGAATTAAAGTAGCTTAGAAAATAACCCTATTGTTAATTGGTGTTGTTGGGTTGGTTTTCTACTCACAACAACTCCATGTGACAAATTAGAAATGTCACCTAGGGTTTTCTAAGCTGCAACCTTTACTGGAGAAAATTGTCAGGTCTTTTTCCAACAGAACAACTGGTGGGTCAATCCACCAACCTTTCAGTTAGCAGTTGAACACTTAATCATTGTGAAGCCAGGGCTCCTTACCTCAAAGCCCTATGAAGAAATAAAGACCCTGGTGGCACAGTGAGTTATGTGTTGGGCTGCTAACTGCAAGTTCCCCAGTTTGAACTCTCCTGAAATTCTGTGGGAGAAAAATGAGTCAGACTGCTTCTATAAAGATTTACAGCCTCAGCATCCCCATGTAGTAGTTCTACTCTGTCCTATATATAGGGTTGTTGTTGCTTACCGTGGAGTCGGTTCCGACTCATAGTGACCCTGCACAGGGTTTTCCTAGGCTGTAAATCTTTACGGGAGCAGAAAGCCTCATCTTTCTCTCATGGAACGACTGGTAGTTTCGAACTGCTGACCTTGAGGTCAGCAGCCCGATTCGTAAGCATTATGCTACCAGAGCTCCTTATGTATAGGGTAGCTATGAGTTTATAACTCATAGCTATGTATATAGGGTAGCTATGAATTATAAATGATTCATTGGAAGTGGGTTTGGGATTTGATTTTGGTAAAGGTAATTTCATGGGTAAATATAAAACTATAACCCAGTTTTATTGGGATTTTGGTCTGTAACTTTGCATGTTATACCCTACATCATTAAAAGATAAATGTTTAAAAATAATTAGAAATTTATTTTTTGGATATACAGTGCATAAAGATATAATTTATGAAGATAACAGCATTATGGGGAACACAGTTGTATAGGAACAGAGTTTTTGTAATTGATGTATATTTTTATCGATTAAAATTGCATTGTTAGACATTTAGTCTGTAAAGTCTAATCCTTATGATAACCATAAAAATACCTTAAAATGCCTTAAAATAAACAATAAAGGAATCCAAATGGTTCACTACAAAAAGCCAATTAAACATAAAGAAGAAACGATTGGAGGAAATGGGGAACAAACAGAAAAAATAGTATTGGATGCATAGAAAACAAATAGCAAAATAACAAAAGTAAGTTTTTACTTATTGGTAATTATTTTTACTGTAGCTGTATTAAACTCTTTAATAAAAAGGTTAAAGGAGACTTTGTGATGCAGTGGGTTAAGTATTGAGCTGCTAATCAAAAAGTCATTGGTCCAAACAGCCTAGACACTCTGCAGGAGAAAGATGAGGGAGTCTTCTTCCATAAACATTTCCAGTCTTAACATCCCTATGGGGCAGTTCTACTCTGTTCTATAAGGTTGCTATGAATTACAATTGATTTAACAGCAGTGGGTTTTGGTTTAGTCAACAGGCAAAGATGATCAGAATGGATAAGAAAACATGTTTCAACTATATGTTGCCTACAAGACATATACTTTACATTCAAAATCAAGATAGGTTAAAAGTGGAAGGATGGGAAAAAATAAGCTCTAACTTAAATTCTGTCAAAAGAGACCAAGAAGACATTATATAATAATAAAAATGTCAATTTATCAAGAAAATTTAACAATTAAAAACCTATATCAAGGACCCAATATACATGAAGCAAACACTGGCAGGTTTGAGCACAATTAAGTATTTGGAATTCTAATCTTGTGCAATATTCTTCATAATTTGTTATGATCTGTACACTTGAATGCCTTTGCAGTCAATAAAACACAGGTAAATATTTTTCTGGCATTTTCTGCTTTTATTCCGACATCAGCAATGACATTCCTTATTCCACATCTTCTTCTAAATCCAGCTTGAGTTTCTGGCATTTCCCTGTTGATGTACTGCTGAAATCATTTTTTAATATTCTTCAGCACAATTTTACTTGCATGCACTATTAACAACAACATTGTTCTATTGGATCGCCTTTCTTTGGAGTAAGCACAGATATGGATCCCTTTCAGCTGATTATCCAGGTAGCCGTTTTCCAAATTTCTTGTCACCAGTGAAAGAACACTTCCAACATTATATCCATTTGTTGAAACATCTCATTTGGTATTTCATCAATCCCTGGAAACTGGCTTTTCACCAATGCCTTTAGTGCAGCTTGAACTTTTTTCAATACCATAGGGTATTACATAAAGAAACCCTAAGCAGGGACTCTATGTGTCAAAACTGACTCCATGGCACAGCATCATGGTGGTGGTGGTGGTTTTCGACGCTGTAAATCTTTATGGGAGCAGAAAGCCTTATCTTTCTCCCTTGGGGAAGCTGATAGAATCAAACTGCTATCCTTGCAATGAACAGTCTAACTCATAATGTACTATGCTACCAGTGTTCCTTAAAGTTCTGTATGTTGGTGTTCTTGTTGTTAAGTGTTGTCGAGTCAGTTCCAACTCATAATGATGCTGTATAGGGTTTCCAAGGAGCAGCTGCTGAGCTTGATCTGCTGAGCTTGCAGTTCTGTGCTTTAACCCACAGTGCCACACCAAAATTCTATATATATATTTTTGTTGTTGTTGAATACTGTATAGTTGGTTCCAACCCATAGCGACCTTGTATATATAAAGATGGCTAAATCAGCTGAAGGCAAGTGTGGCAGGCAGTAAATGTCTCCTCCATTAATATGTATATCCTAATGCACAGGACATGTGAATGTTATTATTGTTGTTAAGTGCTGTCAAGTTGGTTCCAACCCGTAGTGGTTTGAACAGTAAGGTTGGTGGCTCAAGCTCACTAGCTGCTCCTTGGAAACCCAAGGTTGGCACCACCAACCTTGCTGTTCAAACCAACCTTGTGGTCCAGCATCTTAACTCACAGAGCCACACCAGGACTTAAATGGAAAAGGGAAATTAA
This sequence comes from Chrysochloris asiatica, assembly GCF_000296735.1. NCBI lineage: Eukaryota > Metazoa > Chordata > Mammalia > Afrosoricida > Chrysochloridae > Chrysochloris > Chrysochloris asiatica. The sequence continues at coordinate 36,847,323 of NW_006408526.1, read as the reverse complement.
GATCACAGGTAGAATTAAGGCTGCCAACCAAGTGACCTTAAATCAGAAGATGAGAATGAGACTAGGACAAAGAATGCAGAATGTCATCTTGATGTCATTGTTCCACACAAAAAGTAGCTAAAAACAAATAAAAAAATCACAGTACCAGTCATGATGGAGTTTACTGGTCTTATTTGAACTCTAGTGAACGGCTTGGGGATCATGGCAGCTGGAAGAAGTCTTGTAGATTTCACTTCTCTCAGATGTAAGAGAACTTGGAAACTTTTTTTTTTTTTAATATACTGGCTTGAACTCAGAAATATATATATATATATAGATGCTGCTTTGAGCACTGCTCCTGCCCCTTTTTGAGAGATGACTAAGTGCTAGCTGTGTTTTCAGCTTGGGATCGGGGTCCCTGGTTCTGAAGTGAGTAAAGCATACTTTGTTAACATAGTATGGCTTTTGTCTTTTCAAATCACCCAAGTGATTACCTAAAGGACAAAAAGCAAAGTGCTTGTTTCCAGTTCTCCATCTTGGGAGTCACTCTGGGTGTAGGAGTAGAAACATACATAGCCCAAACCATTGTAGGGTAAACTGCCCAATTTGTGGCCATCTGGAACAACTAGTGTGATCCAGGTGTCAGGATCAAAACCCTAGGGGAAGAAGAATTTTATTGGGAATTTGGAGCATTTGAAGGCACCCAATGTGTCTAATTCAGAGAGTTACTCATATTCCCAGGGTAACACACATCCAAAAAGACCTCAGGCAACACTGAGCTTGCTCCTAGGGGTTACGGTGAAGACAATTTTCAGAGAGAAATTTATAGCTGTAAATGCCTGGATTTAAGATAAAGAAAAAAGAATGCAAATCAATGGCTAAATTTCATACTTTAAGAAACTAGAAAAAGAGCCTGAAATAAGGACATAGTAAATATTAGAGCAGAAATAAATGAAAAAGACACAAGATAAACAGAAAGAATCAACAAAACCAAAGGTTGATTCTTTGAAATGATCAAGATTGATAATTCCCTAGCTACATTAACAAAGAAAAAAAGAGAAGAGATCTTGGTGATTAAAATCAGAAATGAAAGTGATAATATTGCTACCAATATTAGAGAAATTAAAAATATCATAAGAAACTACTGCGGACAACTGTATGACAGCAAACAAGATTAAATAGTGTCAGAAAGCCTTGATCAATTTTAAGAATGGATTACACTCTCCAATCAAAGGCACAAATTGGCAGAATGGATACAAAATATGGTCCAACCATATGTGTCTACTGGAGACCCACTTAATATAAAAAAACACAAATAGGTTGAAAGGAAAGGTGGGGGACGAATAGTAAATTCCTTTTAAATTGAAACTCAAAATGAACTGGGGTGGTAGAGTAATATCAGACAAAATAGGCTTAAGTCAAAAATTGTTCAAAGTAGCAAAGAAGGACAATATATAATAATAAAAGACTCAACTGATCAAGAGATAACCATTATAAATACATATGCATCTATTAGCAGATACCCAAAATGTAGAATTAAATATTGAATTGAATAGAGAACCAGACATACCACTTTCAACAATGGATAAAATATACAGATAGAAGATCAGCAAGGTAACAGACGATCTGAACGACACTATAAATCAGGAATGTGGAGCCTTTTTTCTGCCAAAATTTACAACATCATTCACTGATAATATATAAAATTATCAACTTAAAACTCACCCCTAGGAGCTCTGGTAGTGTAGTGGTTATACGTCGGGCTGTTAGCCTCAAGGTCAGCAATTCAAAACTACCAGTCATTCCATGAGAGAGTCCAAGGGAGAAAGATGAGGCTTTCTGCTCCTGTAAAGATTTACAGCCTCGGAAAACCCTATACAGGGTCACTATGAGTCAGAACCAACTTCATGGTACTTAACAACAGCAATGCAATGGACTCCTGGTGTGGTGCTGTAGGATCAGCACTGTACTTCAGATCACAAGATCAGCAGTTCAAACCCACCAGCCGCTCCTCAGAAATTCCATACAGGGTCACTATGAGTCAGAACCAACTCAACAGCACTTAACAATAACAACAACAATGTGATGGATGGAGCTGTGGTTGTCTTGGCAGGGCAAGACCAAATGATTTCGAGGGCCTTATTTGGTCCATTGGCCGTATGTTCCCTAACCTGCTAATACTACCTAGTAGTCAGTGAAAGAACACTTCCACAAGGATATGTATTCTTCTTCAGTGTAAATGGATTATTCTCCAGGATAGAAGATATACTAGGTCACAAAACAATTTTTAATACATTTTAAAGATTAAAATCCTGCAAAATGTCTTCTTTGACCATGTTAAAATAAAACTAGAAATCAATAAGAGAAGAAAAACTGGAAATTTTATAAATATGTGGAAACAAGGCAGCATACTATGAAACATCCGATGGATCAAATAAGTAAGAGAAAGTTGAAAGTACTTAATAATATATTAAAATAAAAACAGCATGTTAAAACTAGAAAACCAAGAAAAAATGGATTTGATTTTAGAAACATAAACTATCAAAAATGATGCAGAAAGAATCAAAATTCTCAACAGACAGGGGAAGAAATTGAAATAGCAATCAGAAACAAAGAAACAGTAATCCCAACAAAGTAAAATCTACAACCATATGGCTTCATCTACAAAGCAAATATTTGGTAGCAAACATTTAAAGAAGAATTAGCACCAATTGTTCTCAAACTGTTCCAAAAATAGAAGAGGAAACACCTCCTAACTTGTTCTGTGAGGCCTGATACCCAAACCAGATAAAGACACCACAATTAAAAACAAACTGCTGTGTTTTTATGCAAACAACATGTGTGCTATTCATTGTTTGCTAACCACATTCCCTCCCCATCACCAGGTATTTCCATAAACACGCTATAAAAAATATTAGCATAGTGTACTTACAAAATTAGCTTGCTGGGGAGCACATCATTGGCAAAATATGTGTATTAGTCACATAAAAATACAGGACAGATCAATGTCCCTGTGATAGCTAAGGTTTTGAGTCAACTTGACTCAGCCAAGTTTCTCAGCGTTTTGGCAGTTAAGACATAGTAATTTCCAATGGTGAGATCTACTATGAGCAGCCAGTCAATCGAAGGAGCTTCCTTGGGATGTGGCCTGCTTCCAATATATTGGACACTCAAGCAAAACTTGCTTGCCTTTTTTCTGAGTGTGGGTCTGCACCTAGATTGTCATCTGACTTCCAGTTCTTTGGATTCAAGCCAGTGGCCAGACTTTATTGCCTGCCAATCCTGAGAGTCGCCAGTAGCCTGCCATACTGAGTGGCCTGTTGTTGTATTACCTGCTGTAATGTGTAAGGTTTTATGTCAACTTGACTAGGACAGGATTACCAGAGGTTTAGCATTTAGGATGTGCTTATCCCCATGGTGATGAAACCTAATACAGACATAATTAACTGTATAATGAATGGCGATGAGCAGCCAATCAATTAAAGTTATGCTTCCTTGGGGGTATAACCTACTACCAATAAATTGGACATATGGGAGGGACTCACTGTCTCTCTTCCCCTGGGGACCTGGGACTCTCTACAATTGTAAAATAATATATATATTATCTTTATATATATATTTATTTCACTGGTTTTGCTTCTCTAGAAAACCCGGCCTAAGACATATGGTACTGAGAGAGTGAGGTTCTAGAGTTTTCTAAATTGGTTCTCAAGTCTGATTAATTTTAAAGGCCACTCATACAGTGACCTCCATTTTATAGGAACTGGCCTTGGGCTGATTTTGAGATTTGCCATCTTTCCATCTTGTGGAGCCAGAGGCAGTCAGACATGGTTGCCACTTGGTTTAAGCAGTTGGTGCTGTGAGCAGGATTCATCGCAATGGCTCCAGACCTATGAAATTATGAGGTTTTGTAAGAGAAAGAACAAAGGGGCACAGGATAAAGTATTTCAGGGAGAGCAGCAGCTTCAGAAGTTGCCTGGAGCCCAAGACATAAAGACTAAAAAGGATGGCTGATCTGTGGCAAGGTCCTACTGGAATCCACCCTGACAGAAGACCAAGGTCATATGCATATGAATGGGGTTAATCCAAGGGAGAAGAAAAGATGGAACCTGAATGTTTTAAAAGGTTTCTGCATTTGACTGCCTTATGTATATTGATTTCTTCTGCCTATTAAAATAGACATACATGTGTGATAGGAATATTGGGAATTATGATTACACAGAATTTATAAGCCCGCCTTCAGCCAACACTTGATTGTTGTTGTTAAGTGCCATCAAGTCAGTTCTGACTCATAGTGACCCTATGTAGGGTTTCCAAGGAGCATTTTGTAGGTTTCAACCATTGAATTTGTGGTTCAAACTGACCTTAAGGTCCAGTGCATTATCCTGCAGCACCACACCAGGATTTAATAAAAGGGGATTTACAAGTTGCTCAGGAAAAATAGGCTTTTTGCTTTAAGCCTTTGTAGACAATGGGGCTTTAGGTGGAATCCTGAGCCACACCCCAAATCTTCAGAGTTGGCACATTTGCATTTGAAAAGACATTCAAACCAACCCAGAACTACTGGAAAAACTGGAGATTCTAGCAGAAGAAAAAAGCCTACAATTCAGCATTTTGAGTTTGGGAGGCATCAAGGCAAAGAAAATTGGCCCAACAGAGAAAATCCCATATTAGGACTGCAATTTAAAGGGAACCAGTGAGCCATATGCTTGCTGGTAACCATCTGAATCTATATGTGAGTGGAATTGGGGACAATGCATCAATGAAGATATGGACTGAGTATGAACATGTTCTATTGCCACCCATTGACCTTGAGGTAAGAGTGTGGGAAGGCTGGCTGGTTTGAAGTTTAAGGAGTTGTGGGCCCTGAGCCCATGGGGACTGGCCTAATCCATGGGGGCTAGGGCTAAGAGTTAAGGGGTCCTAATCTGAAGTGGTGTGACACTGTGGGTTAATGCGCTGGACTTCAAAGTCAGTTTGAATTGCAAGGATGATGGTTCAAGCTCACCAGATGGTTCTCAGAAATCCTATATAGGGTTGTTATGGCTCAGAACAGACTTGACAGCACTTAACAACAATCTGGATTACAGGGAGGGGTGTGTGAACTCACAAAATTGTAGCTGGTACCCATTTGATCTAGCTTAGTTGGCGAGGGTTGAGCAAACCATAACAGATGAAGGTAAAAATCTTTGATACTCTGAACGAGTATCCATTGCTACAATTAATTAAACTGGGCTTTTGCTTATGAATGCAGTTGCTCGAAATTCCAACGAGAATGGAAGATTCTTCATATCAAACGACATGCTTGTCCTCCTCAGTGTACTGGCTTGATGATATTGTTGTTGTTAAGCATCATCGAGATGGTTCTGACCCATAGCAACCCTCTATAGGGTTTCCAAGGAGCAGCTGATGAGCTTGAACTGCTGACTCTGAGATTCAAACTGACTTTGCAGTCCAGTGCATTAACCTGCAGCTCCACACCAGGTATAGAAAGAGTACATTTTCTGGTTATACATGTTTTAGTTATAGCATGTTAGGTACAAGTATGACATAATTTTCTTTATTTAGAGATTATGTATACATTTTATAGATGTAATGTTGACTAGGGTGGATATAATAGTTAGAGTTTTGTGTCAATTTGGCTAGGCCAGGATTTCCAGAGGTTTAGCATTTGTTGTTGTTGTTAGGTGTCATTGAGTCAGTGCTGATTCAGAGTGACCTTATGCACAGCAGAACAAAACACTGCCCGGTCCTGGAACAACCTCACT